>NW_009260493.1:8996395-9002739 GCF_000687185.1 Egretta garzetta | reverse complement strand
AGGTTGGACATCAGGAAAAATTTCTTCACCGAAAGGGTTGTCAAGCACTGGAATGGGCTGCCCAGGGAAGTGGTGGAGTCCCCATCCCTGGAGGTATTTAAAAGACGGGCAGACGAGGTGCTGAGGGCCATGGTTTAGTGGTGGAATGGCAGGGGTACGTTAACGGTTGGACCTGATGATCTTAAAGGCCTTTTCCAACCTAAACAATTCTATGATTCTGTGGTTCTACGATATTAGAATATCTTGCCATAATTCTTACGCCATCTGTCAGCAGCATCATAATAGAAAGGATACGCTCCAAATCTGCCTCATTAAAAAAAGCAATTTTTATCTAAATGCACTCATGAAATAAAATGACAGACCAACTTTTTCCTCCTCCTCATGTTGGAGAAGCAAACAGATAAAATACAGGTGCTGGTGCACAGTTTATTTTCTGACTACAGGACAGGCTGTTCCTGTGCAATCCTACTAGCCCACAAGTTGTCCTGGCGTGGATACACAGAATACAAAAAAATTCAAAGACTGGTTTAACGAAACCTTATAAATAGTCTGAGAGAGATCTTAAACAAAACTGTTAACTATTTGGAGCAAGAATCTGTTGCCTCTCACAATCTGCAGTCACCATACAGCACAAGAAAGTTTTATCAGCCAGCATTACGGTGGCTTGTTTGGCTCTGATTTTTGGTGAGAGGGCCATCATATACATCTGTGCATGGGGGCTAGCAAATACACATTGTTTCTAAACTGTCTTGTGATAAAGTCTCTGGAGAATTCCATGCAGGAGCCAAAGAAAGCATTACATAGTCTCTAATCTCATAGAATCAGTCATGGAATCATTTGGTTGGAAAAGACCTTTAAGGTCATTGAGTCCAACCATACCTGTCCACTGCTAAACCATGTCCCTAAGCACCTCGTCTGCCTGTCTTTTAAATACCTCCAGGGATGGGGACTCCACCACTTCCCTGGGCAGCCCATTCCAGTGCTTGACAACCCTTTCGGTGAAGAAATTTTTCCTGATGTCCAACCTAAACCTGCCCTGGCGCAACTTGAGGCCATTCCCCCTCGTCCTATCACCCATTACCAGGGAGAAGAGGCCGACCCCCACCTGGCTACAGCCTCCTTTCAGGCGTTTGTAGAGGGCAATAAGGTCTCCCCTCAGCCTCCTCTTCTGCAGGCTGAACACCCCCAGTTCCCTCAGCCGCTCCTCACAAGACTTGTGCTCCAGACCCCTCACCAGCTTTGTGGCTCTCCTCTGGACATGCTCCAGCAACACAACATCTTTCCTGTAGTGAGGGGCCCAAACTGAACACAGTATTCAAGGTGTGGCCTCACCAGTGTGGAGTACAGGGGCACGATCACACCCCTACTCCTGCTGGCCACACTATTTCTGATACAAGCTAGGATGCCGTAATTTACTTTTCAACTGTATGAAATTAATGCACTCTTAAGGACAGAAGAGTCTTGCTTGATTTCTGCATGTAGAAAATCTATTAATTCTTCATACAGAAAACAAGTTTTTACCCAGAGACTCCTTGCACTCTAAAGGCTGGCTGTACTTCCAAGCTTTGCCATGCTCATGATATACTTACAGAAGTCAGAAAAGCCAGAACTAAAAATCCCAGCTGCATACAGTTTTCCAAAGTGTAAGATGAGCATACTCACATTTGTGGAGTGGAATCTTGTATGACACATTTATGTTGTAACTGCATCCTCATGAGAATAACTACATAATACAGAAAGCCACAATGGGGATGTGTGCGTGCGTGCCCGTGTGTGTGCGTAAGGTTAGACCTTACAGGATATCCTTACACTAGACGTATCCTGTGTTGACTAGCTCTAAGAGTCTGGTGCTCTGGCTGCTAAGTCAAGGTGGGTAACATTGCCAATTCTTCTCTAGCAGTGTTTTGTTGGGTGTCTAATCAAGTAACTGTAAAGTAAAATGACACTTCTACAGTGCTGTTTATTACTGGTATGGAACATAAGCACGAGCAGCAATGTTGAGCCTGTAATGCAGCAAGCAAAGCCAAGTGTTGCCTTCCCTTGCAATGCTGATCCCAGGTGGCTTCTCATAGGCTTCTCATAGGCATTAGCAATGCTGGTATCCATTCAGGATCACTGGCTGGAGCATGTTCTGGTCTATGTAGTGCTTTCCAAAGTGGCTCTTTACTGGCTGTGGAGCTGTGGCTAGAAGGATCAACGGAAGGAAAGCAGTATTTCATTTCTGTGCCATCTAATAAAAATCTTTGGAGTCACATGTAGAAGAAAATCCTCAGTTGAGCAGATTCCCCCAGGTGGGCACCTACAGCTATGATGCTGATGGGAAAAACCCGCTGAGAGACACTCATGGCAGTTCCCAAGATAAGATAAGCTGGCCTCCTTCATTAACTCCTACCATGTTGGATTTCAAAAGCTTGATCAACTTATTGATCTTGGACTTTTTGACTTTAGAACAAGCCTAGAATTAGAACAATATGTATAAATGGAAAAGGTGACTTTTTGTGTATTTCCATTGCTCTGTGTGTTTGCTCTCTTGCACACATGGTGTTCTTGAGAATCGAGTCGAAGCAAATACTCTTTTCCACTGAGATCAATGCACTCTAATACTGACTTTCCTTAGGGTGGCAGAAATAGGAAGTTTGTGAAAATAAGTATTTTCTCAGCAAGACCGTGTACTTCTACTCCCTGGCTTTACAGCATGTGGTGGTCCTCAACTATTCTCATGCTGTTCATCAAACATGCATTTCTCTCTCGCCCTTGACTCACAGATAAGAAGGTGCAAATTTTGCACAGTATTATCTTTCTGTCTTGTTCTTGTTGGCTGTGAAGCTGAACCCCAGAGGGATGATCATCTGTTCAGCTGATCTGTTTTCTGTTGTTTTACCAATCCTCTCCTCCTGCCAGGCTATGGAGCTGGGGCTGCAGCTGTGTGATAGCAGAGTGCCATTACAGACGTCGGCTGGGCCATACCTGTGCTTGGATTAGCGAATGGCTCGGCTAAGGTGGTCTAAAGCAGAGTAGCTGCAGTTCTGTCAATTAGCTAGGCTGGCGCTAAGTCCTGAGAACTGGCTGAAAAGCTGGTTCTTAGCATTTAGCTCAGGAGCGGGAAAACGTATTTCATAGCTGCTGAAAGCTGTTAAATACCTGCTTTTAATAGGACTAATTTAAAACAACAAACATTTCTTTGGATTGTGCATTTCTTCCAGTGGCCCAATTAATGAGGCTGAGTAATGAATGGAGGCACCACTGGATTGTGTTTACACTGCAGTACCGCATTAGCAACCTTTTGGTCCTGCTCAGGAGGCTGTAAAATGCTTTGTTTCTCACAGCGTAAACACTATTATACTACTATTAGGGTTGGATTTACTTACCATCAAGCAAACGTAAATACTCCTGCACTTGGCACTGCCCCAATAACAGAGGGGAGCTGAGGAATGCTGCCACAATACACAGTCAGAGGTTTCTGGGGGGACTTTTCAGAATCGCCCCGCACTCGCTGCTCTGGGGGTGTGGGCTGGGGCTGGCACGGAGGGGAGCTGACAAGGCCAGGGCTAGCAGCGATGAGTGCCAGCAGTTGTTCTCCGACGCAGGAGCAACGCTGGGTCGTGCAGTGGAGATGGGACCTTAGTCATGCTTCTAAACCCTGTTCAAACGCTGAATGTGTTGAAGGCTTTAGTACAGTTTGGGAACAGGTTCCTTGAAGAAATTCCTGGTATTTCCTGGTTCCAGGCAGGCTGAAAAACACTGTGAGAATGTGGTGGCTTTTGGTATGTCCATTTATGGGCATGAATCAAAGGAACTGCAGGGAGGAAAAAAAGTGGAAAATGAGAGGAAAAATAAGTTAACTGAGCTACTTCCTCTCTCGGATTCTTCTTGGGTTTTGGGCAAAGCCTTACACTGGTATTTCGTCCCAACTTCTTCTTGCTAACTACTTCCATATGGAGGCATAGTATAACATCAGTTAAAGCCACATTTAAGCACGGCTTTTAAAGAACTTAGGTTTTCAGTGGTAGGATGCAAAGTCAGAATGGTTGAATTATTATATGTTTAGGTAAGAATATTACTGTTCCTTCTTACATTTAATGTCCTTTTCAGTGTAATGGTACGAGTGCTTTCTTCAAGTGCACTGTCTGAAAAAGCCATGCTACACGAAAAAAATACAAATTATCTAGTTAGAGCATGCTATTTCTAGTGGTGTCCAAGAGTCAGTTTTCTCAGCTGAGTCCCCGTCTTTGTGAGACAAACAACTGGATGCTGTTCAAAGACTTACTTGTTCCTGTGTGGTTACGGATCATTAGAAGTGGCTCATTCTTGAACAGTGTCTTAACTAGCGTCTTTTGGATGTTTCTTAGCTTTGAGGAATCTGACAAATTTCCATCTGGAGAGTAGAGCCTATTTCATATGAAAGGGCTATAATCCATGTCTGTTGTTCACATCTGTATTGTGTTAGCAAGCTAAGCTGCAAACCCATACAAAAGTGTTATGGTACAAAAATCTGAAATATGATGGCTTGCAGTTATTTCACAAATTATTTGCTACTCTGGTCTTCAGCCACCTTGAATTCCTGTTTAATGATTAACTGAGTATCATTTATTAAATGAGTATTGACTTTACAGTGGTCCTTTACCAACTGTACTATCAGTATTGCGGGAGATCCATTTTAAGGAGCTAGTCATTTGAATGAATATACTTTCGTATATGAATAAAATAGTTTAAAAGTACAGTAGCAAACCTGCACAGTAGGATTTTATGAGGATGCAAATATCTGAAAGTGAACTTCCAAAAGAAGGTATTTTGGAAGGAATGTGAACCACTGTTCTCTCCCATGTAAATGACTTTCAAGTTTTGAACTCGAGTTTTTATGCTTGCGTCTATGCATCTTAGGCACAAAGAATGAAATCTTTATGGTTGAAAGGTCCACATTTTTAACCATCATTTAAGATGCCATAAATTCCACACAAGGGCTCCTTTTTCCCAGGATACCTCTGAAAGAACGTCTCACAAACAGTATGATGCCTACCTACACCTCAAGGAGATCCTTAGAATGAAATATTAAATTGCTTTACCTTCAGACAGACATAACACCTTCAGAAGTCTAACACTTGTGAAATGGTGTAAAATGCACACTTCTGTCAGAAGGCTACATGTTTTCCTGGGAAAAAAAAGGAGTGCAAATCATTATCATGCAGTGATAGCTGAGATTTATGATCCTTGATATATGCTCAGGGGAGAGCAGCAACTTGCTAAACAGACATGCATACACAGCACACTACCTTATTTTAATTCACAGCGGCAACAGCAAACCACCATTAAAATATTCTGACAGGAGGCCTCTTCCATCCTTCTCTGCTAGCCTGTGAAGCAGTGTGATAATTTGTCAGATGGCAGGCAAAGCAGCTGCAGCATTGCATTACCAGGTCATGGTCCCAAGCTGTTTTGGGGGAGCTCCTTTGTGGGCATCTAATTGCAGGTGGCCCTTCCTAAACTAGAGCACTGCTGCTGCTCTCTGGCCCTGCAGCCTTTTACGTCGGGCACAGCTGGTGGACAGTGCCAGGGGAGGCCACCGCACTGCGCAGCTTTGGTGTCCGGGAGGTGTCCGCAGAGGACTGGGAGCAGAACCTGAGAGAATCTCCTCAGCCGGTCATGAGGCTCAAGAGGTCGATGTTACAAGGAATGGCCATTCATTATAATGACTGATCTCAGGGCAGAGCTGTTAATGAACAGGCTTGAGCAGCATCCTAAACACCCCATCTCTTAAGGGCATTAATCCCAACCTGACAGGTATATTGTGCCTCTTTCTGTTCTTCTGATGCCGACAGCTTCTCTAGTGATGGCTATGAATGAAGTCCACATATGTCCCATCCTTTCTGGTGCTAGAAATGACAGTTTTCTTGTTATTTGGGGGTGGAGCCACAGTAGCAGCCAGACAACCAGTCCTTGTGGTTGTATGAGCGTTTGAAGTGTTTCCAGAGTGAGCTGAACGGCTGCATCATATTCATAACCGGGGGGGGTCGGGGGGGGAGAGAGAGGGAAAAAAAATGCTGGAGAGTCTCAGGGAGTGTAAGAGCCAGAGGCTATCCAAAACTATTTCATACGGGACACAGAAAGCCACTTCCTCATGCCAGGAGAATTCCTTGATTTTTTTAGAGGAAGGGGAAACGCTTCTATGGTCTTGTGCAAAGCCTGGTGAGGCCGCTGGCAAGCCTCCCGCTGACTTCCCATTAGTTTAGGGCTCTGTTGTCCGTCATTAGTCAAAGCCGGCGTTACACCGATTTGCCGCTAATGCTAGCTGAAATCAATGGGATTGGAAGGTGCTCAGGAAGGATGGACATTTTTGTAAGCTAACA
>NW_009260493.1:8992766-8996158 GCF_000687185.1 Egretta garzetta | reverse complement strand
CTTTCACCACCAGGAAATTCCAGATTGAATTTTTTTGCCTGAAAAGGATTCTTGTTGGAGAGTATGTGTTTTTTTCTGAAAACAAGAACTAATGCTTCCAGTGCAAAGGTTAATTTTCAATTCAGCGAATCCCCTCGTCTTAATAAAGGGACAAAATAAAGTCTGTTATTCACGTAGGACCTAGCACCGGAGTGAAGCTTTCCTTTTAGCGTTAGGGGGACAAGGGAAGTGACTCACAACTGTCCTCACACTGTTTTTTTGCTTACCTGAGAAGAATGTTTGGACCATTATCAAAATGTGTAGCTCTTACAATGCTTCTCATCTGTCAGCCTGCAAGAGTTTGAATCAATGGACACTTTACAGACAGAACTGTCATGTAAAATGATTTGCCCCCACTCATCACGTGGGAAGGTAACTCAGGCATTTGCCATCTGAGTTCAGTGCCGTCTTCCACACCATAGTAAGGTCTTAATTCAAGTAAAACCACATCCAAGTTAGCCCTACCCTGCATGAAGGTTAAATCGGAAGATCTTAAGAGGCCCTGTATTGTTCTGTGGTTTTTATGATACAACCTGTCAGCTCTTCACTGAGAATTTTACCAAATTTTGGACTTCCGGATTTGACTCTAAAGTGGCTCCTGACTCTAACTAATACAGATACTTTAAAAATCATTTTCCTTACCTTAGCTGGAAACACATCTTAACCGGTGGAACATTTCAACGAAATTAAGTATGTTGCATGGAGTATTATAGCAGGAGTTGAATACATGGTGACCAGCTGGCTCATTTTAAAGCCACCACATGTGATGCATGAGGAACCTGCTGCACTTTCTAATGCAATACCCAGCTTGACAAAGCAAGCCTGGCCCTGCCCTCCATTCTAAATTCAGAAGAGTAACAAACTACAGTTGGTTCACTAGTAACAGAATAAGTAACCATAAATCATTAGCTTAATTATGAGTGTATGCGCTTCTGGACAAAAAAAACCTAACCACGCATTACTTGATTTTCATCTGGAGCAAAGCCAAGCCCTTTTAGGAATATGTAAAGTAATAGCGAGACTGAAGGTAAATGAAATACCAAGCCATTTATATAAAAAATATAAATACTTTATTTTCAACTAAAAAGGTGCAAACATGTAACTTTTGGTCACACTTCTCAACAAATAAACTGTCCAAAGAGCCATAGTCAAAGAAAGAAACAAATGCTCGAGTGGAAAGACCGATGAGCTACAGCAGAGCCATTTTTCTTAAAGCCACTTGTCCAATAGAATGGAAGTCAATGTATTTTGCCAGACGAGTGCTCTGTAAGGATATGGGCACCTCAACTCTAATACTCTCCATCTTGATCTCAACTCACCATTTGGCCCCGTCTCAACAATTTCCACTAGAGTATCTATTTCATGCTTTGAATGCATTGTCAGATAAGCTTTAAATCCTACCTATCTTGTTCCAAAAAAGAAGGCTATCATTGAAATTTCAAAGCATTGAACAAAGGCACAAAACTTTAAATTAATTTAGATAACTGTACAAATATATATACACACACAGTATTTACAATATTAATAAAAAGTAGCTTGTTACAGGTAAATTAACTGCCACAAGCTGTCCAGTCTAATAGACATGATTCTGATTCTCGTCGACCAAGCCATATGAATCAGAGTGTCAGAGCTGAAACATTACTGTCCTGACTAACAGAACACCTTCTACTTAGCACTTTGCTGGGCGAGGGTTTGCATTCCAGCTGCTGCTGGCACTAAACCAGCGCCAGCAAACGTGCTAACGGTCTCCTCCTCAATTGCACTACTAGATGAAGCACGCTGTACCACATTAAGGGAACGTTTGCTTGACTCTGCTTTTCCTGCCCATTTCCCTTAAGCCTTTCACGCCACCTCACAAACAGCGTGTTCTGAAGCTGTGTCTTGCTGTGGTCCCACTGTCCGTTTTACCTTCTTCTTCAAACCACCATTTGGGGTCAGTAGAAAAATTGTCTTACGTCACATGGAGCAGTTTGTTGAAATGAAAAAGAAACTGATTTAAATACCTTGTGCTATTGAATCATGTTTACAAAATGAGATGCAAATCAGTTCAAGTTGAGAATCTAGTTAGCGTCTTCTTCTGGCTTTATGCCATGTCTCCATACATCTTTCTGTAGTACAGAGACTCAAAGATGTCATTGTCTCCAGGGCAGTTGTAGTGGCACGCGCAGGTCTTGATGAACATCATTTTCCTTTTCATGATCTCACCATCGGGGCACTTGAACTCCACGGGGAGGGTGGCCGTTCTGTGGGGTGTGCAGCAGCGCCCGTCGGTGCAGACACCACAGAACTTAGCTCTGTAGGTCTTCACGCTGGTGCAGCCAGACAGCTCAAACTTGATGGGCTTGGAGATTTTGGGGGTGCGAATGCACTTTTTGCCTTTCTGTTAGGAGACAGGTGAATACAAAACGTTTAGAAGGTAGGCTTTCACACAGCACTAAGTTTGCAAGCTAAGGGCAAGCAGACACGCTAGTCCTCACTACCTTTTCATTAAGCACGAGTGTCTCACATAGTGCCATATTATAGCATGAGAGAAAATGAAGGGCGCGTAGCTGTAAACTATTTGTCACTGGGACAAAACTCAAATTTCAAGGTAAGCCACTTGAAACTGATTGTCAGAACTACACATTTTTTGGTAAGACACTGGGCTTTTGCTAGTGGATGGAAGCATGCTAGTACATCGTACATTAAGATGAGACTATTTACCTTGATGTTCTCCTCCAGGTCTGCTTCGCAAGGTCTGACCATGCACAGTCTACTCTGTTTCTCCAGTCTGCAGAAGGCGTTATCATTGGTGACCCGGGTTGAGATGCCCATGCCACAGGTCTTGGAGCAAGCACTCCATTCCGTGGTCTGCACCAGGCAGTTGGCGCGCATCATTGTTGGGTCTGGACCGTACGTGTCTTCCAGTCTGTAAGCTGCAGGGGACAGAAAACCAGGATGAGACCACCATCTGATCTCCTGCCCTGCCAGAGGCTCTCCTCCCCTTCCTTAGAAACTCAGACACCCGCGCTTATCTGTGGGGTGCCCCACTGACTGCTACGCTCCTCCAGTCAACCTGTCCCGCTGCCTTCAGCCTCCATGCAGGGTGCCCCTTCCCCCCGGGCTGCCATCCGCAGAGGGACCCCCACTCACCAGCAAGAGCGGGTCCCACGGCAGTCTGCTCTTTGGCCTCGTCGCAGACCCACTCCTCACAGCACTTTCCAGGGAGCTTCACGCGGCGCGGGTAGGGGCAGTCCGGGCTGGGCAGGCGGACGTCCATGCTGCAGAGGGGCACGCAGCCCACCGCCCCGTCCAGGCAGGTGCACTGGTACTTGCAGCTGCTCTGGAAGGACTCGCCGCTCCGGTACACCATG
>NW_009260493.1:8982741-8991591 GCF_000687185.1 Egretta garzetta | reverse complement strand
CCTCGCCTCGGGGTGCCCGGTGCCCGGCGGCGAACGGTCCCGGCGCTTTGGTACCGCCAAAAAAAGGTGTAATTACGCTACCGGGTATAAATTGACTCTGTGTACCACTGAATCACACTGAATATTTGTGATGTGTTCCTTCCCTAATAGATGCTCTCTATGAATAGAGAGAGTGCCTATTTACGCTGAAATATTTGGCACGGCGGACAGAGTCTGAAGCGTGGAAGAAGTGGCTATTATTTTCCCACTGCCTGTGTGCAGCTGTCACTTCTGAGCAACACGTTCCTCGCACATCCCTGCTTCCCAACCTTGCTGACGGTCCACCCCAGGATTACAACAAAAAGAGGCTGGCATGCCACCGCACTCAGCCCAAACCCAAATGTTGTGGTTTGTATTAAATCATTGCAGATAACTGTTACGGTTTTCTTTTTTTTTTTTTTTTCCCCTTTTTTTTTCTTTTTTAACCAGGAGGATGGTTCTTCCCCCACCTCCCCATGTGTCATTTGAATATTCAGTGATGTCATGTTGTTTGACCTCCCCTTTAACGCAAGGAATGCCAGTGTTTTGGCTTTTGACCTGTAGAAGTATGTCAGTGTTTAATGAGAGAGACCGGCTTAATGTGTCTTAGTAGGCAAACTGAAATCTGACGGAGATCTTAAAAGATGCCATCTTTTGCGTGTAGGCTTTCTCCCACAGCCATACCCCTCTTCTTTCCGTCCCTCCATATGTAGGCGTACTTCCACGCTATGCTACAGCAATATGTATGCACAGCATTCTTGAGGGAAAAAGATGCATTTTCACGGAAAGCCCCAGTAGGATATATTGTACTGTAAAACTGTTATTTATATTCTGCCAGCACTGTACTTTGGCTGGTAAAGTTGTTTGGATGTCGTTTCTTCTGCTTGAAATTCTCCGTTAAAAGAAATTAGATTGGCTCTGAAAGAAAAAAAAAAAAATATCCCAGAGGAACAGTTATGGTAAATAATGTATGTTCCCAAACCCATGAGGCCTCCCGAAATCTGTATTTACTTGAAGGACTCCAATGGCCTCAGTGCTGGGTAAATAATATGTGTACCAAATTATGTATGACATGCATACCAAAATGCAAATGTAACCAGGTAAACAGAATGCCTTTTTAAAATGCCTAAATATGGTAGGAGAACATCAGAGAGAGAGAGGCTCTAGACATGTTTTATAACTTTCCGTGTAAGAGGTTTTTTCAGAGAAACAATTTTATTAAACAAAACCTAAGAATCTCACTGACAGAAAAAGTATGTTTAAAAGTAACAAACCAGCAGAAAGCCAGGAAATCCAAAATTACAGGATAAATCTGTCCTAAGTCCTCACACTCCAGGCCAAGTACAGCAAGCTCCATCCACTTGCTGCCCTGAGAAAAAAAAAGACGACTTGAATAGGCACTTGGACTTCAGAACTAATTCTGGTCTTGCACCACTGTGAATTGGGCATTAGCCCACTGAATTCCAAGTTGTACAAACCCATGAAAGCAGGTAAGAATCAGAGTCCATCAGGTTTTGCCTTTTTGTCATTTTGGGTTCTGTGCTGTTAGAGATGACACATCGGGTGCCTCGTTTGTGCATGTGTTTGTTCGCACAGAGGCGAAGGGAACCTGGAAGCAAAGGTAGATCTTTCAGAGTCCAATCAGTCTTCAGCTTATCCGTTCTGATGACAATATGTCATGGGTTGGAGAAGTACATCTTGGCATTGGTGCATAAAATGGTTAAAATGCACTAATTTTGACTTCCATGCAGGTGTTTATACAGCACATGCTTTTCAGATAGTGTATTTTTTCTGCTGAAACTAGGAATTCACTACAGCGGCCTTGCAGACTTGTTTACTCAGCTATATACGGTATGTGTGTGTCTACATCAGCTTCAGCTGGTATAGTTCCTTTGGTGAAGTCTTGTAAAATGTACAGGTGTGGATATGCTACATTCCTCTCTGGTGTTTTTCCTTCTTTTTTTTTTTTTCCTCCTTTCCCCCAAAAAGTCACTTGATCAGGTATCAGACATACTGAAAACCTGGCAAGACTACAGGAAAGTGGCTAGACTTGGAGTGTTTGTGTACTTAAAGAAAGAATCTTGCACATTTTCAACTTTCAGGCACAGATTTTTTTTTTTATAAGAGCAATTGGAGGTCTGAGCCAGCCCTCAAAGCGGAAATCAAAAGCTCCCAGAGAAACATACCCGAGGAATGTGAATCTGATCCAAGAACCATACGCAATGCACATACAGTACTGTCAGTCTTATAGGAAGTCTTGCCATATATGGACATCTGGACCCTGAGCTGTTTATCATCGTGATAGGCTTGTAGCTGGCTTCAGACATTCTGGCTTGCCTCAGGTTTAGTACGCCAGTTAGTTCCTTTCCAAAATGCTCACCAGGATATTTCTTAAAAAATCGTAATAAATAGATCTCAAAATCCTGAGAGGTCTAGTTAAAGTTACGTTAGTAGGCTTTTGCTTAAAATGCAGATTCCAAGCAAGACTTACTCTGCTAGCTCAGAAATAGACACAGAATAAAGAGGTTTATTCCATCGTGAGTGTGGTTGCCTGGTAATTGTCTTTCTTAGACGTCATCTGGTAGCTTATGGTATATATCTGTAGGCATAGAAGGTGCTCTGAAGTAGACTACGTGCTGGACTTTTACTCATCCTTTTCTGGAGGGAGGCGTGAGTGCATGAATCAACAAAGGCAAAGCAAAATAGAAAACTTAATTCCCCAGGAACTGTCAAGCAAGTTATCCACGTTGTGCCATTCGTTTTGCTTTGTTAGAGCGAGGCACGCGGTGCAAGCCTTCCGCTTTGGAGCTGTGACAGTTCACGTCAGCTAACCTTACCAATGAGAGGCGTTAGCTCTTCTCCAAAATGAACCAGAATGGGAAGGCTGGGTGGTGCAGTGGATGGCATAGGGCCTATTCAAATGTTCGCTGCTGAACTGCTGGCCCTAGTCCAAGTTCCTCACAATACTGGGTCAGATTCTTTGCTAGCGTCAGTTGGGCAGATTCACTGAATGCACTGTTGGCCATCAAAATACTTGGACTTGAGAAGTCCAAGTCTATTGAGCTAAAGCTACTCAGCAGCATGAGCAACGCAAAACCATCAGATGTGATAGCCATTAGCAGATCTGAGTTCTGTTGTTTTCCATAATTGCCATTATTTAAACTTACATTCTTTACGTTCTAACATGTAGTATTTTGTTAATTCTAGAGTGACTGAGAATGCCGCTTTAAGCTCTTGGCTTCATTCTTGAAAGTAGCTGGAGTTTTTTATGAACGTGTGTGGTCTTAAAGCAGCAAAGTGATTACTGGAAGTAGAATAATCTAAATGAGCATTCAAAACACATGTAGAACTATTTGAACGAAAGAGAGATTGTAAGTCGCGTGAAGCCAAAGGTCCTTGTCCTGGTTTCAGCTGGGATAGAGTTAATTTTCTTCCTAGTAGCTGGTATAGTGCTGTGATTTTTTACAGTGCCACGTTACCTACTGAGCCTCAGGTTCAGTTTATCTGATTTTATTCTGAAAATTTGCCATAGATCTTATCAGCACTGTAGAGAGCAGCATTTGCTATATCGGTGCAGAAGTTGGCTGTGTCCTAGGTTTTTGTGGCGAAGTGCAGAGCCCTTCCACAGCTCACAAAGGTGAGTGAGAGGGAACAGACTTTCAGTTGTTTATTTCTCAGATTTGACTGAGGTTCACAACCTCAGTAAGCCAAGTAGTGTAGGACTGCAGTGAGTCACTAACCATTCCTTTGATAATTGTCCTATAAATGGTTAACAATTCATAAATGTAAGTGTCACTGGCTGGAAGGGAAACATAGCCAGGGACTTGATTCAGAACATCCACCAGAAATCCTCTGAGGTCCATCTCTTAGAGGAGCCACGTGGAAAACAGCTGGAAGAACTCTTCCTCCCACTCTGTCATGGCTTATGTGGGCAGGAATGAATCAGATCTGCTTATTCTAAAATGCATGTGATTTTATTTTCAGTTTTTCAACCTGCTTCTCTCAGGAGCTGTCAGTGTAAATTTTGAAGTTTTGTGGGTTTTTTCCTCCAAGCTGAGAGACATTGATGTTTAATTAAGACTTGACCAGATTAGGGATTTCACTTAACAAATGCAGTTTGCTCTGCCGTAAACTATGGGATCTCTTAATTTATGTTGTAGCTGCTGTGGAAAAATAGAGGCCCGTGGAAGATCCTGTGGGATACATTTGTCCATGTTATCCGATAGGATAGGATAGGATCAATACTTGTACATTCGGGGATGATGAATAGAGTGTTTTCTTTGGGGAGAAAGAGAAAGGTCACCATCTGTAAAATTTGCCCCCCTTTTGATGCAGCCTGAGCTCACTGATCTTGGGATAGTGTCAGATGGGCTTTTCTGTTCACACAGGCCATCCTGAGAAAGTGGAGGAGTTGGGTTATTGCACAGGTCTGTAATGCTTCTGGAGGACTCTATAAGCACACTGCATCAGCTGACCTGCAACGGAACGTAATGTCCTCAACCTATTAGCATAGGATTTCAGAGATTGCTTGATTTTCAGAAAATGGATCCCCATGGTTCAGCTGCCAGCTTGGCTGGCTGTTTGTTCAGCAAGTGATGTGTGGTATGTGACCTGTGTAAATACATCTGTACAAGTGACGCAGACGGGGAAACTAGGATGTAACCTACAACGGCCAAGGTGGCTTCCTTATTGACCCGCGGATGTGTGGGAAATTTAGCAACTACCGGAGCAGGTCTGAAAACCATCTTACAATGCTAATCTCTCCGGTGTCAGTGGGAAATTCTCTGTCAGACCATTTTTCACATGGAGCCGAGAAAAGCAGATACTCCAAGAAACGTGCATTGTCAGGGAAGTGGGGACATTTCTAAGATATTTTGATTTCCTGCAGGAACTAATCAAGGAAATGTAGTTGTTTTAAACGGCAATGGTCCCAGGTCTAGAGTTTACAACCATGTTGCTACTTGGTGATCAGTGGCTTTTCAGTAATGAGCATGAAGTTGTAAAAGTGGTAGGACTCACACTAACAACAAGTGTTTCTGAGCATATTACTCCATTTATAACCCTTTTATTAAAGGGTTTTAAATAGAAATCAAGGTTAGGTTTTGACTGTACCTAGATGTTTGTTTTGACCGTTTTGGACAATGGGGTCTTTATGAAGATTGAGTCTATGAAGTTATTTGTGGTGCATTTCTTGTGAGGAAGTTACCCGTGATGGATCTTGTGGAAAAGTCTAACCTTAATAGCATGGTAGATCTGTATGATTATTTAAGATTCAATTATGACATGGGATGAAAAGACAGTTCATCAGTTGCCTTTTTATTATTACCTAAGATTTGCAAGGTATTTGAAAATCCTAAAACTGTTCTAACCAGTGTTCACCCTGTGCGTTAGGAACGTTCTAATACAAAAATTTCAGGTGAGTTTTAAAAGCATATATGAACTAGCCACATCTTTTTCTCCCTCTTTATGCCATTTGCAAGATACAGAAGGTTGAGTTTCAAATTCCCTGAGAACAGCTTTCTTATTTTGCCATCTTAAATTCAGTGAGTCCTCGGCTAGGCCTTCACATACCTTTTTTTCCTTCGTAAATGGCTTGCAAAGAGTGACGGTGGAGTATTTGGGAAGAGACTTGGGAAGTGTGCTTCGTATTTCTTTTTTGCCATCAAGCTGCCACAGGGGGGAGTAGAAGTTTGGAAAGGACTGTGCTGCCCAAGAAGCCACGGAGGCAAGTGTTATATTCCATGTGCGTACCCTGGCCAGTCCCTTACCGGAGAAGGACGGGCACAAAAGAAGAGTGGATGTGCTAGGAATGAAAGGGTTGGTTGGAGGAAGGAGCTGGAGGGTTTCTGCTGCTGGGACAGGCTGAACGGTTCACTGCATCGCAAAACCACGCTGGTTTTCTTATTCATTCCAACCAGCTTTTCTATCCAGATGTAAGGAGAATGGGTACTGAATTGTTTTCCTGCCTCAGGAGGGAAGATGACATGTGGGAGTTGTACAGTACTTGCAAAATCCCTGTCGTTCTGACGAAAGGCTTTTCCCATGTTAGGACTATTTGCTAATGAAGAAAAAATGCTAGGCAGAGGCAAGGCATCTTTGCAAGGCAGAGGACACAGCGAGGATTTGCCAACTTGATAGAAAAGGATTGTTCTTGTGGTACTGTCAGTGTTGGTGAAATCTGCTCTGTCTGCTTATCACATGAGTAGCTGGACTCTCTGTGGGCCCTGTGCAGCAAGGATGGGGAAGGGGGATGCGTTCCTCACGCCTTGGCCCCGGCTGCGGGGTTACTCTCATCGCCCGGTGTCTGACCACAGCTGCTCTTGCCCCTGTGTGGTCTGCGGTAGCAGTGTGGCTGTCAGCCACCGTCCTGCCCTGCCGGTGGGCCCGGTGCAGTTTTGAGGAGGAGGGATGTGGGCAGAGATGGGGGTGTAGGTGTGAGAGTGGAAGCAGTGGGCTGGGATTCTGGAGTAGCGCAGCATGACAAGAGGGAGAAAAGGGGCTTATCCCTCCTGTCAGCTTCCCACCCACGTGCCGGATTTGAGCCTGTACCCAGAGGCGACCAGCTGTGGGTCTGAGTGGGAGAGGGTAAACAGGGCTGAAGAGAGAGGTGCACGTGTGTGTTTGTGTGGGAAGGGTTGGGGGGAGGACGCAGAAGGAAGTGGAGGAAATGGTGTGTGAGGAGAGCGGTGTAAATGAACCAGCCAAGGATGAGGTGGGCTTGGCAGCTTCCTTCCCACCGCCTTCACAGTGTTTTACCTCTGAGAAACAGTGCTCAGGTCTGTTCCACCGCAAGTGAACTCATTTGCCAGAAGAAGAGAGGAGATGTGTCTGCAGTGAAGTCTGGGTGCTCCTGTTCTGAGCACTTTTGGGTGCCAGTCTCCGTTTGTCCTTGACCCGCTGCGCTCCGGAACAGGCTGCATTGAGGAGCACGGTGGAGAGACTACATGTTTCTTGCCTTTTGGGTCTGTGTTAGGGTGTTTTATCATTGGATGACCTAGTCAACAATTTTTAGGAAAGAACAAAGTCATTTTCAGGAACTACTTAATGATCAGGAAAGCAAACTGGAAGGAGTGAATCAGGCACATTTTCTTTTATAAAATCCTCCTGATCTGAGTGTGCAGATCTGTAATGAGGTAGAGTAAGCGAAGAAAAAGGAAGAATTAAGGGAGAAATACAAAAGTCACATTTATGTTTCTGTAACCTATCATGAGAAATAACAAAGCTATGTTTTACTTGCTAAATGTGTTATTTTAGAATGCAGAGGAAAATATGGCAAGCAGGTCTTTGCTTTTGATTTTAATGTCAAAAATAGGATGGGGAGGAAAACAATTCTTTGGGTGAATTTTTTCTGTGCTCCTTGTACATCTGTGATTCCTGGACTGTTGAACTATCATCAGAAGGAAGCCGGGAGAAATCCACATTCTTTATCTATAGTATATTGATAAATTCAATGCCTGTTCCACAATCTTGTGCCTAACATACACAGAAAAAGAGAATTTATGGTCCAGTTTCAAATAAGACATAAGGGATCTGTTTATGCTTTTGGGAGGTAATGTATCTAGGTTTGAATGGAACTATGTTAAGTATATTGAAAGTCTCAAGGAATGCGATGCTGGTTTTGTTCAACAATAAACATCGAAGATAACATTTATATATTTGGCAAACTTGTGCCTAAACCTTGCATTTCTTGTTTTTTCTTAGGGATGGTTGTTACAAATTCAGAGAGTTAACCAAGGATAAAAATACAAACAGAAAAAGACAAAATTAAATAAATTCAGAGCAACCTCAAAATTCTCTTAGTTCCAATGATACGTAAGTTACAGAAGGAATTAAAGTCAGAAACACACTGAAGGTTGTACCACTGTTTATTGCACTCATGTGGGCTCTTGCAGTAGTAAAACCTGGGCAACACTGGCCTGAGTCCGTGTCACATAAATCACTTTTAAAACCTACACTTCTGTCCCACTCATCCTAAAGCACTGTCAGCTTGGTGTGTCAAAGCTTTTTTCCTAGAACTTTTGCTGAGGAAATTGGCAACAAAGTGTGAGTATGTAAAAGAAGATGACAGAAAGGCGGGCACCTAACAATGTAAAAACCTAGACCCTGGTTAAAGTGCTTTTGCAAAGTACAGTGTCCAGATATTCATTCTGGATGTGGCGTGCATTTTGTAACATTAGAAGGATCAATACACATACAAAGACAAAACGTGGTTTGTAATTCCAGAACCCTTTCTATGGCTTTTCCGTTTTCGTCACTTTATACCTTTCAGGAAGTTTTTGAAGTTTGAGGGAAAGTGCAGCAATCCTTTTTGAGGGTTTAAGACATCCAACACTTTTGACTGGCTGTGTTAGCCCTTCTATTTCTGCTCTTCATCTTGGTTTAGGATGAATGGACAGCGTAGTAACTGTAGTGTAATTGAATCATTCTTTTAGTTGAAAAGATATAGGTGTGTGTTTCTGGTGCTAGAGGTCACGGGTTCATTCCTGCAGAGACTTCATTTTACGTTATGTCCAGAGCTGATTCATAATGCATTTTTGACATTTGAAAAAAGGTTATTTTATTAAGATATAATTTAGCAAGAAAACCACACATGCTGTATTTCAAGCCAAATTAGTTGACAAATGGATGAGGTGTCTAATTTTTGTTTCTTGAAGGCCATCAGAGAAAAACCTGCCAAAGTTATGGGTTTGCTCAAAATTCTTTCATTTTTCCTGCAGACCAACACAGAGCAGTGCATTCTCATCACTTAATTATTTTAAAAAAATACTCAACAAAAAAAAGCCAAGGTAACAAGAAGTTCTGTACCACAGATATTTACCAAGAAAGCCAAGC
>NW_009260493.1:8972871-8982562 GCF_000687185.1 Egretta garzetta | reverse complement strand
GTGTATTTGATAGTCCTAGACTAAGAGAACCAATGCATCAGAGTTTGGGGGAGAACTATGATGGGAATAACAGGGAAGGTGGAGAGAAAAAAACCCCAAAGGTTAAGACAGTAGAGCACCCATAATTTGTGTGATACAGGGCCACAGTATTGATGCCGGAAGACTTCTGGTGAAAATAGACCCAAGGTCTGTGATCGTTTTGCCTAACGACTGCTCTTGCTTGGACGGAAGTTTTGAATCAGTAAGTAAGCGGTAGGGGGCTGAGGTAATGGTTAGACACGATACAATACCCAGCGACAGATAGCTTCAGCAGACTGACGACAGGACAGTGGTGGCACTCTGCCTGACCAGCCGTAACACGTCATCACCAGAGCACGAGGGGTAAAACTCTCTTCCCTGCCCACCTCTGCCCTCTGCACCTTGCAAAGTATTTGCTTACTTTTGCAGCATTTGTGTATCAAACCCCTGTTCATTTTGGAAGCTTTCTGATTTTCCTGATCGTTATTTTCCCGTTCCTACAGTAGTCTGAGCCTCAGTGCCTGTTCACCACCTTTCCTCATTTCGCTTGGGTCTTGGGTCAATTGCCTCCTCTCAAGCACAGAGGTAAAGCTAGCAATTGCTCCTCACCACCTTCAGCTCGGGCTCCCACGAAACTCCTTGTCTGTCTTCAGAGCAATGCTCGCCTCTTTGATAGGTGACTCCTTGATCTGCTGCTGAGTATGACCTGGTGGTTAAGTCTAGCTAGGTGAGAAGTTTTTCTGGGACAGTGTATAAGTGAATGCGGGAGGCTTCTTGGTAGGCCATCGAGGGGTCTTACAGATTTGTTCAGCCTGTACAGTAGCTTGGATGATGTTGTTAAAACATCTCTGCTTTCCAAGCTGGAAAGGTCACTGTGTTTCTTTAGAATATTTTTGGAGATGTTTCTGTGGTTTGTCAGATCTAAAAATAAACTATGATCAACACACTTAAAAATTATGACAGGATTTTTTTTTTTTCAAGAGTATATAAGGCAGTCAGATAGTTGTTTTCCTCTTAAGGAACCAGTCAGAACTACAGACAGGCTACAAAAATCCCCTTCAGATCTCAAGGACTTTTTTTTTTGGTGTGTGTTTAAAGTTGGAGGCATGTGCCTGCCTATCTATAAACTATCTTACGCAGTTTATACAGCCGATCATTTTCTCAACTGGGAGAAAAAGTCACCAGGAATATTTGTAGTCTTTTCTCCTTAAATTTCTAGGGCAACTGGGAAACTTTAATCAAAGTTTGTTTTCATTAGAAAGAGGCATCCTGATGAAATAGACCCTGTGCATCCCTCACATTAATTTTCAGCAAAATGAAGCTTAGAAAAAACTTGGAATTCTTTTGTTTTTAAACATGTCAGTGCTCTGGTTTGTCTTTGGAAGGGCGAAACATTGGGGAGTTTATTTTGAAATTCAGTTTGTGTCAATGACCTGCTGGTCTTGATTGGCCTGAAAACACTTAAAATTTTCACTATGAGGGACTTCTTTTTAATGTCTGTCACTGTAAACGGGGCTGAAGAGACGTTTGGAAACCCAGTGTTCTTCAAGGAGCAGAAAATCCATTTTCTGGCCCACGTTAGGGAATGCTTAAAAAATATCCTATGATTTGTTGAGAGTCATTAAAGCCTATTGTGTAAAAGCAAATTTGGTAATGCAGTTTTACTGTTCTCTGTCACTGTGGTTGTTCCTAAAACAAATCCCGGTGTTGTGAATGTCTGCAGTACAGAGCCTTGGACTGGGTAGTTCAAAGGCTCAGTGTTGGGTAACAGGCCAGTGGGTCCAACTGGTAGGTAGGGATCTATCACTGATGGCTTCTTTGGAGAACTTCAGCCATCGTTCTGCATCTTCTGTGCTTTTACTTGAGTCCTGTGCTTGAATACGTGTTACAGTTTGGAGTGTCGGCTAAAGCTTTGCTACTTGTAAATAAACAGTACCTATATGTCGTATGTTTTCATTGCTGGGGTTGCAGGGGGAGTTGCTGAGACATGGAGCAGGAGGGATTGGGTCTAGTGAGAGCTCCTTTGGAGACCTGAGGGTACTGAAGCATTCTCTGACGGCGCTTGCCCACGAGGGCCTTACCTCCCCTCAGAGCTGCTTCATGACCATTTTGTGTTTATCAAGTTACATCTGAGCTCCCCTACAGAAGGGATCGAAGACTGAACAGCTCTCCAAAGTAGTCGTAGCTGGGTTTCTGCCATAACCCCTCGAGCATCTCCCAGAAGGGTCACGTGCCAGGGACGTTTTCAGAGGGCTCAAGCGTGGGTTGTGTTGCTGGTGCCTGCAAGTCTGAGATCGGGTGCAGGTTATTCCTTCAGGGGTTTCCTGCCTCTCGTAGCAACGGGCAGTAGCATTCAGCGCTTCTCAGTGTTACCAGCAGTTGCTCTTTCAGACTCACTGCTTTGCAGATTGGCATGGGGAAGAGCTGATGTGGGAGCCTTATCTACCTGATCTACCACCTCCAAAATGCACAAGTTAGAAAAGTCATCCTTGCATTTAAAAAAAGAAGAGGAAGCAGCATGACCTCTCTTTCTGTGCACCGATTTAAATCCAGTCCTATTTTAAACCCCGTCTTTGTCAGCGAGTCTTATCTAACCCTGGCAGAAAAACATAAAATGTTGCTTCTCATCAGGACAGAGCCTGCATTTAGCTTTCTTTCAAGTGGCGCAATAAAATATGGGAATAGGCTTCAGCTTCCCATGTTTTAATTCTTTTTTAATCTCTGTTTTCATTTTCAAAACTATTTGGATCCGAGAAGACATTTTTTCCTCTTTCCACTTCGGATTTGTTTGTTGGAGTGCTGCCTGCTCACCCTATTTGGATGTCAAGAGACTCTCTATTTTTCCATTTCTGGAATAGTCATTCACAACTCAGTGTTTCTTGTGCAAACCCTCAGAATTTACAGTATGTTTATTGGTCTCTCACCAACTGCAGTTTCTCTCTTGCAGTATTTTGTTTCAAAGTTTCTCTCAGATACTGTTACAGAGATTTTGGTCACAAAACAATTCTGTTGTAAGCCTAGGAGTTAAGTGACCGTCTTCCTAAAGGATCTAACTAATTAGCTAATTGAGATGTAAGGGGCTTATGTAATTCGTTGAACTAGTAAATTTAAGACATAATTGATGGGGTAATACATTTTTAATAGTAAACTAGTGTGCAAAGGATACCGGGTGTGCAGCATGTTGTAGGAATGCACAGTAAAACACAACCTCTGTGTTGAAGAGACCACACTCGGGTCCTGATTTTGCCAATTGTGCTGCACAGATTAAGAGCATATTTGTATAAAAGAGCTTGTAAAATCTGGTAAAATAGGGGAGAACCAATAACCTGGGATGGGTACTTCCTGAGAGTGCAGGTAAGGTGGTTTGACTTTAGGGGTGTTGCAGTTGAAGGGAGGGTGGAGGTTAAGTGCGAGACTGTAGTAGTCATGTAGTAGCATGGAGACTGGAAAGGGGCTGGGCTTTATGAAGAAGAGTGAGGAAGAGGAGGTGTGTGGCATAAACTGGAGCAGAAATGGCAAGAAAGGAAAATGCTGAGGGGAAGATTAATAAACTGCAAAGCAGAAAAACATATGGAGAGACAACTGAAAGAGTAGCCCATGGCGGGTTTTGTATGAGGACCCATTGCTGTTATGCCCAACGCCTAATTAGCTTGGTACAGGGAAACATTAATGGACTTCACAACTGACCCGTTTCATTTTTACAGCTGTGGAATTTGAGGTGTGGAAGGAAGCTGCAGAAGCAAATAGAAAGCTGGGATGTGTTACATGTACGTGAGAGTGGCCTGGGACCCTGAACAGTGCAATGATGCAGGAGTGGTGGATGGGAACCAGTGTTCTCAGTCCATAAAATGAAATATCTGCCAAATCGGACTTGCCCTATGACTGCATTTCTCATTTTACTTCCTCTCTGTCTTCCATTAAAGTGTACAGCTTCGGGGTAGGCACTTCTGGGGGGCTGGCTCAAAAAGGAAAACTGCATCTATCCTTTGGTTTGAGTGCTACCCTTTAAGCCTAATGAACTGGTTCATTAAATTTGTACAATAATCATGCTTTAGACATAGCCTAGTTTGAAGCCTAGGCATTTCAGCATTGTTTGCTGAAAATCAAGAATGTCTGGGAATCTTTCTTTTCCTGCTGTGGTCCTCGCTGGGTTTTGTCCAGGATGTCCTTGGAAATGCGAGCTCCAGATATGCCATGAGGCAGCCTGTGTTATGTGGCAGCTGCATGTTTCAGAAGAAAATGCTGGAGGAGATGGCTGAATGTGCATGCGGACTTCCGGATGCTCATCAGCACCGATGCCAAACTTCCTTTCGGTTGCTGATCGCTGATCAGCACTGTAAAGCAGCACAAACAAGATAGAAAGCTTTAACCACTAAAAATGCTCCCTCTTCCGCTCTCACGGCCTCTCTTGACTAGAATTTTGTGAACAGCCAGATGCAGTTTTGCTTCCAGAGATCTCACAATCCAGATTTTGGTCCCAACTAGCTATTTTGGGCCAATTTAGACTCTACTGAAAGATGGATTTATAAGGAAAATGTTGACAGACCCTGGCCTCTTGTATCACTGGTGGGAGCCACGATAATAATAATGGTTTCCTTTAATAGTCTTCCATCAAATGTTCAAAGTGGTAGCTTTTCCTTTGGTGCAAACATCAAAAATGCGGACGATTTTGTTTTCCTGAACTTGGACAACATCTGTGTTTCCACCAGTTCTGTGGGAATGCAGTACACCCTTTCCCAATTTTATTAAAAACCGCCTTTTTGGCTAAGGCATGTGCCATTGCAAGCACTTTCATTCTGTCTCATATATCTTGTTCTAGGAAGTTAGAGTCTGCCTATTTTGTTTCTCCAGGACTTTCTTACGGTGAGGAGCGTAGATGAGAACTGTGTTTTTCCTCTCAGAATGCTTTCAAGTTGTTTGCCTTCCTAACCTAGACATCTTAAGTGTTTCCAAGTAACTAAATGACTCTCCAGTGACAGTAACGTTTTGCTGATACTTATGTTGCTTGTTGGCCCAAACCAGAGTCCATTTTAGGGATGGTTGCAGTGAGCCCTGACATCTGTAAAAAGTTATACTGAAGCCTGGCTGCAGTTTAGTTCTTTACCTTATGGGACAAGCCTCTTGCATTTGATCTGGGTTGGAAATCTCACAATCAGCTTTGGATGTGCATGTGGAAAGAAGGATATAAGAGAAAATGCAGGAGGATCTTACTGTTTCCATAGTCGCATTTTTTTTAATTCTGCCCAGTTGGAAGGCAGGCACCCGTTTAATGTCAGTGTAAAAGCTGAGAAGGCTTGTCAGTGCAAGGGAAAAGTTACATCTTAAAATGTGTATCCGCGTCCTATAGGCAAACAATTTGTTCATAAAGCAGTCTTCACTGCCTGACAGGAAGACTGAGGAAAGATTTGTGCTGGCTCATGGTATCCCACGCACAGCAAGAAAGTGCTTTCCAAAGAAGGAACTAGTTTTTCTCTGAGCAAGAGAAGGGTAAAAGTTACTTACACTCCTTCTTAAGAGTTCATAAAAAGGATTGGCCTTGCTTACATGCCTCTCATCACGAATGGAAATAGGCCGGCCATCCGAGGGAGTGGTCTTATTTACATGGAAACTGTTTTACGTAAGAAGAGGAGGCTGGTCCAGCAAAGGTGTGGTTTTATTTACATCCATGCTCTTCCCTTATGATTGGAGGGTGTTTGGAAGGTGTGGTCTCATTTACATCCCGCCTAGACTGCCTTTGGCTCATCTGGATTCAACCCTTGCCTGTGGCTGGAAAAGGGAGGAACTGCTGCAAGCAGAATAAAAACGACTGTGTGAAAATATGTACCTGAAAATGAAAGGCCATGTTCCTGGGGAGAGGTGTGGGGTCTGTGTAGGTATGTATATGTACATTCATGTGTTTGTATGTATTTGTAATGCCAAGGTGAACATACCAGGCTTTGTGCTACCCTGGGTGTTGGAGGGTGCTAGATCTGTTTCTGATGAAAGGTCAGAAAAGCAAGTTTTTATTCATTGCAAATGGTTCCTTTTTGTTTTTTCTTTTTCTTTTCTTTTTTTTTTTTTTTTTTTTTTTTTAAGGTGCATATACAACATTTGAAAGGTGCTGCTGGCAGCTGTGGAAGAAGGCCTGTCTTTAGTGTGTGTGTGTATCTGACATTTCACGTAGTCCCTTCATCAAAATGAAGCCAGTGTAAACATGGTAGCAGCATTTTACACAAGCTCTGAACCAGGATAGGAGATGACAGCGCAGAATACACAGGGTAGTCAGGAATTGGTTACGCTACATGCAGTTGCCATGCAATGGTCTGTCCCTTCCTCAACTTGTATATAACTGTAGGAGCAATTCAGCTGTTACTGGCATCTATCTGTGTTAACTTTGGGATGCAGATACATTTTTAGCAGAAAGTAGACTGGGGGAACTTGCACGTGGGTTGCGAAGCATCCAGAAAGCCTTCAAGCTGCTGTTGATTTGGTTGGATTGAATTTACTGTGATTACTCTAATCCTTCCCCATTTTTCTTCTTCCAGCCATGGTTGATCAGGCACCATCTTGGTGAATTCCAGGCAATAAGAAAAGCAAAAGGCAGAAGAGGTAGTTTGCTGATTATTTTTTTCTTTTTTTCTAAAAAGGAAATTAATGTGTCTTGAATCTACAACAGCTTGACGCTCATACACGTGAGCATTGGCGTTATTTTCACTGAGAACAGAGCTATCGTGTTGCTTTGGTTGTGGGTGGAAAGCGAACGGAGAGTCCCTTCAATGTGAAGCTCTGATTTGTGGCCGTGTCCAGAAGCACTGAATGCTGAAGGAGCTGCTGCCAGTGCGCTGGCACTGGCTGCCCCTGCCATGGCTGGGATTCCTTTGCTGCGACATGCTGTTGCTCAGCGCAGGAAGGCAGCATTTCCAAGAAGACGGCCTTGTGTGAGGATGTGCAGGTCACAATCCCTTCCTCTGATTCTTCTCAGTGCTGCCTCTGCTGCCTCTGCTTGCACTTCTGTAACTCATGGTAAACATCTAGGCATGACAGCCTAAAGATGCTAGCATTTTCAAGTTAGAGTCAAAACTCCGTTTCGACTTCAGATACCTCTTAATGCGTTTATAGACACCTGGCGGTGAGCCATTTCTCCTTTGCCCGCAAAAACTTGGTGAAACTGGAAGTCTAGCTATCTACCACACTCTGGTTTCGGAGATGAAAGTTAATAAAACATTTCCTCTCTTTTCTGTAACCAAGGCAAGCTGAGGTGCAGAAAAATAATTGCATGCCAGTCCACCGCAGGAGGAAAAGTGTCTGGCATTGTGTCCCTGGACTGCAGACAGACAGGAGAGCCAGAAAGTTTGTCGTCAGGATCCCTTGCACCTACTCTGGGGCTGCAGCTGAAATGTTTAAGTTACATATATGTATTGCACAACTTCTGAAGATGGGTCCCCCAGATGATGTAAACCAAGTGAATGATACATGCTAAGGACACCAGTGTAAATTTACCTCTTTACACCCGAGGAGCTGACTGGTCTAAACTGCCATTGCAGAAGCTGTGTAAGTTAGGCTGCACTGTATGCTATGCTGTTCCGCTTCTCCAGAGCCAAACTAGGCTGTTTAAATAAGGCTTGTGAATCTCTACACTGCCCTGCATTCATGGCTGAGACTGCACTGAGAGACATATGCCTCATTTTTAAAATTGGCATAGGTTCCAAGACACAAGGGTGCTTTATAAAATTTTCTGGCTTCCTGATCTTCCTCTCCTCCTTGAACTTTCTTCCTCAGGCTCAGCTTCCCTCCTTCATCCCCAGCGTTGTGCCTGAGCAAACACTCTGGTTACATCTACGTGGGCAAGTGAAGGTGTCTGCCCCCCATGGCAGCTCTCTGGTGAATGTTGAGTGGCTCTTCCCCATGTCCTGAAGGACGTGACAGCACTTTAGCTGGCACGTGTGCACCAAAATAGATTGTTTCTCCTTGTCAGAGGAAAAGATGGCAAGCTTATAACTTAAGGAAAAGGGATCTAAGGGAGATAAGAGTGTAAGAGACATTACTGCAGTTCTATATTTGGAATCGGTTACGTATGTGTGTGGTAACCCAAATGATGGGTGGACTGCACTTTCGCATTACCATAATTACATTTCCTTTCATAGCTAGGGTTGGGGATGCATCCAGACATTGCAGAACACATCAGTAGATTTAGTGTGGCTTACTCAGCCTCCATTTATCAGACTGTGTCCCAATTATGTTACATTTAGGAAACAGAATAATTTTCTGGTTATAGCACACGGAATTTTTGGCATTCTAATCCTAGTCATCCCGCTGTATGACCTTGGAGAAGTTGTTTTACTTCTCTTTGATGGTAAAAAATTAACTCGGCCCATGGATGGATTTTAATACCACGCCAAGTTTAAAAAAAAATCTGAAACTAAAGTTAGCCTTCTAAATCCACATTTAGGGGCTAAATGAGGCGACTTGTTTTCCACAATCCTGAGCACCCAGTAACTGTCTCCCACCGAAGTCAGCTAGAGATTTTGAGTATTCAGCAGTCTGAGACATGAAGCAAAAGAAGAGTGAAAGCAGCCGCTTGTGTGCGCATGAAGAGGAGCTCGCTGATGTGGTGTGGTGGGACAGGAACAGCAGTCTGTCATTCCTGGGTGGGTTGTCACAGTCACAGCGGTGCCAAAATGCGTGTGGGATTAATCTCACTAATTTTACTGTCTAAAAGGGGGATGTCTGCCTTAGGCTGGTTGTTCAAGGTCTCTTTAGTGGACCTCTTGGTTCAGTGGATCCGGAGCAGCTCTCAGTGGCGACAGGTGAGCATCCCCTGATGTGTTGTCCTGCCCAAATATCTGGATGTGGGATGTGTTACCCCCTGGAGATGCTCAGCTCTACCCACAGAGTAAAGTGCTTCAGAAATGCTTAGACAGCTTGCTTGGGCTCTGCCGACTGTAAAGTCAGTGGGTGATTTACAGAGCGTTAAGTAAGTCCAAGAGTGTGGCAGAGCTGCTCATACCTGCAGAGAACAGTGAAACCCCATTGCAGGCCTGAGGAGTTTGGTTGTGAAAGCTCTGAACAACTGAAAGCGGGGAGAAATAGTTGAGTCTTGCAAGGAAAAGGAAATATAAACTTGACTGTAGTTATTGAAAACCTATTCCATATTGATGGCATGGTTTGTTTCCACTGGAGAGCTTTGTTCTTCTGGGTAGCGTTTGAGGAGGAAGATTAATTTTCCCACGGGAGAAATAAGCCTTGAATAAGTCAGCTAAAATGGATCGTTCTTATGTGCACTGCACATCTATAGGAGAAACAGAAGACGTTTACATGCTCCCTGAGGAGGAACCATGACAAGCAGACAATTAACCAATTCCCCCGGATCCCCAGATTTAAAGAACCACGTAATGGCTTAATTGAGTTGAGTTGCTGAGAGTGCGGCGCTGCGCTGAGATTCGTGCTGTGAAGTGCGCGATTCCCAGAGGCATCCATCAGGTTTTAAAGAATTGACTTTCCATGCTAATTGACCCAGATGTGCTTGATTTTACCTCACAATCTCCACTTCATTCAATTACTGTTAAAGAGGAGGGAATGAGAAAAAAGGGCTACATTTGTCTCATGTACTGTATTAAAAGGAAGCTTTCCTAAAGCAACATTTTGTAGTGCTGAACAAATTGTTCAACTTGAACTGGAGCGGCATTTATTCCAC
>NW_009260493.1:8901934-8972734 GCF_000687185.1 Egretta garzetta | reverse complement strand
TTTTTTTTTTTTTTTTTTTTTTTTATTTCCCAAATGACCGAGCACGTATTTTGTAAGGACTAGAGAATTTTAGAAGAGTTTAAGCCACTCTGCTTGGCAAAGGAAGCGTAGGCATCGTCACCAGAAGAATGAGGGCAGTACGGATGGCTGGACGGTGTCTGAGCTGCCTGACCAGGCAGGGCTGAGCAGCACAGCGTGAGGGCTGGGCGCTCTCATGGCTTGGTGGAGTGGTGGCCCACCCGAACGATCAATAAATGAAGAAAAAAAATCACAGTTTAACTATTTTTATCTTCAAGAAGGCAAGAAGCCAAGTTTGAGGAATAGGCTTTGCAATGTGAATTAGCAGCTGAACTCTTCCATGTACCAGGCCAGTAGGCACCTCATTTTGGCAAGCTATGGTCACCTTTTATGTGTGTGTAAACACCCCTGGAGCACACAGAGCAATTAGTCTAAGGCTGAGGCTCCCAGTGCATTCTTTGAGTTTGCAGAACCCGGGGTTTTGTTCCTTGTCAGTTCACAAGCCTTAATTCATTTACAGATCAAGTATCTTTGTGTGGTAGGGACCAGTCCACCTCTCTAGCTACATTCTTGCAATACCACTGGAGGCACTGAAGCTGCTGTCTACCTGGTTGCTGATTTCAAGCTTACCCCAAATAGCACCAGCAAGAGGCACGTCGAGGAGTTTCTGTGTATTCCTATTTAAACAGGGTGTGTACCATGGAAATTAGCGGAGTTCATCTGAGTATGCATGGTTGTTAGGGGAGCAGAATTTAGCCCCTGATGCTTGACATAAGCCATATTTTGTACCAACCAGTCAAGCTACGGAGCTCTGCTGTGAAGTGACGATGTGCAAGGAGTTTACTTCTTTGTTAAGAGTTGTATGCCATATATGGCCAGTTGTGGGGTTTTTTTGCTGCTGTTTTCTTTTTTTTCCTTAAGAAGGCTCGCCTCCAAACTGCTGAATCATACTGCAACCATAGTCCTGGTGATTTTTCAGAATTTGAATCATAGTTGAGCTCTCTGGATATCAAGCTGTGAAGCCACACGTGGGCTCAGCAGTTTGGCAACCACCGAGTACCGCTTTGGCAGCATCGTATTCACAGTCCAGATGCTGGACGGTTCAGCCACAGCATACAGCATGTTAGAATAGAGCAACAACATGACTGAGAATTGCTGTTTACTCGTCTTAATTTAAATACCACGGTTTGTACTGTTCTTGATGATTTAGCCTAGGTATTAAGAACCAGACTGCTTTAGATCTGTATCCCATCCTAGAAGAAAGTCTCATGTAACAACCCCACATGCAGTGAGAAACCTCATTTAGAGGTTTTGCTCTTGCATTCTTGCTGCCAAGGTCCCCTGTGAGAAGTTGTCCCAGTTAGGTCCACTTCTGAAGTCAGTTATAGATATATTCAGGATTAACAAAAAGTATCACGATCCTGTGGAACCAGAAATAAGAAAGTCAGGGCAGTATCTGAGATCTGTAAATGTAATATGATCGTGTTTTGGCTTAATGTTCTACTTTTCCCTTACAAGCTGCAACGATTAATGCTGTAGCAATAATTAGGAAAGATAAAAACAATCTCTGTTAAAGCAGGATTCTTCTTCAGCTGTGCTTCTGCTGCAGACTCAGTCAGTTGAGCTCCTTCCTGCATGTGCTTCATTTTAAATCATGTTCTGTATTTAAGTAAGTGGTGTGTTTTGAACTGCTTAAGTTTTGTGCATGTGATACAAGAAACAGAGGTGAGTCTTGACAATTCAATACCTGTCTCATTATTTCTTTAGCAGTACAATATTTAGTCTGTGAAAACAGCTATTGTTGTTTTGCAGAGCATTTAAAAGAAAGATCTTTATTTTTTCATAGTGAGCACTAAATCTGGAAAGGAATAAACAATGAATCACCTAGGCCAAATTACTTACTTATGACTGCAGAAAACACTGAGAAAACTTTGAGTTGGTTTTTTTTTGAGAATGATCGAGACACACATAGCAGCAAATTTTTCATTGATTTAATCTAATTTATTTCAGCTAAATCCTAAACTTAAGACATAGATAGAAATGAAGGTAGAGAACATGTATAAAAAGCACTTACAAAATGCAAGAATATTCCTGTGAAAATGTGACTATTGAAGGTTCATCCTTCAGGCAGGACCGATGATTGTCCTGCACCTGTTGTGCTAAAACTGCACCTTGAAGGTAATATATCTGACTGTTTTCTTCCCTGGCCACCCAGTTAAATTGAGCAGGTTTGTGGGAAGAAGTGGCACTGGAGCTGAGGAGGGCTTATGCTGGAGCAGGAGATACCGCATAGATGAGCAGGAGGCAACTTTTGTGTGCCAGTCTCAGTGCCGAGCAGATAGACAGGAGGCTCAAAGGGGAATATTGTCCCAAAAGGAAGGAGGGATTTAGGGACAGGGAGGAGGGGTGTTGGAAGAAAAAAGATCTTCTTCGGGTCCCTGAAAAGAGAATAGTTCTGTTGTCTTGGTGTGGAAGAAGGTTCTTGAAGAGAAAACGAGAAGAGCGGCAGAAAAATATGAAGGATCCAAGACGACTTTCTGTTTGCCTTGTTTTGTATTTCAGCAGCTGGGGTAAAGCTGAGTTCCTCAGAGGAGAACATTAACTGAGCCAAGCAGCACAGGCCCTTGAAACAGAACAAGAGGGCTGGAAGGAGAAAAAGACCCAGGTAAAGAATATCATTAGAGAGTTCAGTGACAGCAAATTGAACTGGCCCAAGAACCTGGAAATTTTACAATCTATTTTTTCCAAGGAATAGATATGTATAGTATTTATCTAAATATCTAAATAGAAAGTAGTAAGGTTTTGCACTGTTCTATGTAATTTCCATTTTTCCAATGCAGTCAGCTACTTGAACGCTCACTTACTGAGAAGAGCAGAAAGGGTTTGAATAGAATTTGTGATGAACACTTTATTATAAGAAGTGAGAGCTAAAAGGAGGAAATACGAAAATTTGTACCAACAAAGGCCTTGCCTCATAGATTCATGAAGGTTCTTCAGTCTTCAGGTAGGAGAAAGCTAGCTCAGATAAGATGTAAGTTCAAGTCAGAAAACTCCACCCTCAGTGGATCTAACTGTCAAAACTATCAAAGCAGCTTTTGTGATGTGTATTAATTATTATTTCTGTCCTTTCCAGGAGTCCAGCAAAGAATGAATGAAATCCCTGAAGATCAGCTCAGTAGTTGAGTCGTACATTATTGTGGTCCTGTTTTTGACAGAAGAAGGTCAGGTCAGAGATTGACTGGTACGTTGACAGTTTGCATTGAGTGTAATGCTGTAAAATAAAAATATTTTGCTTTTGCACAGTCAAAAATAATGCTCCCAGGAAGAGGTCACAGAAAAATGGATGCGGTAATTCTATGCAAATGAAATATATTCCACAAGTTTTATTAAAAGAATTGAAAAGAAGCTAGAGGAAGCTTTTAAAAGCAGTGGGTTTTGTTTCTTGGGAACCAGAACAACTGTAATGGAAGCAGATGCTTACATGGCATGGAGGTTTTACCACTTAAAACATCCAAACAGCAATGCAGCAAAAGGCTTGCTGTGTTCCTGGAATTATGAGATACACATGAAATGCTTTTAAAATGCTTAAATTAGTCAAAGACTTAGTCATACTGAGTCCAAAGAAATCTGTATGCTAGCTCGTCTCTGCCTGGTTTCTGAGCTATTGTCTCAGATGATAACTGTTAATCCTCTTCTGCGTTTTATTTCTACAGCATAGTATTCTCATACTAGAGATATTGGATATCTTGCCTCAAATGTTTCATAATAGGCAATTCCAGCCGATTTATCTGTGTGCTTAACTGACAGATGCAGTCACCTTTTATCCTGTGAGAAGGGGAAGTGCTACCTGTCATTATACCCTGTGTCATTTTATAGCGGGCAGAAAAGACAATGGTATTGATGAAATGTGGAGTTCAGAAACAATAGGTGTGTATTGAAATTTTAAGTCTTCACACATCTCTAGTGGAATCCCCAGAAATACCCTCACTTTCCTTCAGCACAGTGACTAAGGGTATTGCACCAGGTGCAACACAGGATTTAGCAAGAAACTTTATTCTCTAAATAATAATTGCCAAGTACTAGCCAGATACTTCAATTTAAATACCTTTTGAAAGGAAAAGCAAATCCTAGAATAATTTCTCATCTTTTCTACAAATTCCAAACCCCACGGTGTACTTGGAAGAAAACCAGACATAGCTAAGGGATGGAGAATTACGCAGAAGCCGTGAAACAGCACTCTTCCCCCCCTGAATTAACAACCGAATTAACAAATTGATTTTGTTACCCAAGGCAAGAAACATACTGTGTGTACTGAAAATGCTTAGCTGCAGAGTGAAATTGAAGTGCCACAGCATTTTTCGTCCTGTCAGGGAAGAGAGCTGGTATGAAGCTACCAAGGGATAATTAAAACTCTTCAGTCCATTGTGTAATGCGTGAAGAAGGAAACATTTCTTAGGAGATATATTGTATCAGTGGGTGCTCCATATATATTTCTTGAAATGAGGTAGTGGTTTTCTCACTGCTAGGATGTTGTACAGAACAATTATTCACCTGTTTACCCCAGGATTGTTGGCATCTTACTCATTTCTTGGTTTCATTTTTGCTTTATAAGAACAAAATCTAAAGCAATTGGTTTGGGTTGCTTTCTGAAACCCCCAATTTAACTGATTTCTTTCTTCCATTTCCAGAACAATAAGAGCTATCTTTTTTTAGCACTCGAACCTGAGAAAACATTAGTTGTCCCAACCTCACAATCACCCAGTGAGATCTTATCAAGCCTCTGGTTTTGTTTTCCTTGGTGCTTGGACTCACTAGAAGAAAGTTTTGAATAACAGCTCCGTGTATTTCTTCAAGAATGGGATATAGGTAAAGAAATCCAGGAGTGACAAGTTTGCATTCAGTGAGATTAGAGTCGCTGTAGGACCGGGTGGAAAAATGATGGCTAGGAAAATAAGGAGAGGAACAAGGAAGGTTAAAAGAGTTGTGTGAGACAGGCAACAACTTTTCTAATCCACTGAGAATGATGAATGTATTTCCTGGATCTGTATTCCCCCACCCACGTAGCCAGAAAATAAACTTCAGAGATTAATTTCTGGGAGCATGGAATGGTTTCCAAAGAACATTATTATCTGGGAAATAGATTCTCTTTTTCAAAGTACACATTCTGGCTGTGCTAGACCTAAAGAACTTGTCTGGCAAGCACATGATTTTCTTTTACATTGGTATTGCAAGAATTAGTTCAAAGATTTTTTTCTGTACTAGTTCTGTTTCTGTAGGCCCTGCAGGAAGATAGTTGTTGGCTGTTTTCCAGTATATTAATGGCAAAATAGCCTCTTCAGGAAAGTGAAATCAAGAGCTTTCTTCTCTCTCCCTGCTAGAATATTTGTCCTAAAGAAGAGGATATAACTTCAAAGGAAAATTAAATGCCTGATTGTAAGTAAATAACAAAAACACAGATAAAACTGTAGAAGCTATATCTCTTTGCTTAGCCTCTTCATCTCCCCGCAAAAGCAGTGGTTTTGTCTACATTGTGACTTTTCAGTGGAAAAGAGTAGGAACTGTACTCTCTATTAATGTCAGCTGGCAATCACCTTCAGGACAGCATTCATTAATTACTCTATGTACCGGTGAGCAGCAAATCTTTTTTCCATGCAGAAGACCTACACTGCATGTTGTACTGCTGGGTCTCCTGGATTTGTAGGGAAGTTGGTTTTCCAGATGGTATTTGGAAAAGTTCTGAGCTATAAGTACAAATGAATCAAGCAACATGGCAAAGAAGGGAAATAGCGTGAAATCTTTCATTTCTAGTCAGAGAAGCTATTTATCTAGTGCTGACTCTATCATTGTTGTGCATGAGCAGTGCGGCGGGTGACCATCACCGTCCTGCACAGATGAGTATCACCATCATGCTTTCTAGGCACGGATTTAGTCTAGGGCCAGGAGCCTGTCTCCTGTTTCCCCTCCCTTCTCCCCACAGGAGCACTTGCTGCTCAGATCGTGTTCTCCAACCTAATGCCGCTTAGCAGCTGCATGCAGCCTTTCATGTCTACTTCGGCTTGGAGTTGTGGGTCTGCTGGTAAGGAAATCCAGCCACGAGACACTTTAAGTAGCAGTTTGATCTTTGTCAGCGAGATCGACTCAATTTAGACACGTACCGTCGAGAGGTCAAATCTGGACTGGAATATTTTAAGGGCTGTCAGAACATTGTAAGCAGGAAAGGCAGACATTGCAATCACCGAGGGTTTGATTCCAGCAGAGAGTCTTGTAAATGGGGATGTTTAATAGACCGTGGAGAAGTTAAAAGGAAGGATTAGACAACTGGTGGGGTCAAGTGCACTTAAGTAATCATAAATGCATAGGGTGCTGCTGTAATTAAAAATGCTCCTGCACTCACCCGGTTGGCCTCGGCATCGGAGCCATGCCTTGTACAGGCATAGCTTCGGCTCCAAGGGGCTTCTGTAATTGGACCAAATCATAGGAAAGCTTTAAAACTTATACGAAGGGTTAAACTTAAAAAGGCAGGGTGGGAGAAAATACCCTAATTATTCAGACTCTTGAATAAACAAATGTAACCACTCTATACTCTGAAGTGAAAGTATTTCTGATAGCTGTCTGGAAAGCAAAACTTTGCAAAAAGTATAAATTCTTATTTTATCATGTTCAATACAGACTATTTTTTAATGATTATGTTTACTAAACATAGAGCCTGAAGCGCCTTGATAATGTGTATCAGAAGCACTTTGATACTAAATGTCTGTAAAAAGCATAAGCAACTTTTGCTTTTCAAAATAAAAGGGCATTTTTATTAAAAAAAATTGTTTCTCGACTATTTTTACTGTCTCTAGCAAACACACACAAGTCATGCAATTCCATTAAATGCTTAGAATAATATTTCCAATGCACACTTTGCTTGTTAAGTTAATGGAGTGTTTTCTTACACACCAGGCCAGAATCACATGATGAAATTTGAACTGATTGCTTTAGGCTTGCATTCTGTTTGATTACTTATTTGGGTCAGGCATTTAGAAAGAAGATAAATCTAACAAAAAATATTGACCGCCTTCTTGAAAACACATTTTTAAACAACTGTTACGAGTTGCTGCTCTGTGCTTGGTGATGTGCTTCTTGCTAAGTTTAAGTTCAGATTTACTTATATTTTTTAAGGGACAGGAACTTGACAAATGCCCTCCTCACAGCAGCGGTGGAAATGCATGAGCCTGAGGTCTGTAAAGCTGGAGAGAAAGAAGAAGCAGGAAAAGTCTGCCTGCTAATAAAAGGATTATTCAGAATATGATACTTATGTGACCCAAAATAGCACTTCTGTTTCTCTCATATTATATTTCTTGTATTTGGCACACAAAAATTTGGTTGGGATCCTGGCTTCTTAAGAACCCTTTTTAACATGAAAAGAGAAATAACCTTTCTTCCTTAAATGTCCTGGCCTCTCTTGCTCCTTATACAAATTTCAGCCATGTGGAGCGGAAGAAAGTATCTTATCCTGCCACCCTAAGAAAGGTTTTCAGGACACTGAAGTTAGGTAGGACTGGATCTGGATTTTATGTGGAAACTGGTGGAGCTACAATGGATCCTGTTTAGCGGCAATAAAACTGATGAAGATAACTAACATGGCACTACTAAGAATTTTTTTATACACTTTTTTTTTTTAATTGCCTTTTTAGACCAGAGGCCAAAGTCAAAATCGCTAATACAGAGTCTGCCTTGGACTGCAGATGAAATGCCTCGCAAGAATGGCAGGGGCTGGGAAGGGCTGCAGAGGGAGGTGGTGGAGTTGCCCTCCCAGAGTCCTTGCAGGCAGCATCTTCAGGTGTTTTGGACAGACATCTGTTAGGCCATCGGGCTAGGGAGGAAGAGAAGGAGGTGCAGGTTTGATAACGCTTGAGAACTTGTTTGTCAGATGTCAGCAGTGACTTTTCACGTGTTTTAGCATGAAGCTCTCAGGTGATTTGTGAAAATCCAGAATCCCGCCTTCCTGCGTGGATAATGAGGGCCCGTGTTTTTTGCCAGTATAATGTGCAGAAAGCGTTTGTTCCTATATTCTGTCCCTGAAGGGGATATGTTCCCTTAGTACCATACATTTTGAGATTGGGCAAAGCATGAATGCAAAATCATGAGGAGCTGCATTTCTGCCTGGTTCTTAGTAAGATAATAGGGTGTCTCACAGGGAATAAATGTAAGCTGCTTTGTTACTTATTTTCTTAACGTTATTGTTTGTGTTTTACCCATTCTGAACAGTGCAGGCAGGAAAGCAGAAAACTACCTTTCCTCTTAAGTTATTTTGCATGCCACTGACAGCACATCCCCTGTGCCTTTTCAGTCCTACAGAAACATGTTTGAGTTTGCACAGCACCAAGCATGGCAAGGCCTTGCTCCATGATGATAATTTCAGGCAAATAATTCACAGTAGTGATTTGTTGTGCAAAAGCGGATCCATTCTCCACCAGCGATGCCCTGTTCCCTGCTGGGAGGGAGCCGGCAGGTTGCTCTGTGCCCAGTGGGCATGGTGGGGGGGAGCCTGTCCAAGCACCCTCAGGCTGAGCCACCTCCCTTCTTGCAGACGGACGCTGCCAAAGACCCCCCGGCCCAGGCAGCAGGAAAGGCTGGAGCTGCCGGCCTCGCCAGCGGGGCCGAACCCGCTCCTCACAAGCAGCAAAGCTGTGGCTTTGCCCCACGTGCTGCTGGAGGAGGGTGCCGGTGCGTGGTCTGGCCGCAGAGCCATGCCAGGCCCTGGGCGCAGTCTGCCAGGGAAGGGCTGTTCAAGCAAGGCATTCAAGCAAGGGTTAAATGGCTGGACAGCTCGCCACTAGAAAACAGGGTTTTTTTCCATAATCACTTCCCAGTCTTGGATATGCAGTCTCTAGTTACTGGAGGGATTCAGAGCTGGCACAGGCAGCCTCTTAAGCATTAGGCTGCCCTGTGTGCTTGGCACCAAATTCAGACAATTTCGAGAACAGTTCAGATCTTCTGGAGGGTTGGTATTTTTTTCTGTTTTGGATTGGGGTTTTTTTGGTATTTCTTTCCATAAGAAAGCAGTTCTATTTTTAGGACTTGGCCCAAACTGTTGAACCCAGAGGTTTGAGTTTTACTGTTGTTGTTTTTCCTCTCTTCAATCAAAATGAAGTGGTTCTGGCTGATCCGAGCCGAGCAATGCTGCTGCTTCTCTTAAAGTTACACTCGAGGAGCTTTTGTGAGTGCACGAGTGCATATGTGCACGTGGAAAGTTTCTCTCAATTTCCTGGAATAAAAGGGGTCTTTGCTTCCAAATCTGTACTCCGTGCTTGTAAGTGTCTCTATTAAGAGTGGGTTTGTGGAACATTATGGAGGGAGGCCGGCCTAAAATGTGATATGTCATTAAAGTGAATTTTATGTTTGAAGCTCGTCTCCCCAGTCTCTTCTGTTTTCTTTATTGCTGCAGCTGCATACCGTTGTGTTTCAATGTATAATGTTTGTCTTCAGCCCATATAGATAGCAGAATGCCCCATTTTTATCACCTGTGGGTAATCAGCCAGCATAACAAACTGATGACCCTCGGAGCAGTGATTGAAGCCAAGTATCCCTATCCCCTCTCTCCTTTGGCTACAGCGCATATCTATGTAGATCCTGCACACCCAAGTTAGCTTCTGGATGAAAGGGGATATTGCTTCCTCTGCATGGTGCTATGCTTCAGCTAATTAGCTTTTTTTAGCTATGCTGCTTCCAGGGCCCAAGGGATTAAGGTTAACATGGAGAGCTACCCCTCTTCATCCTCTACGCATAGTGTATAAGTTGCCACTTGCTCTCCCTTTGTCCGAGAGCATCCCCCCTTCTGTTGCACTGAGCAGGCGGGAGGGCACGTGTCTGTTGCCGGCTGGTTTGGGAGCTTTCCAAAGAAACAGGGAAGGGCAGAGCCCATTCCTCCCAAGTTTGAAGGACCAAGGTGAGTACCAGTCAGCCACTTCTCATGCAACTGCAGATGTCAACCAGGCCACTGTAGACCGTCCCGGGGTCATTTTTGCAAAGTATGGCTGGACACCTCAGCTCTGTGTTGTACTTTAGGCTGTTTTCTTACAGGCTGGGACTTGAAGAGGGGAAGGCGCCTTCCAATAACTCTGGGCCATTGAGGACAAGAGTTACGATCTGTGCTTGTCCTCAGGGTTTCCCTGTTTGCTAGCCGGAGGGCTGTCTCAGCAGTGCACCGGGTGGACACAATTCCTTGTAGCCACCCCCTGCACAGTACCCGGTAGTTGGAGCCCAGCATCTCAGGGCTGGGTGCTGGCTTTCTATACACCAAGCACCCCCGTGGTGCCACCTCTGAATCGCTTTCTGGATGTAGGCTTTTGCTCTTACGCATGAGTGCAGACCTAAAGCCTTCCTTCCAGGACTTAAGGGCATCTAAAAGATCCCAGGCTACTTTTTTAAACATTTGAGTAACGAATTGCCGAACCATTTTCAATAGTTTCCAAATATAAGTCTAACCTGAGGTCCTAAATCCTATGGAAAAAAAGGCATTTATATGGAGTTTAGCATTTCCTGGGTCAGAAGTATCTTAGGTTCTTTCTGCCTCTGTCCCTGGCTTCCAGAAGTTCAGAAATGTGTGAAGCTCGAAAAAAACCTGTTTTTTCTTTGATTTCCACCTTGGTTCCTTAGACAGTTATGCCATTTTTTTTCTTATATCACCTTGAAATTAATAGACATTCAAGAAATATTCATTCTGTTGTATTTGGGGTTTTTTTTTCATGCTAACTTTCCTGCCAGCACTCTAACACTGCAATGTTCACCTAGCAAAGAAACCTAGATGATTATATGCTAAAAAGTACATTTTTTCAATGGAGTGGAGGTGTTAGCTTCAGTTTCCTAGGCAAATTCTGACACAAGAACTTACATTCTGCCTACTGCATTCCTCTGCCACTTCAATTGGATATGGTGCTCTTCCTCAGTTTGTGCCCTACACTTTTGCAGAGCATTATTGAGTACTGTTAAATATTTGTTGTCCGCCATCCCAGTGACTTCATTATAGAGGCAGTGATTAAAGTAAGCCACTGGGTAGGTAAAAGTTAGTAGCATATTCTTGTGGTGTTTACCACCAGAAATACTTGTTAGTCCAAGACTTTGAGAGTAAGGCAGTTTCTTAACCATGACTAGGTAGTACAATAACTTGTGACATAAATCAGCAACACAATTAGCTATGGTTGCTTTCCAGTGAGGAATGTTTGATGGGTGACTTTGGTACAGCAACATAAGAGGATCGCTGTGGGCCATCTGTACTGATACCTTCAAACTGTGACCGCTGTTTTACAATGGAAGCTGACAAGTTACGCTGGTGGGTGAATTAGAGTGTGTTTGCTGTAAGCAGAGGAAGAAAATGATCGGCAACGTCCAGCCCACAGCAAAAATCTGGAGAGGGGGAGATGAGGGCTGTTCTCTTGGTGTGTTCACAGTAGGTACGAGCTGTTCACAGTGGTTGAAACAGCCCGGTACATGACCGCTAGCTAATTCCAGGGAACTTTTCCACTATTCCCTGATAAACACAGCATTTCACAGCTCCCTGCCAGAAGTAAGAGTCTTTTCCCCCCCACATTTCAGCACATTCATTCAGTAATGGCAGAATTGGGACCTGGGAAGCTAGTGTTAGAATGCTATTTTTAGCTTTTCTTTAATTTCACCATGTTACAGAAAAATCCCTTAATCTGCATGGCCCTTTTCCTGGCAACTCTCAGCCTTTAACACATTTGGTGTAGTGAACCAAAACCACTGCTACTTGCTTCCCCTGAAATTATACCAGTTTATTTGATTTCACCCACCCAGTCTATCATACCCTGGAAGTTAGCTCTGTATGTCAGAGGGAGGGATGCCAGACCCGGTGATCATGCAGATGCTCTCGGGTCAAGGCTACGGCTGCACTGCCTTCCAGGACCACATGCTGGCCGGCTGCAGGGGGGCTGAGGTCAGCTCAGACCTGGGGAAAGCCACCCTCCCAAACCTGAACTGTCATAACTGGGTGACCAAACCACACCAAATTCCCATCCTGGAGAAGGAGGAGAGTTTTCGTGGGAAGGGAAGGAAGGCAAGGCAAGGCAAGAATATTTTATTCTGGGTGCTGTAGTTATGGAGGAGCTGCTGAATATGTCAAGAATTTACAGCCCAGATGCAGGATTCGGCTAAACAAATCTGAATGTGACCTGACACAGATGCTGGAAAACTAAAGTAATGAAGCATCTGACCTTATTCTGTGTGTTTCCTGTAGTGGAAATTTCTTTTGTTGCTCTGAAACGCGGTGGGCTGTTGTCACTCGGTTGAGCAGTAATGGCACGACTGGAAATGGCATGTGGAAAAGCTCACATTGGGGTGATAACCGTAGCCTTTGATCTTGTCTTTATTCCCCTGCCAGTCTTCAGGTTGGTTTAATAGCTGGCTTGTTTTGTTTGATATCTGATGCCATTGTGTGCCCAGATTTATGTTTTATTGATGTAAATGGTTATTTTTGCTCCATGCCAGGAAAGAAACCACGTCAGCCATTGGCCTGCACTTCTGTAACGAAGTTGGGCAAGGGAGGAAGGTGAGGGTACCTTTGGGGTAGAGGCAGGAAGGGACCCCAAGTCTGATCCATCCAAATATTTAAAAGAAAACAGAATTTTGTTGGGTTTTGACTAAAAAATATAATTGCCTCTGACTAGTAAAGTCTGCTTGCTACCAGCTCAGCTGCCAGATGGTGGGTGCTTACAGATACTCCAGCCCTCCTGATTGTTTTCCTTTCTTCTTCTTTTTCTTTTTTCCTGAAAGAGGTGACAAAGCTCATATTGGCCTTCTCAGTGCACTCAGGGCTTCAGAAACCAACCTGAGCAGCAATTTTTGAACACAGAACTATGAGACAGATTATTTGTCTTAAGTGCATATTCAATTCAGAAATGTTTATGATTTTTTGCTTCATCTATTCAATTTACATATATTACCTATTCTGCTACTTTGAACTGAGCAGAACAAATGCTCTGTTACTTGGAACATTTTCATGTACTTAGACAATGCAGGAAAAAATGGGGGAAAATATAAAGAAATTTTTTGTTTGTTTTCTTGAGTTGCACCATAACATTCTGAGTTTGTAAAGTTGCTAAGCTTCATCTGCATGTCCCCGTTTTTTTGGTATATCTTGAAAGATGTTTGCACTAGGGGATTTCACAACTGCATTGCTTCACAATAGCTTCATGTCTCATAAATCAAATGTCTTTTTAATTTTTCTCAGTTGGGAGTTGTGGATTATAGAAATGTCCTGTAAGTACCATTGTCTCTTGCTTGACAGACACCTGGAAAGTGATACTGTTTGTTTTGTGAAGGAAGGTTGCTTCAATCAAGCAGCCAAGGAACAGCTCTCATTTTTTGTTCTTGGTTTTGCATCTAGTGCTGCTGAGAAGAACATTCATTTTCTTGGGGACCAAAAGTGTAAGCACTGTTTTGTCCTTTTTAATGCTTATTTTTTCCTGGTGGGCTCAGTCTGTTTTGGTTCAGTTGTATGTTTATATGCATACAGATGGATGCCGGCAATGTCTCCTGAGATTCGAATTCAAGCAGGAGTAAGTCCTGTACTTTGCAAGTTTTTTGGTTTCCTTTTCAGAGGAAACCTGTGAAAACGAGGTCTTTAGACCCTCACCAGGCCCATTGAAAGCCCCTGGGGCTGTGGAGCCCACAGGCACTGCCTGGAGCATCAGACCATGAGGTTCCTCATTCTCTTAACTTTGCACCAGGAGTGGAAATGTCAATAAAAGTGTGTGCAGAAAGTAGTAGAATAGACAGTGGTTTCACAGAAGTACATGATGGAAAACTGCCAGGAGTGGAAATGTCAATAAAAGTGTGTGCAGAATAGACAGTGGTTTCACAGAAGTACATGACGGAAAACTGCAAAGACCCCATGCCTACAAGGAGACAGCGGTGTAATTAGCAGAAAGAAGCACAAAGCTGTTCCCCCAGTGACACCAGTAAAAGCCCAAAGTTATAGCACTAGTTGGTCAGTGGGCATGAAGCTTGTGCCACTGTAGTGGGAGAGGGTACTGGGTTGTTGGCTGGCACTCAGAGGGTGCTGGGAACATCCCTGTTTCTGTTGTGGCTGTCAGCACGTGATGCCAGGCCTGGAGAGGGGCTGTGGGGTGGCTGGAGAGTGAGGGGAGATGCTGAGGCAGGACCTCTGGGGTGGCTGGCCTGCCCCGCCGGGAGAAGAGCCTCTAGCCCATGCTTTGCTCTATGACAGTGCTACAGTGCGGGGGCAAAGGAAAATAAAAATGTAGCTGCTTTACCAGCAGAGAATTGAGAACCGCTTGACTGGAGCTCGAGAGTGGGGAGAGAAAGAGGGAAAGAAGTGTCTTAAGTGACAGCTGTGAATGTTTTTCCTGTCAGCGTAATATTTCCCCTTTCGAGAGAGAAAACATTAAACCCATTGGTTTCGGGAGCAAAGAAAAAGGCCACTCTTGGTTTCCCAGTCAGTCTTGGGTCTCCCGTTCTGCATGTCCTCTCTGAGCGGCCTCTGGTCACCCTGCCAAGAGCCAGGAAGGGCAGAGCATGGCCAACAGGTCAGGTTTGCTCCCATGATGGCTTGCCTTCTTCGTGCCTGCCTGGTGTGTGGCTGTTGCTCACACCTGCTGAAGTGCTCTGTGTGTTTTCATAGAATCAGAGAATTATAGAATAGTTTGGAAGGGACCTTTAGAGGCCATCTAGTCCAACCCCTTTGCAATAAGCCAGGGACATCTTCAACTAGATCAGGTTGCTCATAGCCCTGTCCAGCCTGACCTCGAATGCTTCCGGGGATGGGGCATCTACCATTGCTCTGGACAACCCATTCCAGTGTTTCACCACCCTTGTTGTAAAAAATTTCTTCCTTATATCTAGTCTGAACCCACCCTCTTTTAGTTTAAAACCACCACCCCTTGTCCTATCGCAACTGGCCCTACTAAAAAGCCTGTCCCCATCTTGCTTATAAGCCTCTTTCAGTTATTGAAAGGCCGCAATCAGGTCTCCCCACAGCCTTCTCTTCTCCAGGGTGAATAACCCCAACTCTCTCAACCTTTCCTCATAGAAGAGGTGCTCCAGCCCTCGGATAGTTTTTGTGGCCTCCTCTGGACCCGCTCCAACAGTTCCATGTCCTTCTTGTGCTGAGGGCTCCAGAGCTGAACACAGGGCTTCAGGTGGGGTCTCACCAGAGCAAAGTAAAGGGGCAGAGTCACCTCCCTTGACCTGCTGGCCCCGCTGCCATTTGTTTGGCAGCAACAGGTATTTCCGCTTTGTACAAAGAGGGGAAAGATTCACTTGGAAATTTAAAAAAACCTTAACAATTTTGTCGAATAGATAAGGGGCCTGCAGCTGACAGAGAGGTTCACTTGCCATGCCAGTCTCCCTCCCGGCCACTTGTACACTGCTGAGCGCACCATTTAATCACCTCCAGGGGAGGGAGGAGAAAGGGGATGCATGAGGTGGGCTTGGCTAATACCAGAAAAGAAAAAATTCTCCATGCTCCACCAAAAAGGGAGAAGAAAAAAAAGCCCGTACAGTAGAGGCATGTTTTTCTTCTACTACGGTATAAAGAGGAATCTAGATACACTTTAAATCTGAACCAAATAGTGGATCTGATTCTTAATGTAGTTCAACTTTTTGAGCAGATTAGAGACACACAGTGCATCAGGGCACTGCGTGGAACACCGATAGGTTGGTCATTCTTCATTCTGGAGGAATTTGGCCCAGACATGCTCTATTGCATGGTATCCTAAGAGCTGCTGGTCCACTGACATCTTCTGGGTGCACATGAATGTTTCAGAAGAAGCGGTCTGTCTGCATACATACATGGCTAACTGGGCACAGCTATATGGCCAGTGGCTCGGTGGCAATCTTGAAGCTCTGCAATGTTGCCCTTGCATTAGGCTCAGCTTTCAAGAGCTCATTTGACTGCCAGGTGACATGGCACATAGGGGAGGCAAGGCCAGCCCATTCTGCTCACAGGGAGGGTTACGTGGGAAGTGCTAAACACCATTGCTGCATGAATTTTCACAAGGCAAGAGGTGTCTCCTGTCCCAGCAAGCCTGCCATGGGACAATGCCGCAATATCATTGCATAAAGTTGCTCTTGTATAGGCAGATCAAGACCATGTCCTTCTTGCGCTTTGCTGAAGTCTGTGATTTTCAGTCTGTGAGAGCCATTAGTTGCTTTCTGGCTCCCCTTTGACAGACATTTAGAGACATGTCGTGTAGTGGAGCCATTTTTCCAAGAGATTATTCTTCTAAAATACACCTCACTGCAACCTAAAAAACTAGATGAGCCAAGGTGTTATTAGAAGTACTGACAACCAGATGAGACCTGATTAAGTGAATTGACTTGATAATGGAATGAAAATCCTGGGGTTTTTTTAAAAAATCAGTTTACAAAATGGAGACTAGGGGGTGGGGAGGGAGGGGAGAATTAAGTTTAGAACTTAATTCCTCCACGCTCAACTGCCTCATTTACAGGAAGAATACAACAAATGTCTTGTTTTTGCAGCACAAGGGCTTTATACAGGTAAACACGTTGAGAATGCTGCCTGTAGTGTTTGCCCAGCTAGACCATAAAGAATTCCTGTGAGCAGGGGGGGAGCTAGCGCCATTGCACAGCCCTGGCGGGCTCTGCTTTCCTCCTGCCTCCATCTGCCCCAGTGCCAGGGAGGGAGACCGCTGGAGTCGTGCTATTCCTGTGAAGCCATCCAGCACGTTTATTCTGAGTACAGACACAGTGGTCTTCCATTTTGCAACTACAGAAACGAGAATATCCTGTCGAGCTTTCTCGCTTTCCTCCCTTCCCCACTGCCACCGCTCGGTATGGCTGTAGGGAATATAAATGGAACAGGAAATTTGACCACGTCCAGGATCAATGTCATTAAAGACACGTCTTGTTTTAAAATCTAATTTTATATAACTGCTCTGTTATATAATATGCTTTTGTTTGTCGTCTTGATTTTTATCGAGGTAGTGTACATTCCCCTGGACCTTTTCATGAAGGAATGTTTATACCTGTGGGCAAGCGCTAATGGCAGTGAAAGGCTTGCATTCATGGGAACAGCATTTAGCAATTCATGGTTGCCAAGGTAAGCAGCAAAGGCATGCCCTCTGCCACTCCACTGCCTCTAAAAGAAACAGTCTCTAAGGTAACAGGCTAGCACCCCTTGAGGCCAAAAATCTTTAGCTTTTTAGACAGAAAAACACATTAAATAATACCAAGAAAAGCATTTTTTTTGTCCAGGCATTTTTTTCTTCACAACAGAAAAGGGACTCAAAGTGTTCTATTTTTGGTTGCGCGCAGGAATTTAATTCAGATGCTGCCCAGTGCTTTGTGCGCTCAACACCCCTTTGACAGTTTAGTTGCAGGGGCGCATGGGACTAATGAGCCAAGGCATGACTGCCCTTGGAGGCTGGCGTCTCCCAGGCCTGCGACTGTTGTTCAAGTGAATAGGCAATTTCCCTGATTAGCTTGGAATTTGCAGCATTATCTGGATGGTTATTTGGCATGAGCCCTTTTTCCAGGATCAGAGTCAATGATGTGGGAGATTGAGTCACCTGAAGAAGAGGTATGCAGAGGCAGCGCTGGAGAGATGCTGCTTGTGCTGGGACAGGAGAATGGGCTTCTCATCTAGACTTCATCTTCCTCTGCAGCCACTTGTCAACAACTTTTCTCTTACTGTAGCAAAAGGGAGACGTAGGTGGGTCATCACATTTTCCCAGTGCAAAATTTTAATTAGGAGAAGAAACAAAGAGTAGAGGGCTGGTTTTAAAACTGAATTCTAACAAAAAGTAAAATGCAACAGCCAGGTCACCTTTCTGCTGATGTTAGTGTATCAGAGACCCATTGCATTTAGAAGACAACTTGTCTATGCCATTTCTCTAACACCAGTACAATTTGCTGGATGTGGGGAAAGGCAAAAGAAGCATTTTCTGGAATTTTTCTTTTTTCTCAATGACTCAGGCTATTACAATTGCTTGACAATCATAAAGTGACAATTCATGGACTGTAACAGAGTAATACAGGACCTGCTGGTTGTAATATGTCATTTTACATCTGGTGCAGTTCCTGCCATTCCTGGAATTGTAACAAAGGCCTTAGAGCTCTTCACGAGGGGGGAGATGCCTTCTAGAACACTTTTGCAACTTGTTCAACAGACCTGATGCTGAATACTTACTCAGAATACAGGCAGACTGATAATCAGACCTTGCTATACCTTCAGGTATACAACACCTGCCTCACATTTCAGTGAGTCTTTGGGAATAAACCTCACGTTATTGAGCTGACATAATAGTGCAGGGGGATAACTATTTGTCTGCTTTCAGTCTGACGGAAAGGTTCCTGCCCTGATCGCATTCAAAGAAAGGACATACATCACTGACAGTTCACTTCCCCCTTTACTTTCACATCATGCTCTACAGACTAGAGTAATTATGGAATAACTATGGACTTTCTAGTAGTTAGAAGCATAATAGCACAAAGAACATTAAACAAGGAAATGAATTAGTTACATCATCCACACCAGAAACACAAATGCAAAGTCAAGGGGAAGGTAGGAAGTATCCAGACCCTCTTTTTAAGTTCAACACCTTGTCATGTCCACATTTTGATGCAGCACACATCCACATGCTGTTATGCAAGAGAAGCCCCACTCCATTTGAGACGTGGATTGGCTGGTGCTGACTAAATAAGAAGCAATTTGTGCATGTCTTGCTCTTTATTCATGTTTGGATGCACAAACGGACTTAAATTTCACTTCAGGTAGGATGGAGACATGTAACTCTCCAAGCAAGTTGTGAGAAATGACCGATCTTCTATGGCAGAGTCTGCAGGCACCTGAGCAACCAACACAAAACATCCCTACTCTCCCTCAGCTCTGGGGGTTGGAGGGCTTGTCTGAAGATAATGGCCTCTTTTTGCTGTTTTGTAAGCTAAGCGGCCTCCTGCCTAAGTCCAGTGGGACTGGATGTTGTAAGCAGTAGCTTAGCGTGCCTAGCGCGTGCCCGCAGCACTGAATTCGGCAATCACAGCCACTTCCAGCTGAAACACGACCGAGTTGTGAAATGAGACTGGTCAGGAAAACAAAAGCACTGAGTCTCTAAGTCCTTGCATATTCTCAGGAACATCCCTATAGATTTGGCTGAAACGTTTCAGTACTGTTCATCTTGAGGGATATCTACAATATGCAAAAGTTCAATTCAATACACTTCTAACTAACAGAAAATAAGTTCTTGAAATGTGATGTTTCAGTCAGCAGCAGTATTAAGGAACAGTATTAGATTCATCTCTGAACTAGCAAATAATAAGAACTAGGGACTGAGTTATAAAAAGCAGCTTTTTAAAATGCTGGCTTCAGTTTACTTCCCTGAACTTAGTGTTGATATTTTTGTTTACTCCACAAGGTAGATTAACGTGATATCTCTACCCTGTGTCTTTAATTATAAAATATTATTTGATGTCTAAGCTATCATTATTAGCTGAACAGTCTGAATGTTTTTATTTTCTTCTTTTCCTGAAGAACCATTATTCTGTTGCTGTGAAAAGACAGAACCTTGGGAAAATTAAAGTAAAAACTGATTGCTCATACTTTGACAATGTCGTTTATAACGTCTGTCTTTCAACAGCTATAAAATACTTGCACTCCCATGTTAGAGAGATGAAAATATGTAATGCCATTTGCTTAACAGCTCTTAACTGCAGATGGAAAATTTATTAGTTTCATCTGACTTAATTACCATCACATTTGTCTTTCTCTCCAATCTCTATTTTCTGATCTGTACTTTTGCAGATCCTAAAGCACAGTGTACACATACATTTATATAGCATTTATATTCCAATGTACACATAAACTGCCGTCTGAGGGACTGATCCAAAATTCAACAAGGTCACTAGAAAGACTCCTAGCTAACATCAGTCTATCCCCCCTGGAGCTCTGAGCGGGACTTTTCCTCATAATGAATTCCCTAGATTTCAGTCGCTTGCTCCCAGAGTAGGTGCAGGGACTGCATTAATGAGATTATTTTTCATTTTCAGGTTTTATTCATCCATTTAGCAAAAAGTTGACTGGTGATGGAATTTCAAACAATTAGTGTTTTACACAGCAGCTGGATATGGGAGCTTTTAAAATATTCTTTCTATAACATTTAGACTTAGCAGTGCCCAAGTCTTTTTGTCCCAAAATGTTGCCAACTTCACTTTAGTTTGTGTTTTCAGTTTGGACACATGTTGGAGAGCCCAGACTCTTATCCAAACCTTATCTGAATGAGTCAAACATGTTGTTACTGCAATATTGGAGAGGAAGTGGTTTGAGTATAAGACCTTCTTGACAGATTTCCAATATTTCTGGTCCCAGTTGGGACTACCACAGTTTCATCTTTTCTTTGGTAAAGTTGACATTTATTTCTGTGTCCATCCCAGATCTGGAAGCACACGAGTAAAAACATTTGTAAAAAAGAGCAACCTAACATTTCAGGAAGCAAGGCAAGCTTTGGGCAGTACTGATTCTAAGAATAGGCAAAGATTTTTTATTTTGCTTGAACTACTTTGCCCATCTTCACCTCAGCATTTGCCAGGAAACCTCAAAATATTAAAATGCAGACCTCTTAACATGAGCACAGACAAATGTAGGGATGCCTAATGGTATATGTATTAGCAAAAGGAAAATAACTATGTACTGTGTTATCAAGGGTGGATTTTTTGTATTTGCTAGATAGTAGTAGGTACTCATGAAGAGGGAGAGAAATCCTGCTCTCAGACCAGAGCGTTTAGGGCTAGACTGAAGTCTAACTTCTGAAGTGTTTCTCTGAAAATGCTGGTATAGGCCATGTTTTTTGTCTCCTGGCTTAAAAAAATGTGATCCTGTAAAATGGATGTAAAATATTGGTGTTTTTTCGATCCCATGGGCCATGTGCATGGTTGATAAGTAGAAGCTAGCAATCTTATCCCTGTGCACTGCCACTTACCCCACCACAAATAACATGCCTGGTTGTTATAAATGGTTTGTGCCTTGTAGTGCTTTCCTGGCATTTAGGCTTCTCAAGATCTCCCTCATTTTCTACGTTAATGTCTTACTGCAACTGGGACTGGTTTATAGAGGTGATGATACATGAGCCAGGAAGAACCCTACCTTATTTTCAAACCAAGAAACAGCTCATTGACCTGACAGCTAAAACCACCAGCATCCTTTTGCTTTTAAACTGAAGAAAAGTGACGGGAAGTCACTGAAAGGCAGTAAACGTGAACCACTCTTAAATGCCAACCTGGCTTTAAATAGTGTTTTGACAACACACAGAAAGCTATTTATTTTGAGACTTACGGGACTTCTGCAGGAGTTGGTGCAAATACAATGAAAATTGTAATGTTTATGTAATCTATAAATAAAACAGCAAAGAAACCCAAGTCCCACCAGGATCACAAGTCAAAAAGGAGTAGGAATAAACAAGATCATTAATACACAGATTGGTTGATTTTTTTTTGCCTTGATAAACAATGAAGTAATTGATATACACATATCTGCAGATATATATAAACCTGCAAAACTCAGAGAAAACAAAAATATTTATCAAGGCCCATTTCCCAAAATACTGCTTAAGGGAAGCAGTCGAAAGTTTAACAGAAAGGTGTCGGTTTCTTGGACTTGTGACTAACATTTTTTAAGAGAGTGAGTTAGATCCTAGAAAGACACTAAGGACACTCAGATGACATTTTCTAAACATAAAATTAATTGTAAAATACAGCCTAATGCAGACAGAAACACGGCCTGGCACTATGTATGCAAAATTGTCCATATCTGCATGTGCATGCTTTCTCACTCACCCAAGACATAAAATCTTCTCTAAAAAAAGTGACCTCGTTATCACATGTGGTAGAAAGATAACTCTTGATAAATACCAACCTCAAGTGTTTGAGGGGGCAGAGGGAATTATATACTCTGGTTCTTAAACTTCCTCAGGATTATTTTTTGACAGTTCATGCAAAATTAATGGAAATGTCTCTTGGTCCTCCGAGTTCAAAACAAAAGTCACTTTCTCCTCCTCAGAATCTACTACCTATAAAAAGTCAACATTTCCAGTTCTAATCTTCGAAGTAAATTGCAACTGATGGAGAGGTAACGCAATAAGCTTCATTACTCTCATTTCTATAGATGCAGTATTAACTAAAGTCAATTTTTCTTGTAGATGTACCAATGTCTTGATCCTAATGATATAAAAATAATCTTATTTTTGGTGAACTACACCAGTGAGAGAATCACCAGCCATTCAGATATTGCAAGGTTTGAAAAATGAAGATAATTTTACTAGAATTAAAAAAGTCTGCTCTGGGATTTGAGGAAGCTGAAGTTAACGATCTGGAATCCTTAAAAGTTACTTACACTTCCCACTGCATTGGCAGAGGAGAAGAAAAATACATTTTAAAAGTTACACAATCCTGCTCCCCTAGTTTTCCACCACAGGGAATCACTGAGCTAACGCTGAGCTGCACTGAATAATTTCCCCCTGTTTTAAACAGAGGTCACAGTCACTGGTATTGGGGTAGCTGTGGCTTTGTTCTCCTAGATGGTAGTTAAGGACTGTGGCTGCTGACCTTCTGTCTCTGTCTTCTTACAACCACTTGTAATAGATCACTACATGGATGAGCTCGAAATAATGAAGCTCCTTAAGGAGCTATTTAGCCAGGTACCCCCTGCTCATCCTCCTGCAGCATCCCTGAGTGTTCTTCCCTTTCTCAGCACTCCCGACTCCTCGCGCTGTGCCAAACTCCAGGACGTGTTGCCTCTGCGCTCTTGGCACGTGTCTGCCTCCATGCAAGCGCCTCCATGCCAGGCTGGCAGAGCACAGTGCTTTCTGGATGCAGAGGGGCAAATGTAGTTTTGACACCATGTTAAATGTGAGGATAGAAATATCCTTGAGGGGTCATGTCATGGGAAAAGGTGGGGGGACACCCCTCAGTTTGGGGTCAGATGAGCATGTCAACCTGTTGACAAGAACTTGGTTGCACTGATATGCAATGTACGTTGGAATAAAATATCTTAAGGAAGGTGTCAGAGGACCAGTGCTACACAAATCTAACCCACAGGTTCAGTGCTTTCCGAAGAACAGGGGTTGTTTAGCTGGTACAATGCAAAACAAATATGAGCAAAAATATGAGATGCTTTTACAATGTCATCGAAAAAAGAAAAGGTGAAAATTTAGATTTATGTTAAGAGGCGTGTGATTTGTAGGTTGGTAAGGTAAGAGAGGGAATTCTTTTGTTCTGCTTGGCTCCTAGTTACAATAGTGAAACAACTTTTGGTATGAGAGTTTGGAATAGACCACTAGAAATTGTAAGATTAGAAAATATGATGTAGAGGAGAGGGTAAAGGAATAGGCTTTGCTTAGTCTAGAAAACAGAAGACTTAGAGGGGGCATGCTAATGTAATCCTCCAATACATAATATGTTATAGAGAGGATAATGTAAATTTTCTCTCCTTTGCTCTTTGGGAACAGGAGAAGAGCTCTACTTAATTTTTGGCAAAGAAAGAAATTAGACTTTAGGTGAAAATATCTAATTGGACTATTGACGTACTGGAACAGATGCTAATGAAGCTGTGGAGCACCCGTCAGGCAAGGATTCCTAAGAGCATAGACAAACACCTGTCAGGCACCACCTGTGTATTCTTAATTCTCCTTCGCTGCTGGAAGACAGGTTGGGGGCTCCCTTCTAGGCATTTTGGGAGACCTACTTTTTCTACAGCTTAGGAGGACTTTAGCACATTTACTCTCAAGTAGCTTATGTGCAAAGTAAGTTATGGACTAGATTTTTTTAGATACTTTGGGTTGGTTTGTGATTATTACACTGATCTTTTCCTTTCTACTTCATCTCTGTAAATGTTTGCATAATTACATAATTGAGTGTATTTAATTAAGTAATCAGAGGTACTCAGGTTAAGAACTTCCACAAATTTTTTGACTGTGCAGTTATTACATGGAAGAGTTTACAATTTAACCTCTTTTTACCTAGAAGTTCAAAAGCCAGAAAGAAACAGGATATATGTTAGTCTACTTTGGTTTAAAATCTTAAGTCTACAGCAATAAAAGCTTTGTGTTATACTCCATCTTCTCTTTGTTAGTCATTGGGGTTTTGTCAGGGAACAGAAAATAGCTAGAAATCTGCTTCTTGTAAAAAGTTTCTAGCATTAAAATTGTTCTAGCATCCATGTGTATATGGGAGTTCTCACTAAGTGCCTTCAGTTATCTAACTCAGAAATGGAAATGCAAACTGCATCTTTTTCTATGCGGTATCTATAAGGCTGAATATGATGTCCAGTCACTGAGAACTGTACAGAATGAGAAAATTTGTCTGTGCTTCCTACTGGTACTATATGGTCAACTTTAAGGAAGGCATACTGGGAAGGATTTGGAAAGGTGTATTTTGTTTTTCAGTGGACCACTAGTGTTTGGGCTGGTTAGATAAGAGACATAGATCATGGCTGTAAGCCAGGGTTCACCTGTGAGGCAGGAGTTAAGTTTATGCATGCAAGAGAATTGCTACATTTTCTGACTTTCATAAGAATTGGTATAAAAACACCTTTTCTTAAGCTACAACCAACCGAGAAATACAGAAGATGAGGACAAGCTCTCTAATTAGCTTGAACCATATGGCCTAGGGAGCTTACAAAGCGCTTGCCAGGTTTTTAAATCCTTACCAGTAAGTTTTCTAATACCAGCAAGGAAATCTCTTAACCATTAAACAAGAATTTTAGTTTTCTAGGTGTTATCAGCAAACACCTACTCCTGAGTAAGCATTTTGGCTTTACACCTTAGTTGGTGGTAAGTGACTTCCAAAAGCCCTGTGTGACTGCCCTACTTCCACTTGCATTGCAGACTTAACCTTGCGATTTAATGGGGCCTGTACAAGGCTGATGTAAGGGCCTTCCAGAAACCTCTTTCTAGGCACTGTTTCTCCTAACAATTTTTTGTACAACTCCCCAGTGACTTTCTTATGATTTGGATTCTCTGACCCAGATGAGCAAATGTGGAAGTCAACAGGACTTGCCACTAACTGTGCTGAGTGTAGGGTCAGGGCACTGAAGTTTTTGGAAGTGTCAGGCCAAAACTAATGTGGCTGAGACAGTGGAGGCCCATCAGAGCATTGCTCCTGGGCTCTCGGTCCCCTCTCACCAGAGCAGGTAGCTAGAGAAAAATCGCTCTTCAGCTTGCTTGCACAGTAGTGATCAAGACTGGAATGAGTTAATGGGAGGAGGTCTTTGTCACACCAAGTTCTAATCAACTCTTTTTTTTTAGGATATGGAAAAAAGTTATTAAGAAAGCCCACGACTTTTCATTTTTGCGTTGGTAAGAAGAGAACGGAGCACAGGCAGCTGCTCTCTCTTCTGAACCATCTAACCTCCTGGAAACTTTCAGGAATCATGCAGAGCCTCTCAGCAGATAGGGATGTGCTCAGCTGTCATTTGCATGACCACTTATGCCTAATTAGGAAGAAGAGTTGAGAGAGCTGGGGGTTAATTAGAAATGCCAGAGGCTGTGGATATGTCCACACTGTAACTCAGGTGCTCAGCCTGTTTTCAGGCTCCACACCTCCATTCATTTTCTTCCTTGGATAACAGAGTCCTGGGCTGCCCTTTGGAAGAAGCCTAGTCTTCCCCGAGGTGAAATCCCCAAATTATTCTGGGGATAATTTACTCCCAGAAAACACTAGTTTGGCTTGTTCCACTCTGTGCAGTTTTCCTATGTTATTCTACCAAATTCATGCTCTCAGGTACCCTCACAAAGACTCATACCATGCCCCATGGTGTGCCTTAATTTGACATTGTGCTATAAAGACACCACTGCAGCAGGCTGAAATGTTCTGAAAGGTCACAACATAAAATAATTACGTCTTTGGGCCATGGGGTCTTCCTTTGGGCACCAGAGGAGACAGCAGGTGAGTTGCTGCATGGTATGGATGCAAGGCACCCCATGCTACCTGGTGTAGGATCGCTCCCTGGGGGGAAACCTGTAGTAACGTGGCTGTAGCTGGTGCTGCAAAGATAAAATGGAGAGTTCCTAAAACAGGGAAGGAATAGAGGTATTTTTAAGGTTTCTCAGAAGGATGAGGAAGATCTAAGGAGAAAAAATATTTACAATCTTCTCAGACAATAAAAGGAATGATGGATGAAAAGCACACTAGTTGGATAAAAGCAGCTCATTCTACTCCTGCCAATGCTTCATTGTAATATGCTTCAGCCAGGCCCCAAATAGTGATTTGCTCTACCATAATTCCTGCATTCAATTACCAGTGAAATATATTTATTGCTGGTGGTTAGCATCCAGCCTTTGAAATGGTGCATTAAGTGCCTTGGTTTTATATTATTTAGTCAGAAAAAGTCATAATTTAACTTTGTTTTGCAACTGTTCTGACAGACCGAAGAAGGCCTTCTTTATTTTGCTGTCCAGAGGTCGGGTGAGTCCCTTGCAGAATTTTTGGCATCCAAAACCCAAGAGTTAAGTGCAGCATCTTTTCTCCTTGAGCAGGGTGATATGCACTGAAGGCTCAGCCCTCCTTTCTTGCCCATATCCCAAATCCCTGGAGAGAGAAGAGGCAGAACGGTTCCTCAAACCAGCACGAGGTTTCACTCCAGAGACACTCTAGCAACCATTGTGCCATTCTGGCAGGAAACAAGGGAAATTTTTCCTTCTCTTCTTGAACCTTCTCTTCAGAAAAAGACGAAGACCTGGGAAATGAAAGATCTCGAACCCCAGACCTGCTGTGGCCAGCACATGGCGGGGCCTCCTCAGCATGCCACCATCCGGGATATGCCACCAGCTATAGGAAGCAACCGCTCGCAGACCTACAGGGAAATGGAAAATGTGCTATGAATTTGATAGTCTTTTTCAAGAGTTTCTGCTTCTCAGAGAGATTTGACAATCCTGCCTCAGCACCAGCCAGTGTGTGCCAGGCAGGAATGGTCAGGAATATTGGCAGAAACGTGGGCAAGCCCCATGTCAAGTCTCTTCAGTCCCGTGCTTGGCCTTCTGGCAACCGATGGGGAAGTGATGTGGCGTGGTGGTCCGTGAGAGCTCACTGCAGCAGCGGTTTCCTCTGGAGGTACGGATGCTCATCAGCCTGCGTGTCCCAGCCATGTAGTCTTGAAGTAATGGGGGTTGGTTTGGACAGATTTGGTGGGTGCACTGACTATTTTATTGACCTTTTGGGCTTTCCTAGCAATGGAGGCATACAGAAGTGAAGGAACTGTTGCACATACAGAAGAAATTATATGCATTTATTCGAAACTTTAAATCTGAGGCTATTAACATAAGCACTTTGACCTCTAGAGGAAGAGCAGTGCGAAACAGAGGAGTGGTATTTTTACATCACTTCACCCCAGGACAGCATGCAAGAAGAGCCACAGCCTCAGGCTGCTTCTTTGTACATTCCCTCCACTTAACAGCTTGGGTTTTTTTTTTTATTTTGGGCAATATCAAAATGCTGGGACAGCAAAAAAAGAAAAGCCTCAAATATTCCAAAGGATGTTGTAGTCTTAAAAATTTGAGTACTGAACTAAATAAAGTAGTGTGCCTGCTAGTTCCCTTTAGCTGTGATAGACACATGTAGTTATGTGCACAACAGCTTCCATTAGCCATCATTTTACCTCCAAAGTGAAAAAAACCACCGATTTACTCAAAGCCTGTTCTAAACAATAGTCCTAAACTAATAATAATAAAAAGCAGTTCTACAGACACTCCCTGGTTTGGTTTTAATTGTAGAAATCTTAATTTATGCGCACAATTTTATTTAAAAATGCTACAGTCCTTATTCAGGAAGGCTTTTCTTCCTCTTTGGGGAGCTAACTCCTTTGCAGAGTGCATGCATAAATACATATGTGCATTAGGCACACTGGTCTTATTTTATCTTTATTTTATTTTATTTTGTTTTGTTTTGCTTCACTTTCATTTTTAGCTGCTCATGCTTCTGCATGCAAGTTGTTTCAAATGGAGCGAAATTGCTGAGTATCTCATTTGAAGAAAGTACGTAGAGTTAAAACATGCACAAGTTCATTCAATGATCAGGGGACGCTCTGCACCGCCACTGCTTTCCTTTTGCCCTCTTCCTCACCTTTCTTGAACATATACTGGGGCACATCCTGAAAGAGAATTCTCCATCCACCACTCCCTTGATATTGATATAAAGGCAGCTTCGCCTCCACCCAGATTCTTCCCTTTCCTCGGTAACCATGAAAACACAACATCCATCTTTCCCTCTCTCTCACTGTGTCTTTGGACTTTAAGCCAGGTAAGAGTATGAGCTATAAATTGAAGTGAAATATACAGCTGGATAAATAAAGGGAGACGAAAGGGAGAAAAAGGGAAATGTGTTTCCTATCACAGAGTTTAAAAAACAGACTTGGCACACAAGGGGAAAAAACAAAACAGGAAACAAGGTTCTACATATAAATTAAACTTTTTCACCCTGAACCTTTTTAGATAGCCCAGGAGTAATAAGAACGTGTGTTTCTTGGACCAGCAAAGCAAGCATTCCAACATTAAATGGCTTCCTGTTCAACACATTCAAAGCCAGGGACTGTTTTTGGGGGTTGGTTAGAAATATGTGTGAAGTATGCACTTTTACTTCAGGCCAAATCAAATGTTTTTAAGCTCCCCGCCAGTGCCTCCCCCACCAAAAAAAAAAAAAAAAAAGCAAAATGTGACCAAAGTTTTCTACTTCACTGAGGAAGTTCAATGATTAGCTTTCAGTTAATCTGCAAACATTCACACTTCCCAGTAAAGATGCTTAAAAAGGAACTGGTTAATGTCACTCTGCACTGGCATTTGAGGCTGTTGAGCTGTAATGAGTAGATGCATACAAGAGCTCAAGAACTTGGCCCCATGCAAAGACAGGGAAACGGCGAATATTTGAGTGTGTGAAATGTGTTACAGCATTTTCCGCCATTGGTGTTAAACCTATAATTCACAAATTGTTGATCCGTTTTCTTCTTCTACCACGTCAGCCTCAAATATTATTTGGTACAGCATGTTCTTTGCAGATCTTTGAGGGTTCTTTTTTAGGTTTACAATGTTTGATTACATGGCCAAAAGTGAAAATAACACACATGGGAAAAAAGCATGGAACACCATATGTGATGGATATGCCCAGGTGAGGAGGTTTTCCAGTTCCTCACTGAAGCCACAGGGTACTTTTTAAAAAAAAAAAAAAAAAATCACAAAAGTACACCCTTTTTAACCACTGGTGGGTAACAGTCACAACTAACTAACCCTTTTTAAAAAAAAAAAAAAAAAAAATCACAAAAGTACACCCTTTTTAACCACTGGTGGGTAACAGTCACAACTAACTAACCTGGGTCTCGATTTGTCCCTTTCAGTATAATTTCAGAAGTCTCACCAATTATTGCTTCTAGTAACATTTTTTCTCCAAACTCCAAACAAACAGAAGCCAGGTAAGTGGTAGGCAACAATTTTCTTTTAATATTTTTTTGATTCCAGTGTTTCTGAGCAAACTCGGGATCTAAACCCTGTTCTCTTTCAATATTTGAAGAATGCTATGGACCAAGTATAGTCCAAGAAGGTACGTTGTTGTGAGGCATTGGTCTTGTCTGCTGCTGTTATGCCACCTTGAATGAACTGAGCTGCGTACTTTGTTCTGGTTCTTTCTGCCTAATTTTTACAAAAAAAAAAAAATTAGCAGACCCTTATAAACATATATTTTGGGGTTTTTGCTTGAAGAAAATGTATCCTAGGAAGAGACCTCTATCTCCAGTCTCACCTAAGTCAGTCAAATTCAGCCTGCGCTGATTTGTACCAGGCTGGGCAATGATTTTCTTTTGGCCCAGCCAACTGTAGTACTCGTTTTCAGAGGTACTGCTAAGATAGAACTAACAAAGATAGTGGGACTTAATGAAAACTAGGTAGACATCACTGATGACTCATCCCTGGACCTTCACATACTTCAATATCATATCATACATGTTATCTAGAGCTATTGCTGGTGGAAATGGCCAATCGCAGGGGAAAAGACCAATGAAGGACAGGTTTTCTGGATCTGTCCCTCTCTGAAAGTCCAGCTTTCCCAGGGAGAGTCGTAGGAGTTCAGTTTCTATTGATTCTGTGGCAGCTGCTCAGTGAGGCTCTTCTGCCACCTTCCTGGTGCATCTGAATTCAATTTTAGTTCAACTCCATGTCCGCATTGTCCTCTGCCTTTCAGACACCTTCCTTCCCACAGGCCCATCCACAATAAAAGCATCATGCTTGTTTGCTGTGTCAGAACCCTGCAACTTCCTTTCCTGCCACCTTCACTATTAATCTTTTTGAGTTTCTGTTCTAGCTACCTCACATCTAATACCATATTTCTACATACCAGTTATTTTTCTGGTGTGTTAAATCAGTCATTAGCAAACTAACATGAATTCTCAGGAAGGGGAGTAGGTTTAGGTATGTCCCATGGAAATTGCAGGGCCCAAACTTTCTGCAGAGTCATGTTGGCAACACTATAAACTCCTGGCAGTAATCAGTATCAACAGGATAAAAACCAAAGGGATACACTCTGGTGTGACCAATATGTTTCTTGTACCTCAGTCTGTTCTTCTAAAATTGACCTTTGAAACACATCCTTTCACTTGGGACAAGGGAAAGGAAAGATCTGCAAAATACTGTGAAGGTATACATGAATTTTATGAGTGAATCGTAACAGTTATTCCTAGGTTGTTTGTCCCCCCCACACTTTTGAGGAAAGGCAGAAATAGAGCGTGATAAAAAAACAAATGAAAGGTAGAACATGAGAGAGAAAGAGAAGGAAGGAAAAAAGAAAAGAGAAGAAAGAAGAAAGAAAACAAAAAAGAAAGAAGGAAAGAAAGAAAGAAAGACAGAAAGAAAAAAAAAGAAAAAGAAAGAAGAAAAAGAAAGGAAGGAATGAAGGAAACAAAGAAAGATGGTTGAGAACAGAAATCCAACTAAATATGGAAAAGAAAGCAAATGCAAAAGAAAGATTTCAGGGATAATTTATGGTAGTTTAAATCCCTATTTCTTTTGCCAGGTAGAGAAATCTTAATCCTGTTACATGATCCTAACATCTTTCCAACTGCTTCAGTGAATCATTGCCATTACCAATATGGCCAGAAATTTACTATATCAGCTTCCCAGACACTGAACACAGTGTTGGCAGAGCTGATAGATATTAACTCAGTGAGTCAGATAGGGTGTTCTTTTTTTATCTCCAAGGCACACAGCAGCAGCTCCAGCCATGTCACCACTGCATGCAGCTGCTGCCAAAAACTGGGCAGCCAACATGGTAAGCATGGGATTGCTGATCAGTGGTGCTGCATGACTTGCACGGTAAGCGCAAGCCATCCCAGCAGGTAACGAGACTATTACTGATGTTCTGGAGTACTTCCTGGAGGTCACGTCGGCCATATTCAGGAATCTAGAAAAAAACCCCAACAAATAATACTATAGCAGTCATTATAATGATCCATAGTTGCAGGCATCATTACCTCAGTTGATAAGCTTTGTCCTGAAACTATCTTTTTCAGTCTCACAATGATGCCAAGTCTCCCTCACTGGAGCTTTGTACCTGTGAGGTTATTTACTGTGGAGAATTTAATGTTTTACTATTTTTTCTTGCTTGCTTCTAGCATGCACCACGTTCAGCTACAGCTGCTTAAGCAAAGTGTTATTTGTTTTGTGGAAGAAAAGTCTGTACAGCTACTTTTTATGTAATGGGGATGGGGTTTGTTCCTTGGCAGGACAGACTTTGGGTTTTTTTCTGTATCTCCACTAAAGAAATAGCTAGGGCTGAAGGTGATCGTGGTAGAACAAAACAAAGAATACACTCAGTAGAAACACACGATGAAAGCAATCTGAAGGTGCTCTGAAGCAGTCATGTGTGCTGTGGAGTCATTATATGGTTGACTTCTGCCAAATGGCATCAGTGGATGAAGTAACAGCCAGAGGCTCATGTTGTTCTTCAAGAGACATCAGACTTTGTTTTCTCTGATTTTTCCATTCTTCAGTGCTTTCAGTGTTCCATCCTTTGAATGATTTAAGAAGTCCAAATTCCAAACCCAAATACTCATTGAGAAAGTCAGACTATGCTGATCTATAGCTAGGAAGCTGCAGCCAATTCTTCCAGATAGATACAGCACTCTATGCTTGTCTTGTCCTTGTACTTTTCCCCAACCACAGGTCAAGAGGGAATGCTATGGAGATGGGTACATCTTCCTCTCCTAATGAGCAGAGTCCACCTACTTGCCAGAGGACTTCTCTGCCACCATACTGCATTACTCTGAAGCAATCTCCTTTGGGCCACCCCATAGTCACCTCAGTTTCCACACTATGGAGGACTCATGCTCTAGGATCTAGCAAAATGCATTCACAAACATTGATCTCCACCTCCAGTTGCTATCTGTGATATGTAAACATCAAACCTATAGGACTTGTCTGTCTGAGAGTTTAGCAGAAGGGACTCTCTTTTTTCAACAGCACTTGTGTTCATCCCGTTGGCGTCTGTCTGAGAGTTTAGCAGAAGGGACTCTCTCTCTTTTTTCAACAGCACTTGTGTTCATTCCGTTGGCCAGTACAATTTTGATGATGTTGCACTTCAAGGATATTCAGGACCAAAGGCTGGATTCATTAAGTGATTTAGACAGTCTTATCTACATAGTAAATGCTTTTTCAACACAGTCACAACCATATTGACCCATTTCTGCTGAACAACCAGATGGGTATCAATGCACTATCTGGGGTGCTGTCCCATACTGTCTTAATACAAGTTTCTGTGAAAAGTAACTGAGATACTGTTTTTCAGTTGTCCAGTGCAACTTCAGGCATTCCTCTTTGCAGCAAGGTGGATAAAAGGAAGACTAGACAACTGGCTAATACAGTTCGGCAATGCTTCTGTTCACCCACCAGAAGCGTTATTTGTACAAGGCTATGGGAGCCCAACCTCTTGCATCTTCGTTTCTGAGAGTGAAATATCTGAGTGTGAACAAACTGTTAACACATCATATAAATTTAATTTATAAACACCTAGTCAGCTTGATCGTGTGCATAATTTGCAGGTGGGATCTGCCATGACACAAACATTAAAAATACCATAAAATGCTGTAGATAGCTTTTCACTTAGCACAAAGGAGTTTGTGCTTTCTTTCAGTGTAGTCAGCAGAACTTTATTATTTGGCAGAATGCTACATAAAGCAGCCCAAGTGGGTTTTTTATTTCTGCAGAATTAAAAGTAAAGAAAATAATTGGAGACCCAGGTACACTAGGTTCTCTTACTGGTGAAAGCAAGTCCCTCAGAGAAAACACAGTTCTGAAGACAAGATGGACTCTGAATTTCTCTCAGAAGAAGGCTTAAACCATGTGTCCTGGTTTCAGCTGGGATAGAGTTAATTTTCTTCATAGTAGCTGGCATAGTGCTGCGTTTTGGATTTAGTACCAGAAGAATGTTGATAACACACTGATGTTTTCAGCTGTTGCCAAGTAGTGCTCAGACTACTCAAGGACTTTTTGAGCTTCTCCTGCTCAGCCAGGTGCATAACAAGCTGGGAGGGAGCACAGCTAACCCAAACTGACCAAAGGGCTATTCCATACCATATAACGTCATGCTCGGGGGGGTTAGTTGGTTCGATCGGGCAGAGCGGTCGCCGGTGTGATCGCGGCTCGGGGGGAGTGATCGCTGCTCGGGACGGGCTGGGCATCGGTCAGCGGGTGGTGAGCAATTGCATCGTGCATCACTTGTTTTATATATATTCTGTATATTCTCTTACCATTATTATTATCATTATTGTTATTCTTCTCTCTTATTAAACTGTCTCTATCTCAACCCACGGGTCTTACTTTTTTTTTTCTTTTCTCCGATTCTCTCCCCCATCCCACAGAGGGAGGGGGGGAGTGAGCGAGCGGCTGGGTGGGGCTTGGTTGCCAGCCGGGTTAAACCATGACACCATGCAGTTTCCATCTTACAGAAAATTCCAGGGTCTTTTGCAGCTCACCAGATAAAAGGCTGCAAGTTCTGACAGTTTAACTTCAGGTTTGCTTGGGTGCTATACTGCAAGAACAACCAGCAGGTAGGCCAGTGATGCACTAACAGGAAACAAATCACAAGCTCAAGCCGGAATTTCTTTAATCTGCATAAATTACTGACGGGCTAGTCATTTAAGAGAGGTCGCTTGGCTGTTACCCAGATGTTAGGGTTCTGGGTACAACGACTGCCCTGCTCCATCTGCACCAGGCAGTGATCCTCTGCAGTCCTCTTCCTCTTGGGACATCCTTCAGGTGTACTAAGTGCCCTGATGGCAAATTGAAGCAAATTCGAGTGCAAGGCCAATGTAAGTGATTGTTTATGAGTGATGTTTAGTGTTTATCTGCAGTCAAGTCTTTTCAGGAACCATACTAAGCATAAAACAGCAACTCTCTCCCTTGTTCTCTGTCAGTATGAACACGCACACATATGCGCATACACACACACGTGAGCTCAAATTAATTTCAGGAATGCTTGGTTGTCACTGAGTCTGCTGGAAGGTGGCATCAATGAGAGGCTGATACCATGAATGTTATTACATTTGAATGCTGCCATCACTAGAGAAATGCTCTAACCTGGTAATTCAGGAATGGGAACTAAGCCATTTTAGCCAGCTTGTTATCAAGACATTGTATATTTATAGTAGACTAATTAATCACCATCTTAGCAAAAACAAGGACTGGAGATTTGCTATATGATTTAGTGGTGCCTGGGAATCCCTGACAATGCTTCTGAGCCACACGGAGCAATTCTGTCAAAAGGCATTGGGAGTGGAAAGATGCAAGCAGGAGCATGTAGGAGGGAAGGAAACCCCAGAACCCGACCCTTCGGTTGTGCTGGGGGTCCTTTCCCCTTTCTTTCCGTGCATGCAGAAAGCAGCTGATCTGATACGTTCTGCAAATAGATAGAAATACATGCACAAGAGCTAGGAACATCTTGTACACAGATGTGAGTCAGTACTTGGCAGGTGGCTAACCGGAGTCAGATTTCCCAGACAATAATTACATTTTCAAAAAAAGAATTAAAGAGACAAGAGAAGAAGGACTCATTCCCACCTGTCAAGAGTATAAGCTCTGAAGTGAAATTCCCTTGTCTTTCCACATAGTTGATTCTACATCACTTCAGGTGTTGCCTGCATAAAACATCCAGGAACGATATAATGAATATTACAAGGGCATCTTTTTCTAAATGGGTACAGGTTAGACTTGAATAGTTGTTTCTGCCCTCCAAGCTGCCCAGCCAGTTCTGATCTGAAAGCTGTACGGACATAATAGCAATGCAGTGTGGTGTTCAAACATGTCCTGTGAAAAGGTCACAAGAAGACCCCGTTATCAGTATAGTTGGCCAAGCAGAATGGCATGTGGCACACTATTTGTTTTATTGTTGGCTGTGGGCTAGAAAAACATTTCCATAGCAAGACATCAAATACCCCTTGAGGACTGTCTGCTGCTCCCATGGCAAACAGCATTCAGCTTCCTCCTAGCCCTGCAGGACCATGACTCAGGCTTACAGCCCCTTTTTTAATTTCAGCATGAGCAGCCAACTGTGGCCAGAAGCACAGAGCTGTAGGCGGGTTATGAACCTGCACATCGTAATCTGAATTATAATTGTTGCTGAGTTCAAATTTTGCTTATTCTCTGATAATCAGGGGTTTTATAGATGTTTGAGAACTGTCTTTTCAAAAACAACAATGCATGAGAAAATGTCTGCCTTTGGTAGAAAATCTGTCTGTCTGCCTGTCTACCTACCTGCCTACCTACCTGTCTATCTATCTATGTAGATTGCTGGCTATGGAAAAGCAGAATGCCAAGAGTCAAAACAAATCAGTTTGGGGCACAGCAGTGTAGTTGAATCTTTGTGTTCAAATTTTCTGATGAAAGGGCACGCTCCTGTGTCGACCTCTGGCTCCTGTAATGAACCAGATCTCCTCTCCAAGTGAGGACGCTGTGGTGTACCCTGCAAAATGTGGTTTAACCAGAGGGCTATGCTTAAAGGGGGAAATATGAGCATAAAGCCCATGAACTATAACATGTTTAATGTTTTATGATACCACTTCCAGTGAGGGCTGAAATATTCTAATATTTTAATATTTTTTGTTAATTTGTCACCAAATTCTCTCTGGAAAGTCCTTTCTACCTTTATTCCTCTTCAACCCCAGTTCTCAAGGCAGCTCTGGATGTTTTCTCTGTTTAATGGAGGGCAGGGATAGGCCGTGGAAAAGTGTGATCCATACAAGGTTGGATCTTCTCAGAAACTGCATCTGAGACAGCGTGAGCCGCAGAACAGTGTTAGGCTGTGTCTCTTCACAGGATTTTTTAAGCTCCAAGCTGCAGTTTGTCCAGGATGTTGTCATTTTTGCTGTAACAATGTCCTTTATCATGTACGCAGCAATCCAAAGAAAGCTGAGTGAGTAGGAACCACATCTCCATGAGATCCAGATACCACCACAAAACCAGTGGGATGTAATCCTTTCCAAGTCACAGAAGTGCCCTACCTTGACATGGGACAACAGCTCAGAACAGGATATATTTTTTATTCATTTTAATAGGAGGGAGAGGCACTAATGAGAGACAAATTGCAGAAGCTAACAGATAGATCATATACAAAACATCCTCACAAAAGTACTTTGCTGGAAAAAGTGAGATTAAATATTGCAAGAGATAGTTAATCTGTTATGGTACTTGAAGACTAAAACAAAGGAATTTTGAATATCCTCAGCAGCTTCCTTTTCCTAAGCAAATTCCTGGGGATGCTTACAGCACACAGCCTTACAGCTTTCAGCTGTTTTCCATGATTGAAAGCTTCCAGGTTATCCAGCAGCTGTTAAAGGAAACGCTGCTCTTGGCAGCGAGCATCACTGTCAGTTCAGCCCTGACTATGGTCAGTGGGAATCTTTGGGTTGCCCAAAATACAGCTGGATTGAGCTCTAAGGGACTTAACTTTCTGAGGGTCATGAGGACACAGAAGTTCCTAAGCATACACCTGTCTCTGGAACCACCATGTGCATGACAGGTATCATAAGAAACAAGTTTGGGCTGCACCTAGGATGCACCCGAGGGAGAAGGGGCAGCCCTTTTGCATACGGTGCTCTGGCCCCCTCATGTTGCTGTGAGGACAGATTCCTGAGGTGGTGAGTCCCTTCTGCCTGGGGAAAGGACACCCAGGGTCCGTCGACAGCCTGTAGAGAGCTTCCAAAATACTCAGTGCATTTAGCAGAAAACTCTCACACTTTGCCAGTACCAGCCCTCACTGCTGAGCAGTCTGGTGTGGTGGGCTGGCAATGAGGGTCTGGCCCCTCTGGTTGCTTGCTTGCTTGCTTTTGGCTTTGCTGAGGATGCAAGCTATTCAAAGGGAATATGCACTCCATGGTCTGAAATAGTATGTCTGTTACTGGGCCCCAGATGCAAAAAGACATGATATAAAAAGCGTGTTATAAAAAGAACTAAATATTGATCTGTTCCTGTGGTGAATGGGCGTGAATGGGCTCCAAGTGCTGTGCTTTTGTTTTTGTGGATCTCTGAGTAGAGACCACAGTTTATAAAAACCAACAAATAAACAAAGATCTAATTAAAAGTCTTTCAAATCTATTCATCTCTGAGCTTCAGGAGTCTGGACACCAGCTAGTTCTGAATCAGGGGTGCAGTGTCCAGTTCTGATTTCAAGCCATATCTTATACTTTGATGGGCACTAAGGGTAGGATTTATCCTGCCTTACTTGGTCCTCAAGAAGTTACTTAATCTAATAGTACAGTCACCCAATCTGTGAGATGTCTGCTTTCAGATGTCCTTGAAGAATTTCTTAATCATCTGGCTTTTGGAAAACTTGTTTTTCACAGCTTCTGTTAAAGAGGAAACCTTATGCAATGAGGAATCCAGCACTCCATGGGCCAGGGAGCAGGGGAGAGGGAACGTGACACTTAAGGGCTAGCAGGTTGCAGGGCAGTTTCTATGTTTTACTCAATGTTTTCACAAAGTGACTCACCCTTCTTTGGGCATCGAACGAAAACTACCAAGGCTCAGTCTGTCCCACCTGAGTGGCTCTAGGCAGCTGCGAGTGATGGAGCGCAGGTGGTTTAGTGTTCAAGTCCCAGGTGCCCAGGTCTGCTGAGGTGCAGTACAAAGGAAACTGGAGATCTAAGCTTTTGGGCACAGCCAGAAAAATTGAATACTGCAATAGTTATCCTTTGAGAACTTAGTTCTGCTTTTGGATCTGACGTCCAGTCTGATCCATACACACTGCATGCGTCCTGTGCCTTAGTCTGCACCTGCATCTATTCCTCTTATCCCCAGCCTTGCCACCCCTGCTCCCTTACAGAATTATTTTTATTTTGACCTATGACCTTTAGCAAGCAAGTATTTTTGGCTGGGTTGAGTTCTGTTTCAAAACACATTTTCCTTTTGGAGCAAAAATAACAGAAGACAATCTGTAATTCTCTCTAATGCCTTTTCCCCTTAAGTGGTCACTTGAAGGGGCAAAATGTTCACCGGCACCAAATGGAGTTTTGTTAATGGGGCACTGAATAAACACTTCTGCATAGCGTTCATGTACTTCAAACCACTCCTCATTAGTACTGTTTATTCTAAATGGAGCATTAAGTTATATATATGGAGAGCATACCACTAGTGTCTACTAATACTGGGTCAGATTCTGCAGCACTCACTACGTCCAAAAAGCGCTTACTTGCACCAGCAAGTTCTGTTTAAAGTAATGGTGCTTTAATTCCTTTTTGGCTCTCTAATCTGGCCCACATTTAGGGATGCAACAAGATTTTTAGAGCATTGGTAAGATGATAAAAACACTTTATGGAAAAAATTTTAAGCTCTTGAAGAAAGTGATAGCCAATGTCATTAGTATCATTCTTTCCATATCCTTCTTATAGCAGTGTAGAGTGAAGATCTGCTGAAATGGTTGCCAGTATTTCCAGTTTCACACGCTTTTTCAAGGGGTTATGACCTTCCCACCAGTAGTTTGAGCAGAAGGTTGTTGTGGAAGTATTTTTTCCTATCTTGGAAGGGTGACATTGGATTTAAATTGCAAACTGAAGTAACTGTTAACATTTGTTAGATACTTTTCTGAGACATTTGTTCACGTGTTAAAACTACATGTGGCAGCAGTCAGCAAAATCTTCACTTTAAAAAGAAGGAAGCATGGACTGGATGGAGAAATGATGAGCAGCGTTATTTTTTTACCCCTTTAGCCATCATAGGAAATCTGTTTTTAGCAGGGATATGTGTCATGTCAGTACCAAAAAGGAGTGAGTACTACATAAATAGATGTGTCCGCAGTAGCTCTTTTGAAAGACCTGGCACTCTCTATTTCAACCTACTTTCTGTTGAACGAAGGGCTCTCAGCCTCTCTCTTCTGGGATCACACATAAAGCCGAGGGTTGATCACACATAAAGTCAAGAGTTAATCACAAATCCACAAAACCTCGCTGCTGCTACAGAGCCGTTCTGACAACCATCCTAAGTGTCTCTGTGGTCCCTGTGTTCCTATCTAGTCTTCTGCCAGTGCTGCTCTTTAATTTAAATCTTTTTCCTTGTTTTTTATTTTTATTTTTTTGTCCTGCATTGTATTTGTAAAAAATGGAAAAAATACTCCCTGTTCATTGTCTTGCCCAACCAACGAAACCCTTGTAACCCACCTTCTGTGTAAATTTTTTAGCACTCCTGATCTTTTGAGAAGTCTTCTTGTACTTCACCTTCACTTGAATATAGGTCACTGTACCTATACAAGTGAGTCCAGAGGAGGGCTACAAAGTCCAGAGGAGGGCTACAAAGATGATTAGGGGGCTGGAACATCTCTCCTATGAGGAAAGGCTGAGGGAGCTGGGCTTGTTTAGCCTGAAGAAGAGACGACTGAGAGGGGATCTCATAAAAGCTTACAAATATCTTAAGGGTGGAAGTCACAAGGATGGAGCCAGACTCTTCTCAGTGGTGCCCAGCGACAGGACAAGAGGCAATGGGCACAAACTGAAGCATAAGAGGTTTCATTTGAATATGAGGAAGAACTTCTTTACCTTGAGGGTAACAGAGCACTGGCACAGGCTGCCCAGGGGGATTGTGGAGTCTCCTTCTCTGGAGATATTAAAAATCTGCCTGGACGGTGTCCTGTGCAACCTGCTCTAGGTGAACCTGCTTTAGCAGGAGGGTTGGACTAGATGAGCTCCCGAGGTCCCTTCCAACCCTTGCCATTCTGTCATTCTGTGAAGTGGCTGTACCTGTGCACAATAAACTTGGACTCTTACCTGTGCACACTGCAAAAAGATGATTTAATGAAATTTCTGCTGCCCTTAGCCATATCACATTAGCCCTGGAGGTATTTCAAATGGTATGATGTGCTGAAATTTATCATCTCTCTGCTTGAAAACACTATTTCTAGTGTTATTCTTTTCCATTTACCATGTGCTTGGGGACCTGAAATCCTGTGACCAGAATTTAGATTCATCTCATTTAACCATTGCCACTTGAAAGCTGACAGCTAGTCCACGCTGGCTGTCTAGGGTAAGGCTCTAATTGATGTAAGGTAATTCAGCCCACTGTTCTTAAGGTGGAAAGACTTGTATCTTGACATAATGCCTTCTCTCTTCTAACTACAGAAGAAGCCAGACTTGACCAGATGCCATAACTTTGGGATGGTTGTGTGAGATGAGTCCTACTCCAGATCTGGATAATGCCTGAGATATTAGAAATGAGATAATGCAAAAAGGTTTGAAGGACAAGACAACACTGCATGTCACCAGTTCCACTTATGAGAAAGAGGAAGCATACCTAAAGCTGCCGCTACTGCACAATATATTAGCAACAAAGAGCTCTCTGTGCTAAAAAAGGTGGGGAGCAAAGAGACTCCTGAATGTTTAAGTGGAGAGTTGAACAGAGAAATAAAAGAGTTATTATTAGTGGTTCAAATTTGTTTATCAAGACTTTTAAAATTAAATCATCCAGAGATTTATAGCAAATATTGCAATTTTGGCCTAAAGAAGGAGAAAATGTTAGTCTCCTTTCAATGTTAAAACACTCATCAAAGTTCATGATCTGTCAAGATTTCCTAACCTTATCAGAACCTGAAAAAAAATGTCTGAGAGTGGGTGTCACCAGACAAAAAGAAATAAACAGAGGCTAACATAACTATGAAATTCAGCGTGTGAAAAGATACAGGCAGACAGTAAAAATTGCAAGAACAAATAACCAAGAGGGCAGAACTCTTACTGCCAACAATTGCAGCCGTATTACATATCACTTGTGTTCTCACTTATGCTCACATTATGCTAGTACAGCTCACTTGATCTTTCTGGAACTAGTCCTGGTTTTCAGTGATGTGAAAGCAGAATCATCCCACATGTGCCTCTTGCTTTTACTTCTCTGAGGAACTAAGAGCTGAGGAAAGTGGAAACTTCTTGTGACTGTTCATGTTATACCCTACGGAAGTAAGCTGAGAAGCAGGAGTTGAATACCTTTGTATATATTCTTCTGTTGCACAAGAAATGATTTCTAAATGCAATCAAAACATTGACCCTGGATCCGACTGCACTTAACAGTGGTGTTAAGGGTTCTCTGCAAGCCAGCTGAGCAAAAATAATGAAACACTAGTGAAAGTTCAAAGCCAGGCCTCTTGCTTCTGATGGGAAAATCCAGCAGATTTTCCAAATCTCGGCTTTCTTTGGTTCTGACTTTGATGAGTTCCTATGTTATTCAAGATATTTTAAAATACTTCGGTATTTTAATAAATAGTGCATTTTCAAACACCAGTTAGTTTCTTACATGAAATAATTAAAAAGCATTAGAATAAAAGTTTCTGAGTGTAGGGGTTATTTTTACTTTTTTGTGTGTTTGTTTCAGTGCTGATGAACAGGTCAGCTCTACACCTGTTTACTGCAGTCATTACCATTGCCGCAACAACTACAGCTATGCAATGGAGAAATAACCTGACAAAAGGCAACTGCACCACTCTTAACATAAAGAAGAAATTTTACTACTTGAAGGCCTTTCTATGAAAAGTCTAGCACAAGCAATACTAGCTCTGCAGTGTTAGCAGGCCTTCCTGGTTTGAGATGTAAGACAGATATAGGGAAAAAATGTCAGCAGTCCCGGGAGGTTGTTTTTCTTCCTTCTGAGATCTAGGGCAAAAGCCCAACTGGGCTATTTGCTGGTATCCTGAACCATTATTATTCTCCGAGTCTCATTAAAACAAAAGAAAACAAAACAAAAACCCTGCCTTTGTCTCAGGTCATTCCAGAACATTTGCCCTCCCCTGTTATGTATCCAGGCAGGAAATGTTTTTCTTCTTTTAAAATGAGCAATGCAAGGATATTGTGGAGAATGCATGCAGGGCAATATGCTATCAGCACCCTCCAGTTGTTTATCATGGCCATTTTCAGCCCAAACGGGGACACTAAGTTCTCTTGGATTCTCACTGTGCTGGCAAAGTCCTCTGTGTGTGACAACAAAAAACCCAACAACCACTTCCTGATAAGTTTCGGAGGATTACTTTTCTCAGCCTTATCTCACGGTTTCACTCCACTACTGAAAAGAAATGCAGAGTTTTACAGCAGACTTGCCCCTTTTCTGTATATTTGTTGGTGACAACCATACAGTATTGCCTTCTCACATGCTTTGCTTCTCTCTGGAGGAGATAATAAAGAGGACTTACTCTCCTTTGCCCTGTGAGTGGATGTGGCCTATGTCTAAGGTCACTTCAAAACAGCAGACCCTCAACTGCAGTTGTGGCTAGGGGCCTTTTCTATAAAAATGCCTTTTTTTGCTGGAGGCAGCAGGCTGGGTAGGGTTATGGCATGCCAGAGAGGCACAGGAATGCGAGGCTACTTCATAGGCACAATTTCCAATCTCAGCATGTCTCTCCACAGCAATGTTATGAAATTAACATGGATGTTTTATGCAGAAAGCTTTATGCTCCGAGGGCCAGGCATGGTCCCACTCAGGCGGGGAGGGTTTCTCTCTTAGGTTGTGAGACCAAGAGCACAGTGAGGGGAAGCCTCCTTTTTGCACACAGAAAAAGGAGCAAACTGACAGCATTGGAAAAGTCCTCACATTTCCTCAGTCCTTTTTCTAAACAAAACAATTTGCAGGATATTCAAGGCTCAGTGGTGTTGGCTGTTTGGTTATTTTATACCCCAGCTTGTGACAGCTCTCCTCTATGCATATTTTGCATATATCCACAACAAACAGCATTTTTAATTGCACCCTGAACAGCAAGAAAAGCTCATTTTCCAACTGTGGGTGCCAGCTGGAGAGTACAGGGCTTGTTTTCTTTCTAAAACATAGACTTTCTTTTTAGCCTTAGCAACTACCTCCCACTTCCTCTCCAAGTGCATGTTTGATGCTTGGTAATGATCACTCTGGTGATATCACCGGTGAGAGGAAAAAGGCAGGAGGATGGTCAGGATGATAGCCACACATTTAGGAAACCTAAATTAAAAAGTCTGTCAGAGACTTCATGTGTTATCTTGCAGAAATCACTGAGCCACAACAGGCTGCATTCACCTCGATTTCTGTGCTTCAGTTTCACATCTGTTAAATGTGAAGCATAGGATTTCTATTGCATCCATTTGTGTAAATTCAAATTGGGAAGTTCCTAGCTATTTGCTGTAATGGAGGCCACACTGCCTTTTAAACTAAGACTTCTGAAAGGGATCATTAAGATACACAGCAAGAGGACTTGCTTTTACTCACTCGTTTATTCTTATCATGAGGGAGCTCAGTCTGAGCACAAGAATAAGTGCTGTGGAACTGCAGAAGAGGATTTCTTCCTCAGGAACAGACAAACAAATCCTTGCAACCTTGTTGAGAGAAACTGCTCCTCTCTCCTTAGGTTTTCCAGAAGAGTAAGTGTAAAAGAATGGCTGAAGTAATAAATTCTTCTGAAAAATTAGGGTTTCCTGTTGAGTAATCCAAGGCTTTATTGTTTCTCAGGAAGCAGAGAGCTGCAACCTCTTAAAAAGAAAAAAATCGACCCACTAGTTAGCACAGACTAATACAGTAACTGTTAACACTGAATATTTATTTCTTGACATTCTTGCTCCAAAGAATTCCCCAGTGATAGCTCTCTGACTGTTTTTGTTTGTTTTGTGGGATTTAGAGTTCATCGACATGAGGTATAACATAGAAAGACAGGAGGATAAGAAACAGTTCATTTTATTTAAATAATTCTTTTCCTTTCTTCTTGTCAAGTACCTATCCAAACCTATCAGCAAACTGATAAATATAAGTCACAGTCCTGGGCCAACACAGGTAGAAATGGAAATGATTGCCTCTAGTCAGAGTTAAGACAGAGGGCTTTTGCAAATACCAAAACACACCCAAGCACTGCGGTGACAGGGCTTTTCGAGTGAGCCAGGGTAAGGATCGGTTTGCAGTGATCTAATGTCAGTGCACCGCTGTTGTGGGAAAGCCGTCCCTGCCATCTCGGGGCTGAAGGTAAGTGCTAGGGCGGCCAGCACTGATGAAGTATGAGGAGCAGAACAGAACCAGCCCAAAGTTTCCCACAGCTTGACCCAAACTCAGCATCAAAGACTGGCAGGAGAGGTAATATTTTAACAGGACAAATTATTCTTCAGTTGCTTGCCTTAAAAAAAAACAATGCTCAGTTTTGTTAGTGCAGGGCAAGCATAAACTCTCCTGCAGCGGTGACAACTTCAGGGTGACGGCTGTTTCCTACCCACCAATGTCACCTGCAAAGATTTCAGTGAGCTGCTACAGTGAGAAAACTTATGAGAACAGAGTTATTTTAATTAATGCTTTTCTTCTCAAACCTTAATGTTGTTAACTTTAAGAAGTCATTAGAATGCTGGCATGAACAGGAGACAATGCTTATGGGCTTTAATGAATGCAAATGTGGGGAGGAACCCATTTTCATCTTCTAAGAAACAGAAGGGATTAATCTAAAATGACATAGTTCATTATTCCAATTGGGCCTTCTTCAATAAGAGGCAAGGAAAATAAGAGCCTGTGATTATTTCTATGTTTCTGAATAAAAATGTTGATGCCACTAGCTAAGAAATATTTCAGTGACAGTTTGAAACAAATGTCTCCAATACACTTTTAATGTAGATCTTAAAGGTTCATTATTCTTGGCTAATTGCATGCCAGTTGATCATTAAAAACAGATTTGCTGAGGCTTAGGAAGCATGCATCCTTTACATGAATGTTAATCCCCAATAAACATGGTTTTAACAATCAGCTGGCTTACTTTATATGTATAGCAGGGAATACAAGTCACAGAATGTTCATAAGATGCTTACTTCAAAGTACTACTATCATTTCCCTACTTATCCTGCAATGTCTTCTCTAATTAAATGGAAACCCAATAATTTCATAGACATAAGACACTTTTCTAGTTTGGCTTATGCCAGATCTCCTCTTTGCAGCAGTTCATTTCTGATAGATTGCCCCAGTTTAATATTGAAAATGCATAAATGAGATGTTGTCAGAAAAAAAAAGTTTGTCAGAAAGAAAAAGTGCAGCTCTTCAGTTCATACAAAGAACCATTGCCTGTGAATAGATCTGTATTTCCTGAAAGCCCTCAGCCTAGTGGCAACTGATTCAGGCCTAAGGAGTCCAGAATTGTCTCTCCAAAGACTGGAGGCAGATTAAAATCTGTCTAGTGCCCTGTTGCAGAGTAAATTTCATAGTGCAGATGCATTCAAAGATTCACAAACATCTGCAGCCACTCAAATTGGTTGTGTCAAAACAAAAAGCCTCACTCCAAATTCTCTTAAGCTTTGAAGACAAAAGAAGCTTAAAAATCCAGATCTCATTTTGTAGCTCAGTTGATCTCCTCCATTGTCCAAGGCATGGGTGAAAATTGTTTTCCGGTAGAAATCCCATAAAACCAGGTGATACCTTCTTAAAATTGGACAAAACTTGCTATTTAGCTTAATTTACTTTTGAGTTCTTGCCTCTATTTCAACACAAAATTCAAACCAAATTAAGATTTGATACTATAAAGAACCAAGCAGACACAGACACTAAGCAGAACAACCAACCTAGCCTAATTCTAATTCCAGTCATTTTGTGAGACAGGGTATTGAGGTTTTCATCTCATTTTGACACCAACACATCACCCATGCAGTGCTGGTCATTTTTGTCTCAGTTCTTTATGCATTTTCTGAAATCATGAAATATTTATGTTGAGCTATATATTCAGCTATATATTTATTATTTTAAATATATTTTTATGTTGACACTTTCCAGTGCAACTTGAAAAATAAAGGCTTTAAATCCCTTCTCTACTCAGCTATATCTCTAATCAGAGAGGAGATCATTTCTATATGGTATGGCAGAGTTCGTTGCTTGTCTTCTCTCAGCTCTTCGGTGCCATCTACACAATTATTCAAAACCAGAGGTAATTATTTTTATTTTCAGATCTTTTGGTAACATTAAATATGCTCGCATCTTTGTACGTATGCCCCCTTATCCCCGTAGGAGGAGAATGCTCCATCCTTCCGTGTGCTGTTTGTTCTGTTAAAGACCTGTATGGAGGAGGAAAGGAGTCTGCTTGCAGGGCTGCCGTGTGAATTGGCTCAGCACCGTTCGTTATAATCCAGCTGACTATGCTGCCTGCAAAGCATATATGCCTGTTAGCATATGGTGGAAAAAAATGCGTAAAGGATAACTCTGGAGAAAAGCTTTCTGAGAGTCACAGGTCTTACTGTAGAGAAATGACAGAACCTGAAGCTTTTTCAAGGCCAGGGAATAAAATCCTGGTTTGATTTAGGGCAGCAAGGATTTTGCCAGTGATGCTGACAGGTCAGATCTGGTCAGGTGAGATGCAGGGGGCCTTACTTCCAGCAAATCTCTGCGTATCAATGGTTCTAAAGAAGAGCATTTTGTCTCTTCTGAGGGAAGGTAAGAACTCTTCACAACTGAATGATCTGCAGAAGATGGGGCTAGAGAAAGATTTCCCTTTTCCATAGACTATTTGGAGTGATCTGTGGTTATGGTGCAGATCAAGCAGGTGACATAAGATGGTTTGCCTATAGGTACACAGTTTTCCTGTCGGTTTTCCTGCAAGGGATCACAGGCATAGCCAACAGTAAACTGTTTTGATTTGTCTTTCTTCCTTTCTCTCTCCTTCTTTTCCTCCCAGAATAGCTCAGACCTGAGATTCTCCAAGCCATGGTTACTTCACAGGGCTTTTTTCTATCCATGTCCCTGGGCGAAAGAGCGGGTGCATCCTGAGGTTGAGAACAAGCCTCTGGGCAAAATGCGAATGGTCAGGCTGCTGACCTGCTTTGCAGAGCTGCCTTCCTCTGAGGGTGTCCTTGCTACAGAGTGGTTTGGGCTCCCAGGGTGGTGTGTGCATGCAGCTGCTCATTGGAAGTGGAGGAATAGACCTTCCGTGTAAACAAGTTGTCCTATTAGCTCTGAATCCGAGACTGCCCTTTTCTTTTCTGGTGGAAGCTAGGACTGGGTGGCTGTTGGCTCTTTGCAAATGGGCATTTGGTTATGAACAGGGCTCATGCAATGATATTAATGACTGGTGATTAGTACAAGGAAATACCAGGCACATGGCCTGTTCCATAGGGGGTCATCAAGCTAGACATGGTAACTGTATTTCAAGAAAATGCCTAATAGCCCAAAGGCTTTCTAATAGCATTAGAAGTTTTATTTTCTGGAGTAAGGTAATCAAATCTCATGCTTCGGGGCACATGCTGATCTCTGCAGGAACCAGGAAGGCATTTCCCCCCATGAGAGTTTTATGCAGTTGTCTCGGTGGTTTCCATCTTTTCCCAGAGTGATGGTAAATGGAGACTGTTGGAGGCAGGACGCTGAGCTGCATGGAGTGACCCCCACATATCTGTGTCCCCATGCAGCTCTCTAAGGAGCTAAGGATTTCAAATCCTATAGAAGTGAATGCATTATGACAAGAAAGCTCCAGCAAAATGCCTTCAAAGTGAAACCCTGGGCCAGCTTTCAGTCTCTATTAGGTAGGTGCAGTGCTCATTGAATTCACCCCCAGAACAGAGAACAATACTTGGCAAGCTGCTTCTGGTGAGGAAAAATGATTAATGCTTTGTGTCAAGTGCTCATAAAACGATGTGGCACTTGTACACAGTGTCTTTTCTCCTCTAAGGTAGGGTGTTAGTGACCGCATCAAAGCAAAGCAGAGCATTCACAGCATCAAGTTTTTGTTCCCCAGCTCCTAGCGCACTGTCGTGCCAGCCAGCATGTATGCCCATCTGATAAAATCTGTGCCCTGTTTTGGCTGCCTTCTGCTCCTCTTCTACTTTTAATTGTCTCTGTGGCTTTTTCTCTTCCTTTTTTTGTTTTTCTTTTCATTCTCTTCTGCCCAGCTGGAGGAAATAATTTGTCAGTTGTTATTGAAGTTTTTACTTTGATCTGGCTAATGTAAAATATTTTAATCCAGCACAGAATACGATGCTGCCACTTTGTCATTACCAAATTGAATTTTTTTCTCACGGGAACATTTCTATACACATATATGTGCACTTAACAGTAGCATGGACAAAGGCAAATTGCTCCAGCAAGGCAACTTTCACCACCAGCTCAAGCCAAGACTTCTTGCTTTTTTTCTGCCTGGAACACAATGTTTATGTGTATTTTTCTCATGATGTCACAGTCAAATTTCTTTTTGACTCTGCAGTCAGTATTTTTCCCTGGAGATACCCCATATCTATTGTCATTATTTTTCACACCCTTGTAAAAAGTGTGATTGTGCAGCCGAGGAAGTTTTGAAATGCTACATCTCAAACACTGGGGTCTAGAAAAGTAATTGGCTCCTCAGTCGCTTTGTGAGTTTAACCATCAAAACTATCTGAGTTTGGGCAAAATGAAAGCTAGTCCTCTATCTGAGAGAAAGATGACAAAGTAGAGAAATTAACCTGTCATTTCTTTTTTATGTGCTAGTTAAAAGGGGAAAAACCCTGTCCTCTGTCAAGTAGAAAATATAGAAGTAGTAAGTGAGTAGGTACAAATGTAATGCAGACTATAACAGTGTTACCTTTGTCATTCCACGTGGAAAGAGCAGAACAAGGCAAAACAGTTCACAGAAAGTACTACCGCCAGAGGAAAGCCTCCAGCTTTCATTCTTCTTGGGATTATCCTTTCTCCTTTAACACAGACTATCGCTGCGTGTTAGGATCTACCCAGACATGCTGGAGCACATTAAGCTCTCAAAGCTGTGCAGCTTTGAGGATAAGCAGCAAACAAGGGATGAGGCAGGAAAACAAGGAGTGACAGCACGTTTCACATGATGGTCCCTTCTACCTATTTCTCGAAAGGGGTCCAAGGATGATTTAATTCTGCTTTGCATGTCCTTGTGAAGTTCATCGACTTTTAAAATATCATGATCTCATTGTTATTCCCTATGGTTTGATGAAGATGGCAAACTTGAGAAGAAGTCTGAAGGAGATGAGGACTATGGATTAAAAGAAGTGGTTTGGGGAATGGAGAGTGATTGACCTGAAGTGGGAAAAGACTGAAGCTGTGATTTATGATGCAAGAGGAAAAAATTAGGAGGGACCGAGTTTTAAATGGCCTTGGAGAAAAGGATACGAATTGTTACCCGCATGCAGGAGAAGAAGGAAATCCAGCAGAGAGATAAAAGAATGCAATCAGAACTTTTTGTAAGCAGTTTTGCTTTTCATGAACCAGAATGCTGCAATACTGGAAAGCAGTGGAAGTGGAGATTATGACAAGCACAGCTGCAGCTATACAGAACACAGCTGCAAACAGCTTCTAGGGGATGTTTTATCTGCTGCCCTGCTTCAGCAGCAGACCACCATACATTCAGTGAGAGAGACTAAAAGTGGTCTGTGATCATCAGCCAGTCAGCCAGACACAACTCCCCTGGGCAGCGTGAGAGGGGATGCGTAGCCTTGAAGATTTGTTGCTGGGTTTGAAGGAAAGAGGAACAGAGGATCTGGGCAGGGAGAGGAGTATGCAGGAGGGAGATGTGAGAAGGTGAGTCTGTTCCACCTAGAGCCATTAAAGGAGCCAGCTTTGTTGCCATTGCAACATCACTTACAAAACACGAGCCCAATCCCTAATGAGCTTAACTTTAAAAATAAGAGAAAGCCTTTCTTGCCTCAGAGTACTTGTTATGTGCTCAGAATGTGCTGTTCTCTTTCCAAAAGCTTTTCATCTTAAAGTAAGTTTTCGCCAACTGGTCTGAGACGGAGCTCTGTGAAACAGCATGGCAAAAGAACAAGACCATGTGTCATTCAACTTTAATAAGCCATGGGAGAAGATATTTTTTAGCCTTGCAGAGTTTATACTCTCAGATTTATAACTGTAAGTAATTAAAAGGATGCAAGACATCTTGGGTCTGTCTATGCTCCATCTCTTACAGGGCCCAGTGTCCTGCATCTGGCATGGCTCAAAGGTCTGTGCCCTTTTTGAAAGGGAAGGGACTAATTGGGTTGCTAGCAGTGCGGGGGCTCTGTGGGCAGTGGGGAGAATTCAGGGGGCCTCCAGGCTGGTTAGGGAAAAAAGAGAATATTGCTAAGCTTTTCCCTTCTTGCAGAGCAGGTTTTTTGGTCTGTTGCCATCACAGTGACTCCAGTATCTTGGACCCTTGCGCAAAGCTTTGGATCCCAAAGATCTGGGCTGGGGAGCGGGTGCATGCACAGAGCTACAGCAGAGCTGAGGTCCCACTCTGCCTTTGGGATGCAGGTGTGACCAGCAGCTGGGAGCAGTCTGGGGGAGCTGCAGAGGTGGCAGATATCCCTAGGAGTCCAGGCTGGCTCATAAAATGCCCCAGGCAGGATCCCGGAGTCCTAGTCCATCTAGGCACCAAGGGCTGAAGGAGGGGCAGGACAGAGATTTTGGAGGCTAAGTCTAGGCACCTTAAAACCAGCAAAGTGTCTATGTCAGTGGTCTCAGAAATGTTTACAGTGCTCTGTGCAGGGCTGGAGAGAGAAGCCAAATTCAGCATTGTAATGGACATCAGGAAAGACGGTAAGTGAGCAGGGACTCAGGGTGATAGGAATGGGGGATCCTCCTGTTATATGGGAGGTGTATACAGAAGTGCAGGCTTTATATCGACATTAAAGAAACCAAACTTCTAGCACTTAAAATAAGAAAGTTGTGAGTAAGTTTTTAACTGAAGAGCATTAAAGGAAGCTGGTGGGTATGGAAGAACTCATGGTTTGAGGCAATTCTTCTGTTCTGGATTCTGTATCCCAATAGGAGACAGATCAGAATATCAATAGCCACATAAGAAATGGAAAACTGTCATTTAGACTGCCAAGAACCAGGTGAGCAGTATGCTTGCTTCCAGAGGACTGCAAGGACTCTAATAAAGAAGATGAGAAAAATGGAGTATGTGGCCCTTCACAAAAACATTGACACAGGGTATGCCAGGGCCTTGGTGGAAGAAATATCACCACAATACATGGTGGTACAAAATATACCTGAAAACATAGTAAACTCTTCTGGCACTAGAGTAATATAAGAGGTTAATGAGAACCTAATATAAAGGTAGATTAAAAAATTAACAAATTAACTGCCTCGACAAGTAACACCAAGTTTGTACAGGCTGAAATTCCAGGCCTAAATAGGAAGAAAAATAAATCATCAGGTGCCCATCTCTGGCTGTCTGATGAAGGAAGCAACAATGAGTGCCATTCTAGGGAGATGGAAATGCAGTGCAGATAAGAAGTTAAGGAATTTTGAATAAAACAGGGAACAGCATTACATGCTTATTTGCCCACACCTTGAATGCTGCATCACACTCTCATCCTGTCATCTGAGAAAGGGTGTATCAGAACTGGAAAGAGTTCAGAGAAAAGCAACAGGGATGACTGGAGATACAGAATGCTTCCTGCATGACAAAAAAAAAAAGTAAACTAAGATTTTTCAGCCTGGGAAAGAGATGACTCAGGCTGATGTAATAGAGGTCTATAAACTCATGAGCCGCAGAGAAAGAGTAAGTAGTGGTGGATGTGATTTAAATATCTCTACAGTAAAACTACAGGACATCAAATGATGCTAGTAAGAGCCATATTTGGGGGGTGGGGGTGGGGGGGAAGGTTATTAATGCAGTTGTAGTAGTCCAAGCTGACCTAAGGTCAAAGGGAGACTGGATGAGTTCAGGGAAATTTGTTGAGAATTTCTAAACACATTGAAATCGTATCTGCTTCGAGATGCCACTGACATGGAAATATTTGGAGGCTGTGACAGTATAATGGGGAAACATTGTGCATGCTTGATTTATTTTTAGGATGTTCCCTCAGTATTTGATGTTCCCTCAGTATTTGCTTGAAGATGCTACTGGAGATGTTATGGTCCTGTGGTCTGATCCACTGGAAGCTCTGATGTTATTGTGTGAGAGTAATCCTTAATCCAGATCAATGGTGGCCAGAGGACTCCCAGACTGGGCGTGACATGCGCATCTCCTGATGTGGCTTAGCCCTGGGCTGGCTGCTGTCAAGACATAGAGTAAAGCTTTGAGAGTAAAGCTGGTATACGAAATCTCTCATGCCCACTGCTGTCCCCATGACGCAGCGTGCCAGTGCAGCTCTCTCTGGAGCCATCACTCCTGTGACCCAGGGCAGAAATGCAGCTGCTTCGCAAAGGGGGAAAACCACCCTCGCCATTGTAGTGCAGCATTTACAAGGGAACCCCACGCAGATTTGCCCTGGCACAGCTGGGAGGGCGGCTGGCCTCATCCCCCTTAACCAGCTAGAAAGTGGGAAAGTCTTCACTGAGAGACGGTAAGAACAACTGCACCCTCCAGTGCCTTGATATAATTGTGGCATTGTGCTCTAGTCAGAGCAATAAAATAATCTGGATTTAAAAGTGCACCTTTTTTTTATAGGTAACTTCTTACACCCCCAGTATTTCACTCATCTTGGGCAGAAAGCATTGCACCCAGAACAGTTCAGTCGCCTCAGCTGTGGGAATGACAAGGACACAAATAGGTGTTGGTTGCTTTTTGCTGCCTGACTGTGGTGGGTTGAGCCTGGCTGGATGCCAGGTGCCCACCAAAGCCGCTCTGTAACTCCCCCTCCTGAACAGGGCAGGGGAGAGAAAATACGATGGAAGGCTCATGGGTTGAGATAAGGACAAGGACAGCTTCTAGAGGCTTCTCACAGAAGCCACCCCTATAGCACCCCACGCTGCCAAAACCTTGCCATGCGAACCCAATACACTGACAAAATATAATGCAGACCCACTCTCCAGGAAACAAAGGAGATGGAATTTTTCAGAGTTCAGTTTTTGCACTTAGCCACCAAGGGTTAGGTACACGGGTCTGACTCTAAGAGACGATCCTTGCAAGACTTTTTTAAGCAGCTTAATCACAACATGAATACTAAGGCAACAAACAGGGAACAATGGGAATTTATAAGAATTTCTGCATTACGTAGCCTAAATTCCAGTCACGTTCCTCAGAAAGAAGCCAACTGATCAGCAAACAGAACAGAAGGACGCACTAGTGAGAGGCATTGTCACGTACGACTCGATTGCTATATCTGCCGCATGGTGATTTAGGCCTTCTTGAAGATTTGTGCTGTCTTTGTCACCCGCTGTTTGAGCTCTCCATATGGTTACATGTGTAGCTATGGTCACCAGACCTGGGTACTCAACTGGACATGAATATTCATTGCCAGACTTTTTTGTTTGGTCTTAGGGGGATGAAAGTTACAGTGAAAATATGTCATCTGAGAAGGGTTTTTTCAGTCATTCTGACCGGAAAAGCCAGGGGCAGCACACACTACACACTTTTATCCAACTTTTAGTAAATCCAGATATGAATACAAATGGACTCTGAATGTTCAAGAGCTGCTCTATACCTGAACATATGTGCTAAAGCACAATGGAAAAAATACTAACAGAAGTGCCAGGTGTCTAGAGCAGTTTAAATAGAGCAGACCAAGACTGACTGGCTGGTGATACGCAGCCCTGCCAGCTGGCTTGTAGGGCTCAGGTATAAGCAAAGCACTTGGGCTCAGAGCCACAGACCTCGAACTGATGATATCAGAGAAGAGGATGTTTTATTTTTGTTAAGTCTTGGACGTGCACGTTTGCACTCATCTAAAGAGGGTCAGTACTACCCCTGTGGATGCATGTTCATTTCCTTTGGCAAATTTGGGATAATAATTAGGAACTGTGGCAAAACTACTTAAAATATAGGGGGACCACTGAGACAAAACAGAGGACTAAATTAAAAGTGGAGACTACAGCATCAAAAAAAAGAAAAGCTGTCAGTAGTTTACAAGGAGAAAAATGTCCCCACCAAAAAGGAAAAGCAGGTACTGTCATCATGACAGAAAAAAAAAAAGTCTATTGGGTGTCAGCTGTTCTTCTTCAGGAAAGAAATAAAATAAATGATAGAATGAAGGGAATTATTAATACATAAACTGAAGACCCATGAAGATCTTAGTCGAGGTGGTGGAGACTTTCTCATTAGAGTATATGCATCATTGAATCACTAGGCTGCCAGGCTTCTGGCTGAGACCAGCGGACATTAATGGTTACTGCCTTTGCCAGACAGAGTAGAAAAAAAGTTAAGCTGTATTGGGGGTGCCCTTTGTCGCAGATGATCCACCACCAGCAAGAGTTTATGCTTTTGGCTGGTGTATCCTTCCCCAAGTGCCACTGCCAGGTCTGTCTCCATGCTCTGGGGAAGACAGGACTGAGATTATGAGCAGATACACAACAGCAAAAAGAACAAAATAAATATTTCTGCCTCCTTCAGGTCCATTAAAAGCTGTTCACGGTATTTCAGAAAGCCTCTTTACTGTCTCCCTACAGTGAGGTTCCCAACACCTTAACCACAATAACACGTTACATCATGAATAGCTCTAATGAAGGTAATGGAAACTTTAACACTCTACATGCGTAATTTAAACAGGTTTACTGGCAGGAATAGTCTATGGCTATTCTAATAAACTCTTTCAGCTTGCAAAACAGAGGACTTGCATGTAAAGTCCCTGCTGGGAATGATCCCGGGAATGTTCAGACTCCAGACCATGACCAGGAACTGTTTTTGGGGAGTGCTGGCCGGCAGGGACGGAAAGTGTGCCCGGGAGCCCTCTGACAGGGAACTGCATAGACAATCGCATTCGAGGGCTTGGGTCTGTTCCTGGGCACTGTTTAACTTACCAGCAAAGACACAGCCTCATTGTCTAAAGGGATGGACTCCAGAGAGCTTCTCAATTCCAGGATGTGGATATATGCCCCCTTGCTTCCCAAGCATGTTCTGAAGTGAGAGAAAGGCAATCTCATGCCTTGACTGCTCTGAGAAGGAGACTTGGATACACAAGTGAGAAGGGTGACTATCCAGACAACTGTGGGACCAGAGCACTCTGGCACACATTTAATCATTGGTCCACACCCATACTAGTATGATAAGTCATTTCCTTATTTTATGGGTGTACTAAAACATGGACCTAAATAATAATATTTGTGACAACAGGACTCAGTCTGCATCTATTTTGCTTCTGTCCCTTTTCTATGGAAAATGGCTACGTATGCCCTTGAATTCCTTCCAGAGCACTATCTGGGCATGAGCTGTTCTGTAATTAAACCAAGCTATTTCAGCTCACAGGAATAACTGAGTGCAATTTATCTGAGAGGAATGATGTGTATGATCCCTATGGAAGCCCGGAAAGACTTTATCAGCATGTCAGAATAATTTCGCAGCTTAAGTAGAGAGGCCTAGAATAAACTGCACGGTCTTCATGAAGTGCTGTGTATTACTAAGAGCTTTACTGTATCATTTGCATTACTTGTGCTTAAAATTACCCTGTTTGGACACAAAGAAAATTGTATTGCTAATTGCACATTGGGAAAACACATGAGAGTTATGACTTAAGACCAGCAACATGACTGCTGCCCAAGCGGAGAGCTGCAGAGTTCATCAGAATTGCTGAAATGATGGTGAGTGGAGCTTCATCTTCTGGTGCATTCATGATGTGCTTCACACTGCTAGAGACTTTAACGGTGTTAAAAGAGGTCAGAAGGGGTTTTGAATCTCAGAACATCTGTCTGTCAAGACCCACTTCTGGGGTCATGACTCCACTTGCAATTATTCTGCCAAGCTTGTGCATAAAAGTAAGGTTGTGACCCTCGTTTAGGAACTAGTGGCTTAAAATAAGCTCTGGGAAGAAGGAATAAGAAACATTTACAAAGCAGTGTATACTTGGAATGCATGTCAAGTGTAGGGTACTTTCCAAAGAGACAAGACTAGGGTGAGGTCATGCAAACATGCAATGCATTGTGTTTCTATTTAGGTCATTCTTTTTCTCCATAAAAGGGGAAGAGCTAACCATTCTCAAGACAGAGAGAATCATAGCAGCTGTACAGGTTCTGTGCTATTAGGTGATTTAGATTCCTGTCCTGCGTTTGAGTTGTTGAAGTGCAGAAGTTACACAACTAGAAGTAAATAGCAAGATTTTCTGCAGGGAGCTGGGAGTTCACCTGTTGGAAATCAGGATGTAGTGTGTGCTAGAGAGGCTGAGGGTATTAGTCAGTCATAGCATAACTATGAAACACTGACAGGACCAGTCCTGAAGAGGCACACATCATCTTAAGGTATATCAGATATGGTGTCTCTGACATGGCATGCAGGTGAGTCTGAAGCATCCCTGGGGATTTTACCTCTGGTACCTAGTGCAATTTCTCCAGCAAGAAGAATTTAAACAAAATATGTGCAAAGAGGATATTTGAAATGGCCAGGGGATGAGAGTCCTGTCTTACAAGATAGAGACTGCGAAGGACTGGCTTATATAGCCTAGCACAGTGAAAGGAAGAACAGGCTTGCACTCCCTAAATCCGTTGATGGGTGAAGGAAAGCAGGGGAAGGAACTATCTGAGCTTAAAGACAGTGTTGCACAGGAAAAATTTATGTTTGTTTGTTTTTTTTTTAAATTTGGCTATGAATAATTCTGGGTTAGAAATTGAAAGAACTGGCAGTACTGCAAAGTTTTAGCAGAGATATGATGAGTCTGGGGCAAGGAACCTAGCTGGTTTTAAGACACAGCTTGCTGAATGTTGTTGTATAGAAAGATGTATGCAATATCAGGAAACAGGGAATAACGATATGGACATTTAGTAGGTGATGTTCCTAGTTTCCAGGAACAAGAAGAATATGATTATCCTTCTGCCAGTAGTGCACCCTGGGTATGCTACATTGCCCAAAGCTCTCCCAAGCTCGACACTGGAACACTTACAGAAAACTAAGGTGGAGTTAGGTCTGCTGCTATATAGCAGATTTGTTTCTAATAAAGAGGGTTGTTTTCCAGATACTAAGCCAACATTTTGCATTGCTCAATGTCATAGTATCACTCGTAATTACATGCAATTCGTCTCACTCTATGGTGTTTACAACTTTGAAATGTGGGTAGTCAGTTATAATAGCATTCTTATAGTGTTAAGCAGTGTCTTCCTGTCCCGTTTGCTCATTTCATTTTATGTAAAACAAATGTGATTTTCCTCAGTTCTTAACTATTTTAATTCTGTATATTCTTATTCTTTTCGTGATAAATTGTTTTTACTGAAAAGTTTACATAGATTTCCAAGTAAATGTTTATTCCTTTCCCTCCCACTATGATTAAGGTAGAAACTCTACCAGGTTTACAAAAGGGATTAAATGGTGACAGACACTGCAGACTAGCTCATGCAATTTACTGACTTTTCAAACCAAATTTACTCCAGAGAAAGGAAGAACAATTCATACTCAAATTCTTTATGGGGAACGTAGGCCTTTTGTTCATGCAATGCAATTATGCAACAGAGAGCATGCAACACTCCTAACCCCCCAACACTCCACAGCTGTAATGAAGTTCAGGTCCTGATTGGAGTCCAATCACTGGGGTGCCAGTCCATCAGTTTGTTGTTTGTTTTTTTTTAATAAAATCAATAAAAGAAGCTCTTTCAGAAATATGATTAGACCTCTGAAGTCTATGCCTGTCATCTCTGTGCCTTATCTCTTTCCTTTGCTCTGTATATCTTATTTGACTTCTTTTTATGGCTCTTACTCCATGCTGTTGTTTTCCACATGTTATCTACCACATGCCAAAGCTCTGGCTGGTCAGCAGAACCCTTGGTGTCCCCTCTTACATGTATTTAAGAAAGAGATCATCTGCTGGGGGTGGTGGACACGTGGAGGCTGACACTGCTGAGGATGTGGCTGGAGGGGCACGCTTGCGAGGAGGTGCTCTGTGCTGGAGGAGATACCTCTGAGGGACTGCAGCTGTGGGTGACCCACACCAGGGCAGTGACAGCCCTGACAGCCTGCAGCCAAGGTTAACCCACACTGGTACAGAGACGCCCCTGAGGTATTGCAACCATGTGTGATCCACCCCATCTCAGGGATGCCTCTGAAGGACTGTCGCCAAGGATGACCCACACCAGAGCAGAGATATCCCTGGGGGACTGCATCCCATAGATAGGTGACAGGATTGAAATTTCCTTTCTTCCAATCCTGAGGAACCTCCCCCGATCACTAAGACCTGTCGAAGACAAATTACAGGTAGCCTTATGGTGATCCCTCCCAGCTCCCTCAACATTCATGAGTGTATCCCATTAGGTCCCATGGAGTTACGCTTGTCCAGTTTGTTTAGAAGTTCCCTGACTCGTTACACATCCTCCAAGAGTAGGTCTTCCTGCTGTAAGAATTTCACACTGATCTCAGGAGCCTGGGATTCCTGAAGATTGTTTTTACCAGTAAAGACCAAAGTGAAGAAGACCTTGTCTTCTTCCATGTCTTTTGCCACAAGGGCACCTGCCCTATTCAGCAGCAGGCCAGCATTTTCCCTAGCTTTTTGTTGTTGTCCTTTATGTCGCTCACCAGATTCAACTCCAGGTGGGCTTTGGCTTTCCTAACCCCATCTCTGCACAATCGAGCAATGTCTTATATTCCTTCTGTGTCACATTTCCCTGCTTCCAACTCTTGTATGCACCCTTTTTGCTTCTGAGATTTATTAGGAGATCCTTGTTCAGATGTGCAAGCCTCCTGTCACCTTTGCTTGATTTCCTTCTTGTTAGGATGGACCTTTCTTGAGCTTGGAGGAGGTGATCCTGGAAAACCAGTAAGAAGCACCAGAGTGGCTGAAGAAAATCAGTAAGAAGCACAGCGGAGCAGAAAGAAGCCAACAGGTACAGAGCAACAAGCAGGAGCTACTATGGACACAACCCAACTTACTGGGCCATCCACTGCTTCACCATAGGGATTGGGATGGACTGAGTGTATCCCACGGCAAGAATTAGGAAAATTGAGGCTAAGAAGTAGGGAGGATAGGTTTTTGACTTAAGTTAAGCCTGAGGAAAGAGGAGAAAAGATGTTTACTTAAATGTTTGTTTATGTTCTTTCTTTATTTTTTTTCCCAATGCCTGGATCAGAGATCAGAAATTTTTGTTAATTGGTAATTAATTAAATTAAGTAAAAATTGCCCAGTTTTTGCCTGTGATGTTAGCAAGTACAATAGTCAAACTTTCATTTCACTGCACCATGGAGACCTTTTGGCATATTCTGCTTCAATAACGTGAAGATGCGTTAAAATCTTTGGAAACTACAGTAAACTCACATTAAGACTCTTACATTGAATACTCTAAAGAGAGCTCTGGAACACAGTAGGGGAAAGCCAGATGAGCTGTCGAGCCTACAGCAAGCTTTGAGTAACTTTGCTACATGACAGACACGTCGGTGTGTCTAAAAACTAAAATCCTGCTGCCATCTGACTGTGGAAAAACCTGTGAACATGCTGGAAAGAATGTTTGGACGCAGACTCTTTGTGAAGGCTCAGACACTCAGCTATAGACCATATGAGTGTGCTGCCACCATGATTTTGTCTGTCTTTGTAGACTCATTACATCGCTGACATTGTGCGGACAAGGTGGTGGAGGATCCTCTCAGAAAAGGCTGTTTATTGCGTGCTAGAGGGAGAAATAGATGAGATTTGGAAGTATGCTGAATTGTCCTTGCAAAAGCACAGGCTCCCAAATCTGAAAAGCAAGTGTCCCACATTGAACTCAGGTCTGGGAGCTGTTGAATAAAGCAATTTTATGGGTAGGGCTAGAATCTTTGTTTCATTAATCAGTGTGTTTAAAAAATGCAAATTCTCAGACTAAAAAAAAAGAAAAACAACAAAGAAACAGTTGAACAAAATGTGAATCTTTCTTCTAATACTATTTCCAAACATTTTTTATGAGATGTATAACAAGCTGAAGAACTCAGAAAAGGCATGGCTGATTGGAGGATTCTTCTACTATGTGGCCAAGAACAGATGTATGTGGAGACATCTAGATACATTAAAGAGTATTCTGGCAGATCCTTATGAACAAAGAACAAGACAGCTTGTCCACGTCAGCATGTTGTACTATCAGAGAGGATGAATTCTCTGCTTAGCATCCTAAACATATGGAAGTCAGTGGGAGCCAGAGTGACAACACCTACTAGGAATGGGTCAACTTTTTTTCCCCCCTCTCGGAGCAAAGTTGGTTAGCAACCCAGGAACACCCCTGTTCCTTTTGGCTGGTTCTCTTGCCTTTTTGGCCTTTTTTCTCCCCAGGTGCAGGGGAGGATGAGAACTTGCTGAGTTGGTTTTGAGAAATTAAAAATGTGAAGAAAGGGAAATTAGACCCTGGCTGTGGTTTAAATTGAAATGGAGATCAAAGTCCAGCACTTTCAAGCATAAAGGGTGTGTATACATTTTGGGAGCAGCTCTCTAAGTTTGATGTAAGTCAGTCTGCTTGTGTAATTCTACCATACCTAGCCCAGATTCCTGTCTGCAGTTACATTTATTTTAGAAAACGTCTGTGTTGGTATTAAAAAAATCAAAACAAAAATTTTCTTGTTCTAGCACAGTTATTAGTAAAATCAGGACAAGAATTCTGCTTCTGAAAAACAAAGGTCTGCTAGCTGCTACACTAACACTAAACTGCTTCATTCCTTGTTGCTCTCTGAACTCGTTAAGTGGACCCATGTTTTTATTTAATAGCACAAGCGACGACGTGTGAAAGGAAAGGCACTGTAGAGGGCTGGGTGGCTTGGAGAGGTACTAGGTGGCCTCTGATTTGTTACCAACAGGTGGGAATGAAGTGCCAATGGGTGCTCCTAATCTTCATGCTGAGGCTACTGCACCATTGTATGGCTCCTACCAGAAGTAGGAGAAGATCTGCCAGATGCAGCTTCAGATGTACGGGGAAGAAGATTTCTTGTTGCTGTCTATCATCTTGTTTGTATGTGGGATGGTTACCTGTGACTGAGGGATCCCTTTTCACTTAGCATCCCTTTCCTCTGGAATTGTGCTGAATTTGAAACCAGAGCAGTCTTTTGCAGCTACTGTTGAGATCCAGAAAGAGTTCTGGGGTATTAGTGGAAGAAAATAGATCTCCAACATTACTTTTTTGTAATTTCTGAAGGGGATGGATTGTTACAGCAAGGGATTCAGGAAGCGCTGAAAACCATGGAGTAATCTAGAAAATACTATACTAACGTCCTGTTTTACATAACCCTGGGCAATGGTGAGTATTACTTTGTCCTGGTTTCTCCACTCATAGCAAATAAGTTATTGCAGTAAGTTTCCTTCTGGAAAGCTTTCTCTTGTGGGTAGGTGTCTGCCAAACTCCCCTGAAGATAGGGACTGACCTGTGCATTCTCAAAGCTTATAATCTCGGGGGATGCAAGTCTTTTAAATACTTTGGCATTTACCTTGCCAAAATGAGCTGAGAAATATCACTCTAAAAATAGCTCCGTCTTTTGGCTCTATACATGCTTTAGGTAAGACATTCCTAAAGCTTAAAATAATGAATATTTTTTAAAAAATTATGCTGCAGAACCAAACTGTGAAGCTGAAAAGGATGATTATTATTTTTCATTTTTTATTAATCTTCACTCCTTTTAAGGCCAAATCCTGACCACATTTTTATTTATATACAATGGTTTGGTTGGGGTTTTTTTCTTATTTAATTTTGTTGTAGTATCTTGGAAGATAAAGAATAGAACTGCTACCTGGGAACTCTGAATGAAGCAGGATCAATTTGAGTTAGGTACTTACTGTATGGAGAAGTGAAGGGATAGGTGTCTCCAAAGAGACAACATTCGAATTAATTTACCCTCCCCTGCTCAAAAGTAAAAATCCCTGGCCTTTCTACTGCTTATGGCTGCAGTTGAACTGGCAAGAGAATTCTCTTGCCTTGCTTTATTGGAAGTACCTGCTGAAACATTAAGTACTTCCTACCACACAAGAAGAACAATGTTCAATCATTTGACTGAAATGTTTTTGCCTGGGGATATTCTTCTTGTCATCCTTCTTGTCACTACATCAAGCCTGTGAAGATGCACATGTGATACACGGATGCTATGCACATGTTTTACAAGTTATGAACCGTGAACTCTCTGCAGAGAGGTGAGTTGATTTGTCAGCTGAACGAGCCTGGGAATAAAACAGAGGGCCAAAACCTACAAAAGGATTTGAGACTGTAACTCCTTTTTAGGCACTAATGCTCACCATGAAATTGATGGGAAGATAGGAACCTAAATACCTATGTGGATCTTGGCCTGTGTCTTGCTGATCCCCGTCCAGTGCCTTGTCTTAACAGCTTCTGTTTCTCTAATCATCTCCATGTTTCCTGGAATCCTGATTTACAGCTATTTCAAGATTCACCTTGTGATACAAGAATGAAGGAAGAATTATTTCTGGGCTCTAGTTACTGAAATCCCCTGTTGGGGATGTGGTGTCTCACACACACCACATTTTATGGGTGTCCATCAGTACCCTGGTTTTGAAGGTGCCCTTGGACTGGTCCTTATGTGAACTTGGCAGATTGTCAGAAGCATGACTGCACAGTTTTGGTAAGCTTGGAAAGTTCGTTTAAAGGCTTGCAGAAGGGAAAGACCTCATTTCAGCACATTTTTACCAGCGACATAGTCTCCTTTTAATATTTTTGTATATAGAGCATCGTGTCATTTACCAGGTCAAGAAACTCACTCCTAAAGAATGTATGCCTCTAACTCTAGGAGAGAGGGTTTTAAAAAAAAAAAAAAAAATGTTGTTGCCGTTCAGCAGCTTTCCTGGGTGTCTCATTCTTCAGCTGATCCACATTCTTTCCCAGTGAGCAAAAACATGATAAGGCACTAGTGCCTATTTATAACTGGCAGGGAGAGATACTTGCCTAGTGATGCAGTACTCAGCGAAGGAAAAAAAGGAGAAAAAGCAGCCCAGTCCCTAAATGTTTGCCCTGAGTTCTGCTGTTGGTTACTCCTCTGTGCTGGCATCCTTAGTCTTCTTTGGAGGGCACCACGTGTGACTTGGCCTTTGAGAGCAAAATAAAACGACGTGTTCAGGACTGCGCAAAATGAGTCACCAGGAAACCATGTGTGCTTTTCATCTCCTCGTAGTTTTCGTGTTTGATTTTTGTTTCTGTGAGAATAACTATTTATACGATGGCAGTACTTAGAGGCCCTGATCCAAACTGAAGCCTGCGTTGCTAGGCTGTGTGCAAACACATGGTGAGAGGCAGGCTCTGCCCTTAAAAGTCAGTGATGAAAGTGACCCCGACAACTAGAAGATGGGACAGGAGACGGATATATTGTGCCTTTCCAAAAACTATGCCAGGGTTAAATCACTTGCCAGATGGAAGAATAATTTATTTTTCATCTTCTCCCTCCAAACGGTTAAGAATAAGGTAGATGGTAAAAAAAAATGTCAACAGGGGAGATTTCAGCTTCAGTGAATCACTCTGGTCATCGCTTGCTACTCCTTGGTTCATTGCCTTGTGCTGGGTGAGAGAAAGAGGGACCTTGGATCTGTTTTGTGCATCCTTCATGAATGTCCTCACCGGAGTGGTATGAAGATGGCAACTTTCCAGCCTTGCCGATTCTGTGACTCTACGCTTTTACTTTCAGTTGAAGTGCACCACATCGAATGTATGATGGCATCAGAAACCAGCTGAGAGGTAGCCTCCAGCTGAGAGGTAGCCTCCATACAGAACAGCTTTCCTTTTAGCATCCTGTTCGGCTGCAACTGTGTGAGAGCTGACAAGGAATGTACTTTTTGCCAGCCTGGTAATCCAGTGTGCCTGTTTTCTAACCTGGCAGAGAATGGATAGGTAATTTTATTCCTTTCCTAAGAGATGGGAAAAGCTGAATATTAGGAAAGGAATATTAGGAACAGACAGCACAGATTTACTGAATTTCCTATAAACATGGGCATTTTTCTTTCCATGAGGTCTGTATCCATATTGTTTCACTAGTGAGCACAAAAAAAGCGCTACTGGAATCACTTTACAACGTATTGACCGTATCAGTGGCTGAGCTCCTTTTTAAAGAATTTGGTAGGATGATCTTATAATTCCCTACAAACTTAGTCAAACTGTACTCTTTTCTGTAAGAAGTTTTCATCCTGGGCTTTATTTAGAAAAAGCCAGTCTCTGCATGCACCTGTAAACGTTGCAACTAGAAAAATGTGAGGAAACTGCCGCCACATTTATTTAATTAATTTATTAATTAATTTATAACACTTGGTTATTATTGTTCTGAAAACTAAGCTGAGTTATGAATATGCTCTGGAGATTTAAGCATGTGACTGACAGAAGAGCAACTTCCTCAAGACCTGAACCAATTGTAATGGAAAAGTGAGCTACAAGAACCCTGCCTGGTGCTTTTACTAACAGTACATTTCTGGGGTAATGTCTGCATTGTGCCAAGGAGCCATAGTCATAGGCTACCAACACAACGTGGGGAATACTGGTGGGTGAGATCGAAAGGGGGTGACTCTCCCACAAATGTATGGTCTTTTTGAAAGAAGATGACAGAGCTGGATACCAGCAGAAGACTGGTTACAGGTATGTTCAGTGTTCTGGGCAGTGTCAACCCTCCGGTAGCCTAACTTTTGCCGAGATTTTCCCAGGCATCTTGTCAAAAGAGGGATTTCAATAGGGAATTGCAGGAAACCAGTAAAATGGCTTTGCTTTCAAGACCATATTTGAAAATTCAGTTATATGAAGTTATATGACTGCAAAAGATGGAAGTCGACTATCAGTATATGTGAAATATTAGGGGAGATAGGGACTGGCTAGTGAGGAGCCTGAAGTTTTTCTCTGATGTGAAAGAATAAAAAAGCACAGTTTAAGTTGCCAGGAGAAAGGTGACAGTAGTCAAAGAGATGGATTAGGAAAATGATCATTTGCAGAAACTTTCTAGGCTAGGAGAAGGGTAACCCTGTACTAATAAAAGCAGAAGAAAGAAATGGTTATATAAAGTGGCATGGCTGGGCAGTGCATCCATCTGATGGTAGAGCAGCTTTTCACATCCTTCTCCTGCAGAAGTGAGAGAGCCTTAATGCTGAGGAACTGCCCTGTGGGACAAGTGTCCCACGCAACTGGGCCTTGAAAAATGGGAGCTTCTTCGGGTGCAAGAAGCACCCCTCCAACTTACCCCCTATAAAATAAACCTGCTTCTTCCGTTGAACCTCTCTGGATGGAAAACACAAGGACAATATTCATTTGTGCTCTGTTTTCCCTTACTCCAGGGATGAGTGTCCAGGAAAGCAGGTGGTGACATGGGCGTGGGGGATGGATGGCAGAGCTCTCCCCGCAGCGTCTGAAGTGGCCAGAGACTGCCCAGGCTTGTGGGAATTCCCCAGCAGTGAATCCCTCTGCCTGGCACACGTTCACTTTGTATAATGCAAGATGAATGAAACAAACCAGACAATTTGGCCTTGAGATGCTATAATTGTGAACAAACTGTCCAGAACAAAAATGTTTAGAAAGACACAAACCTCACAATCCTCCCTGACTTTTGATTTTCCTTTCCCCATGCTGAATCCATTAATTTAGATATTTTGAACCATGACTTAAGGAAGGCCTTAACTCTGCGGGTACTGACTGCTACCAGTCCATACAATCACTCCATGGGTGGGATTTTAAAAAATACTCTGAGGTGGCCCATGGAAGAATCCCATTTTCCTTGTCTAATTCAGTGGGTACAGGGTGGAATTTTCTTTTCCACACTTACTTACATTAATGAAGCAGGCCAGGCTGTAACAGATAACTGATGTCACCACAGTTTGGAAAGCACATATTTAAATGCAAATATAATGCAGCCTTCTTGCAAATTGTGAAACTGGATAGCCTGCAACCATCTGGCACTCCACCTCTGGAACAACATCTGCAGGGACAATGTTGCTCTTTTACCTGTAAGAGTACCACCCCCTAACTGCGACCATCACAGAAAGCCCCTTCTGAAGTCGAGCTTTATTTTACTTTCAAAGTGCATGTGAAAAAATAAATGCTATTTCCAGTGCAAGCCAAAATATTCACAACTATTACATCCTTAAATCACACCTTACACCTGCTCATATTAATATGGGCAATAGTAAATACTATACATCTCAGCCCCAGTCCCAGCAAGATTAAATACGTCGTAGACCTTAGGGAAAATACAAAGTGTGACAAGGTGGAAATCAATGCACAGTGGAGTTGCATGCTGATTAAATTTCTCCTGAGCTGGCTTTGATGGTCCATGTAAGGACCCCAGCTTTAGGTATCAAAACTACTTCTTTTTAGTGACAACTTGAGGTCAACTCCAGTAATAGGTACTTCCAGCCTAAAAAATCTTGGTGGCAACTGTCATTTTTTCTGTTCAAGGCAAGTAAACCTTGTAATCTCATCAAATCTTAACCACAGTAGGAAATAATTAGAAATTCCTTCATGAAGACAGTCTTTCTGCACAGACAGGATATCACGTCTTCTCAGCCCTGCCATGTAATAACTTGCAGTAGTAATATGGAAGGAGCTGAGACACTGTCTTTGTATAAGAAGCATCTGGGTTTTCATTTACAGCCTTATTACTAATGCAGGTCTTCATGGGCAGAACAATCCAGAGAGTCAGTGGATGGGGTCACACCTGAGGATCTGCAAGTCCAGCTCAAACTCTGACCTTGGATCGATGGATGAACCTCACAATCTTCTCTTAACACTCGTTTTTGCTGCCCCACACGCTGGCAGAACTGGTGATAGGCAATTGCTGCTTAGCAGATTTTCCTTTCCAGCTTTCTAAAGACGTTTCAGTTCAGTGCTGACATGTGACAGAACTGGCTGGGAAACCTTACATGAGGTTTGCTTTTAGATCTATTGCTACTCGGTAAAAAGTCAAGCATGTGCCTAGCCTAAAATATGTGCTTAACCATCGATGGAAATGGGACATAAGCACATGTTAAGTGTTCCTCTGGATAAAGCCATTTCTTTGAAAAGGTAGTCAAGGTGACTGCTCAGACCAGCATCCTGCATTTAAATCTGACTAATGTTTTTCTCAGCTCAGAAGGATTAATTTCTGTCATGATTAGAGATGGGCAGAGGAATACTCCATTGCAACATCAGTTCCTCTGATGTCTGGTGACTGGTCAGAATGGAAAAGACCTCGGCCATTTGGAAAACCTTATGGCAGAAGCCAAGCAGGCTGCCCGCACACCTTTTCCCTGCTCCCCTGCTTGCTTGGCTTCTTGTGCTTTGGTGGCTCTTCTGCCAACAGTTCAGTTTTGCAAAGTATTTCCAACCAGACTGTACTCAGGTTTGGAAATGGCAAAGTCCTCTGTGGGAAGGAATTGCTGTTCTTCCTCCACACCACTTCCTGGTTACTTAAATTTCTGTAATTTATATCAGTGAGGCTATAATTTTCTAATATAGGGTTAAAGGAGAAGGTAGATATTTTTAATAACTATTTCACCTTGTAGTCAGTCACCTCGTGGATTATTGAAGCCATTCCACATGCCAGTATGGACGGAATAGGAATTGACGACAAGATCAGTGGGCCTCAAAAAGGTAATAGTCTATGGACATAAAATAGATTGAATTTTGCTTTGCTGAGTAAGAAGATTAACACTGGTCATGCGTGACATGTAATTCTTTTTGCGGGGTCTTTCCAAAGAAAGGCTATGCTTTCACTGCTCAGTGAAATCTGACTTCAGAAAGTATTCAGCTGTACTAACCTGCAGGGTGCAGACAAAGCACTCCCTGGTTTGGGTGCTTTTCCAGGCTGTAGTAAATCTCCAGGGAACCACTCTTAATCTTAATTTTTGAATATTTTTAATGAAGTTGTTCTAAGTGCCCAGCAGAATAGGCAACCATTCAGTATATTTTTCAAAAATCTGATGCACCTGGAATTTTTCCTTCATGGTACATCATGATCAGTATTTTTTGCTAAGTGTCAAAGAGAATCCAGTCTTTCTCACCATATTTTATTTTTTCCAAAGAAAGACTTTTTCTTCTTATTAAAAAAAAAAAAAACCTTTCTCCCTCTGGCAATATCTTTCCCATTTCTCTATAGAGGAAATTGCAGTATTATGAAGAAAAACACCAGAAATCAAGTGTGAGAAAACAGTATTGCACTAATCAAAGTGTTGAAAAGTAAATAGTGCAGTAGTCAGAAGTCTGCACTTCATTCTATGGGTAAGAAATCTCTATTTAGTCTGTGGCTTTGTGTTTGATTGTGGGCCAGTGTCTCACTGACAAGTTGACACAGACGGGTTTTCATATCTTGATTATTTTCCTGAGGCTTTTGTACTACCATCCTTATTTTCTTGATGAAAATGGACAGCTTATACTTTTTTGTCCAGGATCAGTAAAATACACGGTTACCCTCTGTCCATACGTAACTTTCCCTTGCAAAGCCAAACACAGCAATAATAGAGGATCTTCCAGAAATGACAGAAGCTCTTTAAGGATATCCTGAGCAGTACGAAAGAAGCACAAGGTTTGATCAGATCATCCTTTCCTCACATTTAACTTTGTGTATGAAAGCATTTCGACCTCTGAAACTTCATGGTTGTCGGTCTGTCTGTGGAAGGCAGTACCCTAGGTCGGAGTTGTCACAGACATTTCATATTGTCACATTAGAGCTTCAGTTTTGCACAGGAATACAGGTTAAAAAGAAAGCAGCTATCAAACAAGCAAAGGTAATGCAACTCTACTCCATTTTCAGATATTAGTATGGAGCAAAGTATTTTCCTATCCTGGGTGGATTATTCTGTATTTCAGCACTTTTAGTACCTTTTTTGCTGCTTAGAAGACCTTGCTTGAATAGCAACTCGACAAACACAAACCTGTGTAAAGAGACCACATTTCATTCTGGCTTCAAATCAGACTTCTTCTGCAGAAGTTTATTTTCATGTCTGAAATGGATTTCCTATTGTTTTTGACAAGGGTGGGAACTAGATCTGGCTACTTTTGTCCATCAGGCTTGTATTCCATGGTTTGATTATTTTGCTGGATATTTTGAACGCTTATTCATTTTTAAAATTCAAGGACAGGGCAAGGAAACAGGGGTTGTACACTCTGGAGAGCTGTAGTTAACTGCACAATTTATACCTCTGCCATTCCTCTGTTTTATCTTTTGCTTTAGGCGTCTGATGGCCAGATTTTGCAATAACGTTTAGAATTTCTTTTGTATTTCCAACAGGACAGTGTTTTCCTGCACCTAAGAGAGACACTTCTGGAAAGACATAAAACAGGCCCCAGTTTATCTTCAGGATCTCAGCTTTCATTTAAAACAAACAAACTAAAGGACAAATACAAAAAAACCCCAAAACACTAGAATGATTTGGAGATTACAACAGGGAGCATTGTAATGCCTTGCTTTTAAACATCCAGGTTCCCTGTGGATTTGCCTGTCAGTTGTTGCCCAGGGTCGAGGGCAAGCACCATCCCATGCAGGCAGTGTCTTAGTCAGCATCATCAGAAAGCAGCCAGCAGGCTGCCAGAAGGGACCTGCTGTGTGCTGTGACGATTTTTCAAAAGAAAATGTTTATTTTCACTGCTTTTTGTATCAATGTCGTACTGCATTAGGTATGTTCTTTGCATGTCCCTTTGGCCAGGGAGAAGGAGGGTCTGCTTTGTGGATACTTGTACCTGTGTGTGAAGTAGGCATCAAGTTCATAGAATCATGGGGTAGTTCAGGTTGGAAGGGACTTCTGGCATGTGAGGAAACAAATTCAGACACACAGGAAACTTTAACGTCATGAAAAGATGCACATACAGAATTTAGTTTGTGCCAGGGTTGGTTGATAACTAAGATGAGATTTCCAGGACCATGTTTCTATGATTTTGTTACCCAAAATCAGCCTAAGGGTTTACTTTCTCCCAGAGTGGTCTCCTAATTTGAGAACACTGGGGTCCATGACCAGCAGAACTTTAGAAACTTCAGTGTAGCCTTTTCCTGTCATTCTGTCAAGGTGGGGATATGCAATGATGGCTGAGGAAACTACAAACTTTGGACAGACTTAAGACTTGTACCAGAGCTGTAGCCAAGCAGAACCATGCCATTACCAGCAGTTAATACCTTTTTGCAGCGAAGTACCATTAATACCTTCAGTGACTGCGTTTTAGTGGAAGTAAGGACGAATTGTGGACGCTATTTTCATCCAACTATATCAAAAGATTAGAAGAGTCACAGTCACAACACTTTCTCTGACAACCTGTCCTTCTCTCTCTCTATGGGAAAATAAGCCCTGCTGCTTATTTATGCGTCACGGCTTTGAGGTTTATCTTGTTACGATTCAGAGTGGGTGGCAACTCTCTCCTGACCTCATCATAAGAAAGAAAAGGGAATGTCAGCTTTGCAGAGAAATAAAACTCCAGGCTTCCCCTGGGTCCGAGGGAAGAACTGAAAGATGAGCTGTATATTTATACGGCTTTTCGCCACTGCATTCGGCAGAGAGATATTGGCACTCGCACGCAGGGAGTCAGTGACAGGCCTGGAAGCAATCTAGCTGTGGTCAACTCTCAACTGCTCTCTTCAGGGGAGTCCTGCCCATTCTGGCACCCAAGCAAAACTGTTTAGGCATACCCATAC
>NW_009260493.1:8898234-8901326 GCF_000687185.1 Egretta garzetta | reverse complement strand
TCTTTCCCATCTCCAAGTATGTTTGAAATCTGATTCGGCACCTAAGTTCCACTTCCACTCATAGCTGGACCTTCAGAAGCTTTTGGATCTGAAGTTAGCAGTTAAAAGCAAATTAAAAAGAAAAGCCTCTAGAGGAGTAAATAATACTATAGCCTCCTCCTTATACCAATGCTAATGGAAGAGGGGTGAATAACACAGGAAAGTATTAGTAGCAGCTGTAAATTACTCACCACGAACATCTTTGGTAGATTCTCCTTAACATAGAATAGAGAGAGGGACAGGGGGAAAAGCAGGCCCTGGAGTAAATATTTTTCATAGTCTCTAGGCACAGATATCTCGCTGAGAGACACCTGTACAATAAATGCTAACTTTTACAGTGGTGCTGGAAAAGAACTCAACCAAATTTCTGCTTCTGTGGCTTCCTGAGTTCAGCACTGACCTTCCCAATGCCAGAATACATCAGGAATTATCTAAACGAAGTCAAGAGAGTCAACACATCTGGTAGTGCAGAATAATGACTCTGCACATACCCATATTTCCCACTAGAAATACTAGAGTAGCACTGGCTACCTGAGCTCTCCCCCTTTGCCTGTAACCACAACACTAAGATCTGCTTAGGCACTCGAATGCACAACTCTGGATTTTAAACAGAGGAGTACTGTTTCAAACAGGGGCTTTTAAGACCAGATTTGTATTTGATCTAGCAGAACTTGAATCTCTTTACCTTGAGGCCATATTGCAGAATTGCTGTGTTATTATTTTAGGCTTTCTCTGGGCTGGTGGGTTGGGATGTGGGAGGAAGGGTGGGGTCAAACCCTAACTTTTATTCAAAGTTAAATATTTTTCTGTGTTTGTTTTAAATCAAGTTAGACTAAATTCATGGACAGGCATGGTATCGTGTCATTAAATTAAATAAATAAATCATCTTTGGTTTTTCCCTGTATTTTGGAGCTATAATTGCATATATGAAGAGAAATAGTAAGATAGATATGCATAGACATAAGCAGATAATTCGATAGATTGAAACTGTCCATATACATTTAAATTTAAAAAGTTTAAGAAGAAATAAACAACAAGAGAACATACATCTTGAATTTTCCACTGAAGTCTTCTTTGTTAGGGAAACAAAAATAGAAGTGAGAGAAGCCACAGGAGTGGCAGCAGTTTCATTTTACCTGTTTCTCATCATCTTGGAGGAAGTCAAGCACATTTAGCATTGCTCTAATAAACCTTTAGGAAGTACAATGAAGGGAACAGCACTAAGATATGCTGGACAAGAACTCCGATTCAGGAAAGCATTAAAATGTACTTACATGTTTTATTGATGCATTGAAGCATCTGCTATCTATCAGAGCTAATTTTCTTTGATGCTGTGTGAACACCTGTTATTTTTTGTCTCAGCAAGAACCTAGTTGATCTAATAAGTCTTTTTTTTTTGATCCTTATAATTTGATCTTCATTACTAGCTTGCCCAATTTACTTGACTTCATTTACGTTGCATTTGGATTAATGCTATAACAATTTCTGCAAACATTTCAAACAAAAAAGTACACAGTGCAAGGTTTGAGAGGAATCTGCAGACCCAGGCAGTGATATTATCTGGATGCCTTCTTCCTACAGCTGCCTTGAATTCAAGGTTATGAAGGTAAAATCCTTTTGCTCCATCTATGCTCTTTTTAATAGAGCTCAATGACATTTCAAATTTGCTATGAAGCAGTTCATATAATTTGACATAAGAGTAGATGCCACTCTTTACTCCTGTGTTTTTTGTGTGAGTAGTTCCCTCAGACACTTGTCAGGATGTGGGAAACCAGGTTCATTTCCCTCCTCTTCTTGGAGAAATCTCCACTCCTATTTCCTAGACTTCAGGATTAAAAATCCTGATGCTAAATGGCTGTTGTGAACCTTAGCTAAAGGAAGGGGCACTCCATTTTTCTCGTGGACCATATCCTGTTTTGCTGAAATAATGCTGTAATGGGCACCAATGGTGACAGAGGCCGCCCGAGTACCAGCTCTGTGCTCCAGCTGCCAAAGCGAGCGACCCCCCTCACCCACACCTCACTCCAGTGCTTCTGAAGCAGGGCATCCATCCAGCACTGCTGCAAAGCTGGAGAGGAGGGAACAGGCCTATAAACCCACACCCAACCAAAAACATGAAGTGTTTGTCATCCCTGCTTTATGTTGGATGATATTTTTGGCATACTCAGACCAAAGCCTCTGGGAGTCTCATGGCTGTCCACCTGCACAGGAAAGGTCTGCACTTACGTACGAAATACGTTCTCCTAGAAATGTGTTCAGCTAGTAGGCATCATCTCAATGGATAAGGTGATGGGCCTCATTTCTACAGTCTGCATCATTCACCAGTGTAGGCTCATGTCTGTGGCTGATCACACAGCAGACAATTAAAGACAAGGTTGACCAAGGGAGAATGTATAAGTCTATCGGTGTGTGATTTTGAGAAAAAAACCCAAACAAAATGGAACATCAAACACCAACCTTAAGAAGATTACAAAACATAATTGCTATTTTAGACTTACTTTTTCCTATAAAGACTGGTTCTATGAAACAAACTTAAGCTATTTTAAAGGTTAAATGTCTGACCTTCGGACTCCTTCTGCTCACAAGTATTCCTCGTTTATGGGCTTATTCACACTGAAGTCTGCTGGAAATATGTATATGAGATGGCATTCTTGCCTAGATCATCAAAGCACTTAAGAATTTATGCTTATTATTAAGTATATGCTGACTTCCCTCAAGATGCTCAAGGGCGTTTTTGCACTGAGATTTTATATATTTTGCACTGAATAATTAAACAGTCACTAAACACATAGTTGTCATGGTAACAAGAAACCAATTTTTCAGGTGTCATGTAAATTTTGCTATCATAGATGTGCATCTAACCCAAAATGCTTTGCTGGTTTAGTTCAAAGGCACCAATAGCTCTTTAGGACCCTTGTAAGTCTGACAGAAAAAGTTTTGTTCTCCCTCCTGCCTTGTTGCAATCAATTTTTGTCCAGGCTGGACAAAGCATGTTATCCAGGAAAAAGGCAAGGTCAAAGACAAACAACTGCACCACACGACGGCGGTAATGG
>NW_009260493.1:8857578-8898220 GCF_000687185.1 Egretta garzetta | reverse complement strand
CCCTGATTACTACTACTACCACAAAACAAAAGGTTATTTCCCTTCCTGATAGTGTTTAGTTAAGTGAGATAGCAAGCTATTTTTCTCTTATCTTAGTGAAAATTTAATTTAATTTTCACTCACTTCAGAACAACTTTTTTTTTTTTTTTTTACCTTCTTCTTCTTATGGAAAGATCTTCAAGGTCTTACAGGACTTTCACCTACAGAAATTGAACCAAGATTTTATCAGGGGAACTATTCTAAAACACATAAGGTTCCACTTCAGGAAGAAAAGCTGTGGGAAGGCTCAGAACTCTCTGGAATTTGGTATATGATCCATTAATCCCTGCAGGAGATCTCTATAACTGTGTAGCTACATACTGATTGACTACATTGCTTAGTATACTTGTTTTAATATCTGTTATATTAATCTTTGCCCCCTACCTTTGGCCATGTTATCCAATTTTTATTTTTTTTTTAATTGGAGAAGGTTCTTAATGGCTCAAATTGAAAAACATGAATATCCTCATGGCTGCTGCTGCTGATGTGTGAAGCCTACTATGGTGGCTTAATCTTACTGTAGTGACCAAATCTTATATGCGTGTTCCCATAATTAATACTGTATATCCTCCATCTTTTACTCCTCTTACCAGAGGGGGAATTCAGACAAGACCTAACCAGGCTGGGTACTCTGAAAATGAACCGTTTACTTTTTTTTCAAAGTAGAGCTAGCAACTTCTTTTTAGTTGTTATTATCATTACTAGAATTAGGAAAATACCCAAATACGCATGCTAAAAGCATAGGTCTTATTATAACAATGCAACATTGACTCCAAGAGGATTTAAGTCAAAGTGCTTGCAAGGCACTGCCAACTTTAAGTGCATAATTGTGAAAAAGATTTAATTAGCATGGCAGACTGGCAAGACTGGAACTATGGTGGGCAGCAAAAAATGAATGTTATTGTAAGTTTCTTTCCAACATAACACATGAGAAATATGCTAATGACCACTCTGATAGAACTATTCCCCCCTCCCACACATAAACCTACTATTTATAGTGCATTTGGATTTAAAAGTAACCTCCTCTTATTTAGTTTAAATAAGCAGGTCTCCTTAGCAACAAGTGTCACCTAATTAAAGTCTGTCACTCAGCTTAGCATCTCAATGAAAGATTGAAGTAGGAAGGGGACTATGAAGCAGCTGAAAGCAAAACGGAAAAAATGCGAGGAATGCTGAGGGCCCTCCAGAAGTATCAGATAAGAAAAGTCACTGAAAAATGAGCTCATTAAAGAATAAAAATAAATTGAAGTGACGCTTGTTTAGAATTGCATATAAGCTTGGACTTTTCATTCCCTACAGGTTTTTCAGGGTGTCATTAGGTGTGTTTTTTAGTTGTTTTTTAACCTCTTGGTGAGGAAAAGGAGTATACAACTAACTCCTCTCTAAGTAACTAGCTTAAAACCATCCCAAAACTTTGAGGTAAGAAACCTTCTTAATATTGCTCACCATACACAAAACAGTGTGGGAAAGTTCAGGTTTTAGAAAGAAAAAAACCTTATCCCGTCATCACAAAAGTGGGATCGAAGGAGAAGGACTTTCAAAAATGCTCAGCAGTTTCTTGAGTGTCATTGACATTTCTTTGAATAGAAGCAGGTCTAGGGGAGTGCTGAGGACTCCTTGTAAATCCCATTTTCCTTAAGCCTTTCTACAGCAAATGGGTTGAAGACCAAACCCACGAACCACTGGAATCCCTGCGGGACATGAATTAGCCAGTTGCAGTGATTGCAGAGGCTTTGCAAGGGCCCCTGTGATGCTGCCCGTGCTAGAGATGGGTGTCACTTCCAGATTGTCCTGTGTCGAGGCAAGTCGTGGGGTGTCTTGGGATAAGCGACGTTTTCACACCTCAGACTGTCTAAACCTGGCTATGTGAAACAAAATTAAATATGAGCTGATCTCCAGGTCTTCCTCAAGGCTAGGCCAGCTGGCTGAGTGGGGTGTCTGAGCACAGACCATTCTCACAGCAAGGCTTTATCAGGAGCAGGAACACATCCGAGGGAGTGAACCTGCGTCTGGAGAGAGCAAACCTGAGTCCTCAGGCGAGGCGAAGACTCTTCCAGGCGATTTCAATTTCTGTTTCAAATACCTGGCTCAAGGGCACTTGGTTAGAGTCACAAATGGCAGTGGAGCACCAGGAATGAAAGCAGCCTGTGACTCTCCCCTACAGGTGAAACAAGCTGTCAGCCTCTTCACTGTTTAAGCACTGCTGAAGCCCAGGAGGAGCTAAGGCCTTTGCAGCCTGAAAGTGGGCTAAAGCTGGTTGCTCTGTGATCTCTTATCATAGAATCATAGAACCATAGAATGTTCTGGGTTGGAAGGGACCCCTAGAGGTCATCTAGTCCAATCCCCCTGCAGTGAGCAGGGACACCGCTAACTAGACCAGGTTGCTCAGAGCCCCATCCAGCCTGGCCTTGAATATTTCCAGGGATGGGACCTCCACCACCTCTCTGGGCAACCTGTGCCAGTGTTTCACTACCCTCATGGTAAAGAATTTCTTCCTTATATCCAGTCTAAACCTACCCTGTTTTAGTTTAAAGCCATTACCCCTTGTCCTGTCACAGCTGGCCCTGCTAAAAAGATTGTCCCCATCTTTCCTATAGGCCCTCTTTAGGTACTGAGAGGCCGTAATCTGGTCTCCCCGCAGCCTTCTTTTCTCCAGGCTGAACAAGCCCAACTCTCTCAGCCTGTCCTCATGAGAGAGGTGCTCCAGCCCTTGGATCATTTCTGTAGCCCTCCTCTGGACCCACTCCAACAGTTCCATGTCCTTCTTGTGCTGAGGGCTCCAGAGCTGGACGCAGTACTCCAGGTGAGGTCTCACCAGAGCAGAGTAGAGGGGCAGAATCACCTCCCTCGACCTGCTGGCCACGCTTCTTTTGATGCAGCCCAGGGTATGGTTGGCCCTCTGGGCTGCCAGCGCACATTGCTGGCTCATGTCCAGCTTTTCGTCCATCAGTACCCCCAAGTCCCTCTTGGCAGGTCTGCTCTCGATTCTTTCTTCCCCCAGCTTGTATTGATACCAGGGGTTACCCAAACCAAATGCAGGACCTTGCACTTGGCCTTGTTGAACCTCATGAGGTTCACACAGGCCCACCTCTCCAGTTTGTCTCTTCCCCCTAAACATCGCCTTGCTCACAAGTGTCCTCTTGCATTTTCCAGGGAGGGGGGAAAATTCCATATTTTCCCAGGCTACATCTTCAGCCACTCTCCCCTTGGCTCACACACCTCCTTGTACCAGTGTCAGCTCCAGGCAGCCTCGGTGCCAGCAAGGAGCCTCTGCCTTAGTCTAGCAGCAACCCAAAGCCTCTCATCTCTGCCTTGCTTCGTTCTTAATGCCAGTTTGCTTGCCTTTTTGGGAACCTGTGCTTTACAATCAGAACTGTTCCTGTTTGAAAGGCCCAGGCTAAGTAAAGTTGCTGTTGGACCGTCTGAGGTTTGGAAAATAGGTAGTACCCGACAGCAACGATAGTGTCGCTCTGATGTGCTGTTATTTCTGCTATGATTTGTAAGACTAAGTGACTCAATTCAGGCTAAAATTCAGGAGGGCAGAGGCAGACAAACAGGAAAAAGCCTGAGAAGAATGCAACGATTCTCTTGGACATCCAGGAAAGTTTGAATTGAGTTCAGGTGTTGACCAAAGACATTTGGGGAAGGATTTCTTACCTGAAGATGGTATTTACATTGTATCAACAGCATGCTGTCTGGATTGGTTAATAATAACCCTGGTGAGGTCACTTTCGTCACAGCTTTTCCTCTGACCTCATTCTACTTCCTGATGTTTTTGTAGACAATCCCTTTCAAAGTTTTCATGAATCTGGGAGGCCCCTAGGTACAGGCGATGAAAAGGTTTGCTTATTAAAGAAGACCACTCTTGACACTTGTTCTGCAGCTCCCAATACCACAACAATTATTTGTGAGCTTGGTCCTTTTGAAAGCCACGTGGGTAAACTGTGTTTCATCAGGCCTTCATGACCAATTTGATTGTAAAAAGAAGCTTCCAAAAGAAAAGCTTTTGCCAGTTCCCTAGCATATTAAAATAGATAACTGCACGAAGTTGCGACTGAGTTTTGGTAACAGAACATGAGATATTTTGATCATAGGCTCCATGACTGACTTACTGGTAAAGGAGGTGTAAAAAAAAAAAATAAAAAAAAATCCTGTGTTTAGAAAGACTTCATGTTCAAAGAATCTTTGCCTCACTGAACTTCATGGCAAATTTCCCATTCCTTTCTGTGGATCCCAGAGCAGATTAAGCTCTGTTCTTTTTTTTCCCTCTTTGTATATCTGTATATCTAGAGATAGGAGCAATTTATATTCCTGTGGAATTGTATCATTTTCCATGGAATATCAAAACATTTATGAGCATTCCCCTTACCAACCATATGTAACAGTATGAATAACATCATTGAATCAGGTGAGATTTCCACAGTATATCTGTATATCTGTTTAGGTAATGAAGCTACACCAGTTTTGCCTCATTAGTATAACTTCCTAGTAACTCCAGCTTCTCTGCATCCCTGCCTGCTCCAGGATTTCAAGCCTGTGATTACCAGCGCATGCCTGGACTGTACTAAAAGAGCCTTAAATATTATCCACCTCCAGCAGGATGGCACGGAGCTCACATCACCAAAACCTGGTAATACAACACATGCAGTGTGCTTTCCAGCACGTTCAGAGAGCAGAGAACACAGTTTACTCCTTAGTAGAGGATTTTAAAACCACTACACCTCAGTAAGCAGGCTGTGGATACTGTGTAAATAGCTTGGTCTCCAGTTCCCCTCAGCTCACTTAGCTCTGGATTTGCGTGCAAGACAATAGTAGAAATGCGCTACTTGAAATAGAAGAGGATGACTGCACACACATACAGGCATGCCCAAACTCTGAAGGCCAAATATACTGTCTGGCCTCACTGGCATTGCTCAGGGTGCAGAAGCTTGGAGCACTTGTTTTGGATTTACTGCTTGAATGCAGTCATTACTGGCTCTTTCCATTCCTGAATGATAAGTGGACGCATGTGATTCATCTGGCACATGAAGGTCCCTAGGGCTTTTTGGTAGCCTCACAGTTTGTATGCTAGAATCTTATCTAGGCGTAAATGACTACTGACTTCATGGTTACTGTATTAGAACTTCTTGGGGGGAATTAGTTCCTCTTTCCCAATTCTTTGTAGAAAACAACTAATTCCTAAAAGTCACTCCTATGTGAAACAGCGTTATCATCACTGTGTACATGATAGATACCTTTCAATAGCAATGTTACTAGAATATATAGGTGGAAAAAAAGTCCAAGTACTTGTACATCGTGAGTTTCTGATATGATATCTGGCCCAACACAAACAAATCAGGCTAATGTTGCATCCCTGTAAGCGGGGAGCACACTGAAGGTAGGTCTAGTGCCAAATCCTCCAGTTTTATCTTCTCCCTGTTCTCCTCATAGAGCTCCCATGAAAGAAACTCTCCTGGAAGCCTCATGGGAGACATACTTCATCTCTGAATGCTATTCATGCTTTTCTCCTGAGCAATAGCATGGTGGTAGCCCGTGCCAGCAAATGGAGGCATTTTGTTTCTGTGGAGGTGTAACTAACGTTTACACCTATGCATGTAACAACTGGTTGGCAGATGAGAGAGTTTACAAAATCCTCATGAATTTATAACACTCATGTAAACATCATTCACAATATGTCTGAGGTCCTGTTGCACATTTCAAATCAAAATACTGGCCTTCTGCAATATTCAAAAGTGCTTGCCCCCTCAAACTAGCAAACAGAAACTCCTCACCTTCTGCATGGCACAGTAGATCAGGCAATATTTTCTTCTGGAGACTGAGAAGCTGTTCATATTCTAACAGCTGTACTTGCTTAGGAAGGCACGAGAATCTTTTAAACAGGCATTAAGAAACTCACAAAACAGTTGTTGCAGGCAATTGTATTTTTAATAAGCTCTACTGCTTAGTCAAGCAGCTTGCCAAAAACCAGCTAAGCATAGTAAAGTGACTCTAGTTAAATTCAGCTATATGTGTTTATATTTAAAGCTGCATTTCTTCAGTGGGAAAAGGAACAGGAGTTCACAGATTTTCTGACTGCCCACTGCCTGCTCCTATTAACTCTGTGTCACAGCTCCCCTTCTATGAGGTATCTGTTGGTCTAAGAATCTGTGTTGACAAATGCAGGAAGAAAGACTGTGCAAATACATTCCCTTTACTCACAAATGGAAAGGCATAGATACCTCTTCAAAGGTCAAGTCATCTCCTGTTAGATGGCTGTAGGGAGGATGAGAGGCTTCTGGAAGTGTCGACTTCTTTCCAATTGCTATAAGGGGTAGCTGGGCTTGTTCACTTAAATTTGCACAACCGTTTTTTTAAAGTCTTTCAGTTCTGTGAATGGAAAATCACTGTAGCTTTTGGTGACATCCCTATGAGCAAACTCATGAAGGAAACTTCAGATGTGCTCACGAAGGAAACTTCAAATTTATAAGCTCCTGACCTGATCCCATTATTCGGCAAAAACTTCTTTCCATCAGTTCTTATTACACGACAATTGCAGTAAACAATGATTTTTCTTAACTCAGCCTCAAGACACCTGAAGAACTGTGTTACTGAGAAAGGGAAAAGTTTGTTTTCCAACTATGGACTCAAAGTAGGTAGAAGGAAAGATGTGCCACAAAGCTGGAATCATGCAGCACTAGTTCTGCCTTGGCCATGCCTTTTTTATCTGCAGGATCTTCTCTCTGCTTGCACAGAAAGGTTAATGTGTGCTACAGGTGATTTTATTATTTGATCCCCATACGTAGTGCCTATGTCGAGACATCTGTACTGTAAAGGTCCCTTGCTTCTTCCTCCCTGCCCTTGCATAAGATGGCCACAGAATTTCCTCTGCACACTGGCTAGGACTCCCTGTCCTGACCTACTCCACAACCCAGGTTCTCTTGAAAGGCTTCCTTTTTTTTTTTTTTTATCTTTCATTTTACCTTCCAGGCTGATTAATTACACAGACCTTGAAAGAGAAATTCTGAGCTGAGAAATGTGGCATGCAATGTGGAAAAGAGCCTTTCTTATTTTTTGTTTAGCTGTAGTTCAGAAAGGGACAACAGCAAATGCTTGAGAGCCAGCCAGATGGAAATTACTTCAAGTACTATCTCAAGTGTAATGGAACCACGGTGCTTTTAGCATACCGTACTCATTAGGTACTTGTAACATCCAGCACTTCGAAGTGCTGTAGTCTGACAACTCTTTTGCACAGTGCTCTGAAAAAAATCTATAGTGCATTTTGACTCAATGAAGTTTCAGCAGAAATGAACTTGGGGGTTTTTTAGACATTCATCACATTTGCAAGGGAGTGAAATACTACTGAGGCACTAACTTAGATTTAAGAACAGGGGAATACTTTTTATAGCCACATTTTCACTCTGTAAGAATGTGCTTTCGCAGGATTGCTTTCTCGCAGTCAAATTAAACAAGTAGAAAGGCATTTGCTTTGTATTGCGAACCACATCATATCAGCCACAAGGCTTTTGTAGCCGCTTGGTCATAGTAAACACTACACCTGTTGATGAAAGGCAGAAGTTGTCTCAGTTTTGGCATGAACATGAGGAAGTTTTCTATATTTTGCCTGTGACTTTTTACAAGTTAAAAATGTGAATGACTGTGTGCTGAAGCACTTTGAAAGGTATGGTGCTTATCTGTGAGATAAGAAAGTTTCATTCTGTGTATTCTTAGATCAAAGTACCTGAGAACCTCCACCTCACTGGGAGGAACTGCTACATTAGTGTCTGTTCCCAAACAAAAAGAATATGTATTTTAAACCTGCAATATCACATTCAATTTACAGAAAATGCAGGAAGAAAATCAGCAAATTAGGAGGAATTAAAAGAAGACCAGTAAAAAAATAAATTAAAGCAAGGAAAAATTGATTTTTGAGGTATCTCTATTAGTAGACCACTATTTTGGAACTAATTTATTAAATCCAAGATAATGCTAGGCTGGCATAAGAACTCACTGATACAGATCTCATTTAACTGGGGGAACATACACGCATATATTACAGCAACTACCTGTAAGGGTTTTGAGAGTGTAAACACCACAAAGAGATGGTTCTAGCATGAGTGAAATTAACAACATGAGCTACAGGAAAAGACAATAATATTATGAAAAATTTACTGATTACATCTAAGGAGAATTTCTTGGCTCTGGAATAACCTCCTGAGAAAACAATGGGAGCCCCTATTGTCTGATTCCTTTAAACAGAACTGAGAAAAAGCACTGGAAAAACATGGCTCAGAGAACAATCGTTTACCATGAGAGGAATGGAAAAATGAGCGTATCGTCTTAGATCATTTAATCTGTCCATGACTTTTATGATTCTGTGAAGCCGTACAGCTGCCTTAAAAAAAATGTTACTGGAGGCCTAATTCATTGCATAATAAACACCCAACTACTTGTACTTATTAAGAAAACACGCTGAAAAATATTTAGAGTCTTTTTCCTGCAGAAAATAACAATGTCCTTCCTTTGACACCTTTCCTTTACCATTTATGTAGAGGACTTTTTTTCAGGGATGGAAGAGACAGTAGAGTTTTCCACACTACACAAATCTTCACTGATTGAGGAACTTGACATGGCTTTTAAACAATATTCTGTTCACACTGCACATAAGCATCTCTGGTATTTGGGAACCTAAGAATCTTTACTGCTGAGTAGGAATATGTCAGATGAAAATTCAAGGGAAGAGACAATTCAAAATTTTTCTCCTTGTAGGATGGAAGACTAAGAAAGGGAGACACAGATCCCGTGGTGATAGGGAAAAAGTCTCAGTATTGGAGTTCAGATGCCAATCAGGCACTCTCCTTCAGGAGGCAGCTTGAGAGACAGCAAGCAGAAGACACGTATAATTTAGCTGGCATATGAGGCCAAATCCAGGCAGGAATCCCGTCTGCTGCCATCATGACATGGGTGTAGCCTTGCTGACTGAAAACTTGTCACATCTCCATCTATGCTAAAAAAATGTGGAAATAAGAATAGGAGAGCATGATGCTCTAAGGTTTTGAGTGAGGCCAAAGTCCCAGAGACAGTAGGGGGATGCCAAGACCTTGCAGAGAGCTTTGGCAAGGGAGAAGGCCCACAGGGATGAAGAGGTGATGCATGGACCCCCAGAGCCCTGGGGTGGGTGAGCAGTCTGTCCCTCAAAATACTAGGGCTGAACTATAGACGCTGAGACGCTGGCACCTGACAATCACCAGTCTACAATGAGGGGAGGGTGCCAGCACACTCACCAGCCTCCTTCCTCCTCCTGCTTCACCATCGCCTACCCCTCACCCACCCATCGGGACTGCTCGTGGCCCTTTGCATGCACTGGCTGTCCAGTAGGCAGCCGCTGCTGCAGGGAGGTTTAAACTTGAGCGGACTCTTAAGTCATGCCACAGCTTGAACTGGTGCCACGGGGAACAATTAAAAACAATAATAGACCATCACTTGTCACATGGTAGCTAATATACCTAACAAATACAGATTAAATACAATTAATGATGATGGCTGCAATCAATGCTACTGTACTAGCTATTAAAACACTTAAGAAGATCAGTGTATGTATCCCTAAGGACAACTTCCCTGTGATTTTATTTTAGGATGCAACCATCTATTTAGAGAAAAGATTCACATTAACATTTTACACTTTAATCTAGCAGAGAAAAAGTGTGATAGAAGTCAGTGATTATAAACAAGACTGGATAAATTCCAGCTAGAATAAAAGCATTTCTTTACAGTGGAAAATTAATCACTTCTACAGCCTGTATATATATCTATGTGTGTGTGTATACACAGGTGTATATATACATATACATATATGTGATACTTATACACCTACATGTATACGCACAGCAAATAAATGCATATCTATAATAATATAATAATGTATATAATTAATATAGCAATAGTTACATTAACATAGTAGTATAGGATATTAATATACGTAATGCATTGTAATATTCAACACATACATAATACTTAATGCACAGCATAGAATATATTATAATGCTATAGCATATATTGTTATAGTACATATATATTCACATAATATGATTAATTACATTATATATGTATAATGTGGTGGTGAGCACTGCAGCAGCCTTTGAGTAAGGCAAGATCTCTTTTCTGAAAGGCAGTTTTGGAGAATCCCAACCTTTTGAGGAGGGGTTAGGATCCTGATATAGAGACCTCAGTGTGACTCTTCATAACCTGATGTTAGGAAATGAATTCAGGTGGTCATGATGTGAGCTACGATTTGAGGAGCAATTGCTAAAAGTAATGAGCAACTGACAGCTGTGCAGTGGAGCAGGCTGGTCCTCTCCAGCTACTCAAAGTGCCTAAACATCCAGATAGGAAAGCAAGACAGCAAATCAAAACGGGCATTCGGCAAAGAGGACAAGAATAGGATGTGTAAGGAGTTGAAATTACATTTATCCCATGCAATTTATCCCAGCCTCTTAGTATTTCTGATGCACATGACAGAGAACTATGCTGATGATTTATTAGTCCTATAGTTATCAATTTGTCTCATATAAAGGAAAGCAAACGGATTTACATAAAGGGTAAAGGAGCTGATGGGAACAGGTCAGAGTTACCGCCTGTTTCAACTGAAACAGAACCAGGCACTGAAAGAATAATGAATCTTTTACAGTTTACAAACAGTTAACTTCTGAAGTTAAAGCACTTTCATCAGCAAAACCCAGAGAGCTTTCTAGATGGTTAAGGAGTGTCATCGGGATTTGGCAGCTGGCAATGGAATGACCATAAACACAGTACAGACAAACCTCCACATTACCCTCACAAAACCTTTCTTTCTACTTGTATGAGGTCAAGGCAAAAGTTATTCTTATCAAAAAAATAGGAAGCAAATGGATTGTTATGGTTACTTCCATTTGTGGGTAGACACTTTTATCCCACCTAATAATACCTACGCAGGCTTCAATTTTTTTTTTTTCTGGTGAACCAGCCTGCCTGAAAACATGAGGAAATATATGAACATAACCCTGAGTTATTCTATGCTTTCTGCTATGCAGCTGATGCCATTAACTCTGTTTGTGATGTGTACTTAAAATGTCACATGCAATGATGAGATTTACAAGAACAGGCCTGGGCCAAAAAATCGGCAGAAACAGTGAATACCTCCACAAAGCAGCAGCCTGGTATGTTTTTACTAAACACAGCACAGGATTCTCTCTGATCCTTAGGACCTACACCAATGTCCCAAAGCCTGATGAAGCAAAATGCATCTCATGCACTTTGATTTGCAGTGATAGGGATAAGATTTTAGATACTTCTCAAATATTATACAAGATGGTTTCTATAAAGTAATATTTTGACTCTCTTTTAGGCAGAGACCTGTTCCCTTTTCAGTGCACCAGTTAGTGCGCTCCCAAGGTAGTACAGCCAATGACAATTCATATAAGATGAAACAATGCAGTATGTGATGGTATTCTGTTGTAGAAAATAAAGACATAAATAAAAAGAAATACATGCCCAAAAGCTCAACAACAGAAAGCCTCAGACCTTCTTCTTTAGTTTCAGAGTATTGGTGGAATTTAACGTCATTCAGTACAGCACGAAACTACGTTGGCTCTTCAGCATCTGAACTTGTGTCTTATCCTCTTCCTGTAGGACTTCTACCTGCCTTGTGAGAAGAGGTGAACTGTGCCTGGAAAACTTGTTCTGTTTTTCCATTTTTTGATGCTGAAAGTATTTGTTTCTCTGATACTTAGGAAATACACACTTTGACTGAACTTCCTTTCTTATAAAAGACCTCAGTGTACAAGTTATCCCTTCCTTCCTGTTGGAAATTATTTTGACTTGTGATGATTAGAGTGGCTCAGAGAAAGCAACAAAATATTTGCCAACATTATATCTTTCTTCCTTCACGTCCCTTCTCTACCCTTAAGAAAAGGAGTTCACCTTTCATTTACTGTTGATGTTGAAAACTTGGAAATCTGGCAATATTTCCAAGGTATGTTGAATATTCAAGATATCATCAATCCCTTCTTAATCTTTAACAAAGATCTCCTATACTAAGTACTATCTCGAAGTGTATGTTATATTCATGCTTCACTACCTGTCATGGTCTTCCCCTGGATTTCAGATGGAGCTTGACCTATGAAAGACATAAATCCTCCCTCCAGAAAAAGGCTTTCCTTCTCACCCTATTTGCACAGCTGTGATCAGCAGAGTCTTCTGAACAGAAGGTCCCTGTCTGTAAGGGAAAGGTGCTCACTACAGCAGCCTGCTGGACTTCACCAGTTTCCTGGGCCCCCAAACCTTTCATATGCTGATCTTCCAGGGGTAGCCCACCTTAGTGGGTAGGCATTTGGAGAAGGTCTGTGACTTTCGCTAGGAGGTTCAGAAATCTAACCATCCTGTAGGTACTGAGATTTCATCATTTCACTGTATTCCAGAAAGGCCAGACTTCCTTATTTACCAAGTTTGACTTTTAAGCTCACACGCAGTTTGAGACCCATCCACATGCCTGCACAAGTTGCTTGTGCCATTTTAGGTGTCCTGTGGTTCCTGAGACATGGCACAACTCATATCTGATGGAGGCCCATGTTATTCTGAAACAAGATCTGGGTACCAGGTAGGACGTCTGGGTACCTTCCTGCCATTTTAGACACAGATGTTCAGAAACCTGAGTCCTAATCCTTCTTTATTTTCATTTTTCAGCATGCAGTATTTTTCATTCACCTTTCTCCTTTGGTGATCTGATAGGTTTTTTCACCAGGAATGTGGTCCTGAGATCTCAAGCCACTTGCTCACCCCTGTGCTGAGTTCCAAGTTTTCCTGTCCAGCCCTCTCTAAATGAGGACCATGAATACTTCAGGAACTCTGCTCCATAGGCCTAGACTTTAGACATTCTCTTGTAACTGTTTTATTTGACATCTTCACATGTAAAACAGCAGCTGTATCTATCTCATCCAGCATACCTTCCCAGAACTCATGAGGAGAGTGTCAAAATATCACACAATGCCTGTCGCTTTTCCATCTTAACCAATGACCTTAATCAATGTCATGGTGTGCTCCCTACTATGTTTATTGTTACTAAATAGATGGGTCTCAGCAGTAGTTTCTGAGCCCTGAAAGAAGACCTCTAAATAGCATCCTGTGCCCAGACTCCAGCACCTTCTGTCCCAGATGTTGCCAGTCAGAGCTGCCAGCCCAGCACCATCCCCTTAGAGACTACAGAGTGTTTAAAAGTGCATGAAAACTGGTTGCTTAGGTAGTTGCTTGGATCACATTTGACTTCTTTCGCCTTTATCCTTTCGCTTGAGGGGATGGGTAACTGAGTAACCTGCATCTTTTCTTCTCCAGTCCCTGAGGTAATTTAAGGTTTTATACCCAAATGGTTTGCAAGGCGTTGCACACCCAGCGCTGGCCACAAGAGCTAGTCTTATAGCCAGTACTCTGAAGAATAATGCTTAGCCCCAAAGCTCAGGTCTTCTGGGCACCTTTATTTTTGCTGGGCATTTCAACCTGTGACTGGCTGTTGGGGGTTTTGTCTTTGTTGTGCTTGGTAAAGTTGTTTATTTATTCAAGACTGAATTCTTGGGCTCGGGTACTGTTGGTTGCCTTTGTTCTTTGTGAGCCAAAATACACCTTACCGCTGATGGACAAGGGTCATTCAGTGACTGTGTCAGAAGTGGGAGAGAGCTTAGTGGGAGAAGGTCAGAAACTGAGTTATTTAGGGTGACTTCCTCCCTACTTCTCCTCTGCTTCTCCCAGCAGTGGCTCCACTTGGGAATGGGTGTACGCTTAGGAGCACGCTGACACGTGGAACCAACCCTATCCAGGAACAATGTCAGAGTGGGGCTACCTGAGGGTGGCTAGATTTTCCGACCCTCATTCTGATTCACAGCAGTTTAGCTCAGGGTAAACATGATGTTTTTTGCAATTAAATATGTGCAAGAGCATGCACCTCCTCAGAGCTCCTCTGCTGCCCACATGGCAAGCCCCAGGCAGTACCATCTAGCTCAGAAGAATAAACAAACCATTCAAGACCTTTGTTTGCCCGTGAGTCATGAGGGGGCTGCTCGCTGGAGTATTAAGAAAGATAAACATATGGCAAAACTCTAAAGACTATTTCTGGAAACCTTGACTGGAGGGAACAGCTAATCCATTGTTCAGATTCTGCAGAGTATTACAAGGCTGGAGAGAGGAATGGGAGCAGGAAAGAAGCAAAAAACCAAAAATCCAGGAGATCAAAAATTCAGACTGGTTGTAATTACCCATGTAGGCACAAGGGCTTTGTGGGAAGAGGGGGATGAGTGACACAGGGGAATTGCGGGAGGGGTTGGATCAGTGCGCAGTCATAACAGGAGGCAGTTGTTATCCGTCTCCTCAGGAAGTAAACAGGGAATATCATGCATTATTTGACTGCTACTCCAAAGGGAAAGAATATTGGTTAGAGATGATTAACAATTACTTGCTGATTGCAACTAGTAGAAAGCCAAAGAGTCATTTCCCCCATATAATCTAGCTGAAGAGCCAGAGGGAATATTATACCTGAAAATGCCAAGACCTCCATTTTCATTGTCTGTATGTTTTTTTGTTGAAAAGGAACATCTCTCTCCTTTTCAATACCCATTTTACTTTCTGCTATTTTAGCAGTTTCATTTATTACTGTAAATGAAAACATCACAGATGTATGCAGAAGCTTGTGGCATTTCATGAGGTGTTGCTCAGGAGAAGCAATGCAGTAACCTTGGTGTTTCCTGAGGTGCAGACATGTTCTCTCTCCTCAGGGCAGTCCCTGAAATTCTCTGCGAGGCACCTCTGCACCTTGCATGGGCTCGTGTGAGTGAGTCCCTGCGTTTTTTTCTGTTGTGCTGAAGAATAATGTGCAGCCACAGAAACGTCATAAAATAATTGCATATGTTCAGTGGAGAAATGTAGCTTCCATTTTTATTTTAATTATATTGGTCAAGCTGTCTGGGGTAAAACTTACCTGTGAAGACCTTGACAACATACTGGGCTGCTACAGAGCTTCAGATGGCAACTAAGACTGATGTAAACATGACAGTACCTTTTAGTAGCCCTTGATGTAGACAGACATTTGTGAGTTGGATTACGTGGTGTTCCCCAGGGCTCAGTTCTGGGGCCAGTCTTGTTGAATATCTTCAGTGACCTGGATGATGGGATCAAATGCACCCTCAGTAAGTTTGCAGATGACACCAAATTGGGCGGCAGTGTCAATCTGCTCAGGGTTAGGGAGGATCTACAAAGGGATCTGGACAGACTGGATTGATGGGCCAAGGCCAATTGTGTGAGTTTCAGCAAGGCTCAGTGCCAGCTCCTGCCCTTGAGTCACAACAACCCCATGCAACGGTTGGGGCAGAGTGGCTGGAAAGCTGCCTGGCAGAAAGGGACCTGAGGGTACTGATCAACAGCCGGCTGAATATGAGCCAGCAGTGTGTCCAGGTGGCCAAGAAGGCCAACAGCATCCTTGCTTTGAGCAGGGAATGGTGAGGCCACACCTCAAATATTGTGTTCAGTTTTGGGCCCCTCACTACAAGAAGGACGTTGAGTTGCTGGAACATGTCCAGAGAAGGGCAATGAAGCTGGTGGGAAGTCTGGAGCACAAGTCTTATGAGGAGCAGCTGAGGGAACTGGGGTTCAGCCTGGAGAAGAGGAGGCTGAGGGGAGACTATTGCTCTCTACAACTAGAAGGAGGCTGTAGGGAGGTGTTGGTCTCTTCTCCCAAGTAACAAGCGATAGGATGAGAGGAAATGGCCTCAGGTTGTGTCAGGGGAGGTTTAGATTGGATATTAAGGAAAATTTCTTAACTGAAAGAGTGGTCAAGCATCAGAACAGGCTGCCCAGAGAAGCGGTGGAATCACCATCCCTGGAGGTGTTCAAAAAATGTAGCACTTTGGGACATGGTTTAGTAGGCATGGTGGTGTTGGGTTGACAGTTGGACTTGATCTTAGAGGTCTTTTCCAACCTTAATGGCTCTATGATTCTAAGATTGAAGCCAACAGGTAACCCTAAATCAGATTATGATTATTTCCTCTAAATAAATTTGAATGAGTTACAGTTGAGGAAGATCAGTAGTCTCAGGTACTGGCATAAATGTGGCTTGAGTTCGAATCAAGGACGGGTAGACAGTGGACTAGAGATAAAGATGGGTCTTTTGAGGGGTGCAGTTCCCAGATTAATCTGATGGAAGTAATCTTAATGCTAGCTCCAAAATGCTAGCTGCCCTGGGCCTGAGCACTATCCCCAAGATGCTGAGTGACTCCTATCCTACCCCTCCCTCACAGCCACCTGCTGCTTCTAACCCTATTTTAGAAAAAAAAGCACATATAGGTATAATCCTAATCCACCCCGTGCCTGCAGTTTAACCAAAACCACCCCCCAGGCCTGAATCTCAGTTTATTTGCTGTGGCCTGCCACTGCAATCTCATCCCCGGCCCAAGGTGCCCGCTGTGCCTGGTCCAAACCAGACCCCGAGACCTCTGATCCTCTGCGCTCTCCATGGACTGCACCACAAGCAGCCTTTGATGGTGGCCCTGGCACAAAGCCGCTCACTGGCCTGCAGCTCTGCCAGCCCTCAGGCTGCCCTCCAACGGCACAGCCTGACAGCCCCAGCCATAGCCTTATCTGATGTCCTGCACCTTAGCCTGTACCTGCAGCGCTATAATCTCACCCAACGTTTGCTAGCCTGAAGTCACCCCTTGGCCTGAGACATAACACGTGGCTGGGTTCAGTCAGAGGCCTCACTCTCAGCCCTGCCAGCTAGATTTAAAAGAAAAACAGTCTGTTGCCGCCAAACTTCTTATTAGTGCAAGGCTTCCTAATGATCTCCTCTCTCATGCCAGAGCCAGGCTACTTCCCTGTCCCACCCACAACACTGATTTGACTCAACCACTCCCGCAGTGCAATGCTGCCTGATTCACCAAAGCCTGACTGTATGCTGTGTGTTAGATCCATCCTCAGTCCCATCCCAAAGCTACCCACTAGCCCAAATTCTAAACCAGTCTGGCACAGTTTAGGACCTGGCCCAGCTACTTCACTAGCTTCAAACCTACATTCAGCCATCTGCGTCCTTCTAGTTCTTCCCTAATCTAACATTGTCATGGGCAGTAGGTATTTACTAAAACTAAGCAAAACTATCATGTCATGTTCCCCCTTCCAGTTTCAAACTGCCTTACATCTAATCTTAGGTCTCATGCTGGTCATAACCTAACCTCCAAACAGCTTACCAGTAGGTCACCTATGGTTTATCTCTTTGCAAGCCATGATCACCAAACTAGAAGCATCATAAAACTATCACTCAGACACATACTGCTTTTGCCTGAAACTCTACACAGAGACTACCTACAGTGTTCAAACCCCAGCTCAAGGTTATTGATAGACATAACTTTATTCCTAACTCCTTGCTCTTTATTCATCCCAGTCCTATCTGCAGCTTCATCTGTTAACTCCAACAAAAAGTTGCCTACCAGCCAAGTCCAAACCCTGTGTCAACACAGCTTTTGGACTGTCAAAGTGTAATGTCACTCCAGCTCTTTGTAGAGAACAAGAATTCACAAGTCTCACTTGCTTTGAATTATATTTCAATACAATGGCACAAAAAGGCAGTACAGAAAGCAGAACAAAAATCTCTATTCAAAATGGAATTTGCAGAAGGCGCACTTAGGGGAACCTTGCTACCCTAGTAATCCAGAGTTGTTCCTATTTCAACATGGAATAGCCACAATTTCCAAGATTTTCTCCCTATGTGCAAGAAAAGTCTTGAATTGGTTTTGTCTGTTTTCCTAAAGAAAATGGCTTAATGTATTATTGACCTGACCTATCTATTTGATCACCTCTGGTATCTTTTGAATGCATTCACTAATTTCAACCTGACTTGTCACAAAGTTTAAATTTTCAAGTTCTATGAAAGCTGGTTAGAAGCAAGGAAGCCAGGTCAGTTCATTCCAGAAGGAGAGGGCGGCAGAGCTAAGCCTAGGGAGGCTTTGCCTCGCAGCAGGTGACCATTCAGTCAGAAGAGGGACCAGACAAGAAACCATCATTTACGTGTTTCTGGATGAACTGCAGTCCATACTGTTTCAAGTCTGGCATGGCTATCATAGGATACCGAAAAGAGGCGGCGGGGGGAAGTTTTTTGATAAAGATGATTACTTAGGAAGTTTGATTTCACAGTAACATTTTGGGGGAAATGGAGGCGAGTTTCAGTGCATGTAAATCAGGACTCTTAAGTAATTGTGACTCCAGAGGCTAGGACTTCTTTGGGGAAAAAAATCATGAAAACATTGTAGGAGTGGGCAGCAATGAACAGGACTGCAAACCATTTGGGTTAAGAACCGTTTTTATTTTATGTCATCCTAGCACAATGCAGACCCTCCTTACCCAGGGTCCTTACGTGCAGCTGTTATTAGTAACAACATTTTGTATCAGAGAAGTAGAAAGGAACAAGTAGCTCTTGCTCCACTCATTCTATGATTACCTAAAATCTTTGGGAACACAGAGGAGGGAGCAGGTTATGTAGCTGTATTTGCAGCTGAGGTTCTGGCAGGAAGCATTAATGGCACAGGGCTCACTTATCCTGCTCGTGCGAGAGGCGTCCCCTGGCAAAAATAGACGGACTCTGCTGTCTGCAGTTCACAAAGAGCAGCTGAGGGAAGCCAAACAACCTTCGGAGGTGGCTGGTCAGGAGCAGCCAAGGGCGGCTGGAAGGAGAGGAAGCGCTGAGTAAAACCTTAGCAAAACTGGCAGAGATGCCAGGGTGACAGCGTCCCCTTTACTGACGACAACGTTCACCTTCGGCGACTTCCCCTCCGTGAGTGGGGCTGCAGGCAGGGCTCGTCTTTCTCCTCCGGTGACAGTGGCCGCTCCTGTGTTTCCATTGGTCTGCCTGTGCCTGCGTCCCTTTCCTGTGGAAATAGAAGATATGGGCAGGAGAAAAGACATATTTGGTAATGTTTCTCTTCAAAGCGTCTTTTTCACAAGGCTGCCTCAGCTGCAAAATGTTAAGGGGAAAAAAATAAGATCTTGGAACTAACTCCAGACAGACCCTAATGCCTACAAATTTGTCTAAGTAAGCCAAGTCCAGAAAGGCAAAACATGAAGAAGGCTCATTATTTGACTGCTAGGGACACTCAAATAACCAGACACGCCAGTACTTAAGATCTTCGTATTTCAGACGGCTCGTCTTTCATATCCTCCCTCAACCTGCACTCCCACCCTGTTCACTTCTTATATTTCCCTTCATCCCCCATAACTCCACTGCATTTAAAATGTTTATAGAACATATAAAATATAAAAATATTCTTTAAAATACCGATGGGGAAACAGTCTGTTCATCTAAATGTCTGTTTGGTGGAGCCATTCACGGCTCCCCTAATTGCTTCATCTAGTTGCTCGCACGACTGGTTTTTTCCTCTCCAGAAAGTCCAAAAGAGCTTGGTGGATCTCTTTCTATTTTGTTGTAATAAGAATTGACTGAGGAGGTGTTATGGAGCTGCTATGGGTGAACGTCTCTGATTCACAGTTCTGCTGGAGCTATGCTCAGGGCAGGAGGTGGAGTGACTGCGCTCAGTTCAAGGTTTCCTGGGGAGTTACTTCTCCCCAAGATGTTTTACAGCATCACAGGACTGCTAAATCGACAGCCACCATCCCTGGCCAGAAGGGGGGGCAATTTACGTTCCCTCCATTCAGTACACATCCAAGGTACTCCTGGAGACCTGTGCGGGGCAAAAATATTCATAAGTTGTAAACTAATCAATAAAACCACTGTTTTAGCTATTGCCAAAGCAACTCACAAATTCAACCAAAATCTCTGTCTAGTTTTAGCAGGACAAGGATTGTGCTTCAGCTATTCACAAATGTACAGGGATAAAGGCAAGGAAAATGCTCTCAATCTAACCAATATTTTTGCAGTATTACGTGTCACAATTCAGTTGGTCCTCACATAATCAACTTTTATTTCTCATATTTCAGTGGATTTAACACCCTGAAATGGTCTATCAGTGGATATTTGAATATAATGGTCCTTTCCCTTATTTTTTTTTTTCTTCAGGACTAGCTTACCTGTGAGATGCAAATTGAATACAGTAGTGAACAGAAACTGATACTTGCTTTTGAAGTTGAATGCAGAATTACAAGGATTTTTCCCCCACAGTTTCCTCAAACCTAGTTTTGTTGCTCAGGGATTCATGTTAGTATGTGTTGGTTATCATCCACAGTCTCTTCTAGCCTCTAGGAAGCTTGAAGTTGTCCCCAAACCGTAAACTACATTCGGTCTAATGAGTGACTCCAATACAACATAAAAACTTTAAGGGGTGGTTAGCATGCAGACACTTTGCGTTTGTGTTTAATAACCTTGTTTATGATACTGAAATAATAGTTGTTTTCATAGCTTTTAATGCCAAAAATGGCTATTCAAACATCCAGTCTGACCTCCCACATAATCCCGGCCATAGAATTGGATTATTTGGCTAACAAATGGTAGACTTTTACAGCACAACCGAGTAACTGTCTGCAGCTGCTAAGTTACATAAAACATAGTTTTTTTCCTTCCTTCTCCAGTGGGCTGATGAAGAAACTGTAGTCTAGAAATTATTTTGTAAGAATACTGTTTATAGTATGAGTAGGACAGACAGAAATACAAGAAAAGTCTGGGGCTGCCAAAAATCTCATTTTTTGGAAGAGCAGCCCTTGGGCTTTGAGAAAGTACTGTAGGAAAAATGTTATTTAAACGAGATAATTTCTGTCTCACTACAAAATAATTATTCCCTGACATAAAAAATATTTTGCGGACCCCCTCCAGCCCTCCTTGTTAGGGACAGGCAATGTGGAATTGCCTCTTCTTTCTGGCTCTCCAAATTCCTTTCTCCAAAAGAGATTCCAGAGCTTGGGGAGCAGATGAAACTCTTAAGTTGTTCCAGAAACCTGGCAGTTTATGGTTGAGCTACCTACCTTATTCACTTTACCTTATAGGACAAGCAAAGTATACAGCCTTTTTTCCTTTTTCTGGCTTGAAATTGCAAAAGGACCTTTTAATCCATGCAGAAGACTATCTATGCCTATTACACTAAGGGATGCTAATGGCAGCTACGTGTTACACAGCAGTGGCTGTGCCACATCCTCCTCCCTATTCACTGTATGGTTTGGCAAAGGATTTGTGGACTTACTACTCTTGAAGTCAGAGACAAAATTCTCTTTTCTTTCTGAGGTAAGAAGTCTGGACCAGCCCCGATTCCTCTTTGCAAGTAAATGTTCCCAAAACAATGATACTTTTATAAAAGGGAACTAGTTTAATGGGAATAAATGTTGATACCTCTCATTTTTTTGCTTCATGAATCATCATGTTACACCAGTGTTCTCTTACTCTTTGCATCCCAGGCTCTCTCACACTTCATACTTTGTTTTTCAGACAATCCGGCCCCCTGAAGGAACAGGTATCGGTCAGCATTTACAGGCAGGAAAAACACTCAACATATATTAGTGGTGTGTACAGAAAGTGAATTTCAGTGCGTATAGGATGTGTTCTGGCTCACATATATCCACATACTAATACCAGCAGAGGAAGAGGTCATGTGAAACAAAAGGGTGAGGAACTGGCAGGACCCGGTCTTTGGGTAGCAGTTTAAGGTTATAACAGCAAGTTGAGGGAAGGGATTATTTCCCTCTGCATGGCACTTGTGAGGCTGAACCTGGAGTGCTGAGTCCAGTTTTGGGCTCCCCAGTACAAGAAAGACAGAAACATACTGGAGAGAGTGCAGTGTAGGTTCACCAAGCTAGTCAGGGGCCTGGACCAGACGATGTGCAAAGACAGGCTGAGGGAGACGCATCTTCTCAGCCTAAAGGAGAAAGGGCTCAGGAGTGTCCGACTGATGTCTACAGCTGCTTAAAGGGTGGTTGGAGAGAAGATGGAGCCAAAGTCTCCCTGGAGGTGCACAGCAACAGAGAGGGAGGCAGCAGGCACAGGTTGAAACAAATCAAATTTACTGCACACATGGGATATTACAGTATGAAGAGTATTGATTCAGTTAAATACCTCTTGGGAATGGCAAATGGTGATGTCTGGAGACATATCCTGAGCTCTCAGAAGACGGTGGGGCCTTTCAGTCTAGAGTCAGTTAGTTGAGATCAGGAGATCTGGAGATATCTGAGGTCTGTCAGAGGACTGAGTCTTTGTGCCAGCCTTAGACCACTTCCAGAGCCTTCCCGGTTGGGTCAAAGATAGGGTTGGCCGAGTTCAAGGCAACTACAGGATCTGTAAGTACTGCTCTGTAAAGGCAGACTGAACAGATTTGAAGTCTGCCCATATTCTTTCTCAGTGAAAGGAGAAAATGTGGGTTTTTTCCTGAACAGCATTAAGGGTGTTTGATACTTACGGTGGGAGAGTGTGTCATTTGCGTATCGTCAAGTGATAGAAGATAGGTCCCAGCTCATGTACTCTTTGCCTCACCCCCAGCCTTTCCCAGGCAAATTGAGGAGAGGGTCCAGTGCCGCGAGGTGTGCAGTAGGGCCGTGCCAGCCACAGCTGTGGAACCTCCATAGGAGCCTGCAAAGTGGAGGGGGTAGTGCAGCCCCTTTGGAGTCCTCCCACAAAGGGGCAGAGATGCTCTGCTGTGCACTTCTTTCATCTAGGGAACTTCAGAAGACTCATCAGTTCAGATATCCCTTAAAAAGTATGAATGGTTAATTTACTTCTGCAAACCTGCTTCCATTAAATTTCAGTCTTGAAATTTCTTACCCTGAAAGCTACGAAATTTTAGACATACAGTTATGCTTCTGTAGTGCACAAATTGAGAGAGAAGTAGTTCAAGGATTTCCTCAAGCAGAAGATATATCTTTGAAGAAAATGCAGAGGAAACACAAGCTTGATGAGCAAAGAGTTCAGTGATTGCCCTCTAGATCTAAGGATCATCAATAATTCAGGATGATCTTTCTTAAAATATTAGTGAGTGTGAGGTATGAGGGTTCTTTGGGAGCAATCAGTGCATACCACGGTGGAGCAACCTATAGACTGCATCCATCGAACTGATTAATATTTACAAGCATTATTAAGGCACAACTTTTCAGAGGTCTTATCCCACATACATTTCCTGAGACTGTATCAGAAACTGTGGGTCCTGGAAACAAGACCGCTTTCTGGGGCCAAGTGAGTGCTCTATTCATGTTTCCAGGCTAGGATGAGGATGGGAAGCATATTGTCCCCTACTGTGAAGCCCCATGCCCCCTACAGGGAAGAAATTGAGGCTCACATTCCAGATGAGAGTCACTGGCCAGGCCCCAAGTCTAGTTGATGGGGAGCAGGATGGTGGGGAGCTATAGAGTAAACCTTCCCATCAGCCCAGTTACGTATATGGCTTACCCAATTTTATCTGTAGTGCACGTAGACCTCAGTAGAGCTTGCCATCAAATGATGCTTCCTAATCTGGACTTTTCAAGTCACTGGAAAATAAGGTAATTCACTGAATAATGACTGCTCTGTGTTTAAAAAATATTTGTAGTGACAAGTATTCTTAAAAGTAATCCACTCAGGTCAAAACATCAGTCTGACTGATGCTTTACCTGTGTGAGACATAAGAGTCTGGGGGTGTACTTGAAGAGTGTAGATAGTATCCAGATAGTTAAGATAATCTAGGGACACCAGACAGCTTCTGAAAACCAAGTACAAGAGATTCTCTCATCTGGTATTTGTTTACTTGAATGAGGAAATTTTGAAAGCTTTATACATTTATTCCACAGTTTGGCAGCAGTGGGCACAAAAACTGGAATGAACTGACCTTTCTGACTTTTATCACACAAAGACAACCTCTGTGCCTTCCCTGCTGTCTCCTTGCCTCTGGCCCCCACTCCCTAGAGAAATACAGGGCTGCTTCTCTTCATTTTTCCTTCCATTTTTTCCCCTTCCTTCATTTTGTTTCCTTTACCACTCTGCACCTGTTTTTAAAATGTAAGTTACTGGTGAAGTTATTCCTTGCTCCCTGGGAGAGACAGATGGACTCTGGGAACCAGAGCCATGGCATCTTCCTTGTGCAGGGTGACAGAAATAGCTCTCATGAAATACGCTGTTTAACTAAACACAGATGGCCTCTTCATGATGGGACACGATGACTTAAGACGGGCAATACCACACAGGCACATAAAGCAAGCAAATCTGAGAATGACAATTCCTCTTCTTTCTTCCAATTACACGGAAGAAAGCCTTTCTGTGAAAGCAAGCTGTGCAGGCGGCAGTCTCGAGGATGCAGTGTAACTATGAATCATGCTCTTTGCAAACTTCCATTAAGTAAATCTGGGAAAAGCCACAGAACTTGTTGCAGACCTTGATCCGGTGCTTTGGCTTCCTAAAGGTGGGCCTTCTTTCTATCTGAATTCCATCATTGCATGTAGCTGTGAAATGGAATCTGGGCTCATAATCTGCATCGTAACTGTCAATAAGACCATGTAGGAATCTTGTGTATCTCTGATGTGTTGTCTGCTAAAGGAGAGTATGTGGCATTTCAGCAGGGGTGCACATAGCCTGTCTTCTACTAGGCATGGTGTCACACGTCTGCAAATATGTATTAGAAATTCAAATATACACAGCAGTGAAGAGACATTGGTTAGCTCCCTGGTTAAAGTGATGGGCAGTATACTTGGAAGTAACTGGGCATTATTTCTGTCTAATTCTGCAGCATCCAGCAGTCACTAGGACATTCATAACTTAGCAGCCAAATCAACTGGTTTTGTTATGAAAATATAAGACTATTTTTAATGAAATTTTTATCAGACCGTCTGTGTTTGCATAACTTTTACATATAATGATGTTTGGAGTTTTTAGCTCTCACTCACTGTCCCGTCAACAAAAGTTTAAGTTGCTGGGAAGGCTATTCAGGTCTTATCACATGTTACCAATAAGCCAAATACTGCAGCATCAGTTCATGGTTAATTAAATACTGGCCTTAAGAAGGATATTGGGCAACAAGGAACACAGTATGCTGAAAAGACTTTTTAATTGGTTTGCTGTCTGTTTGATTATTATCTGCAAAAAAACACATGGGGGGAAAGTAGCAGCATCGTTATATGGGCAGAAGCAGTTTATAGGCAGCAGAGGCAGCCTGAAGAATTTGAGCTCCCAGGCTCATCTTGTTACACTGCCTCAACTGTTATACTCCACAATAAGACTTTTTGAACCAGGAGAAAATCTCCCCATGCATGTAGTTTTTGCTTCAGAGACTGGAAACCAAAGTTTTGTTGACACAGACTGATGCTGCCACATGCTATAGAGTATTGTTAGAAATTCCATTGTCTGCATAATTTTAAAATATTGCATGAGCATGTGATCATGGTGGTAAAATGCAGAACTTGGTTTTGCCTTTTGGATGTAATCTAAATTCAATCAGTCTGTTTTCCCATGTTGCTTGTGATCACTGAATAAGAAAAATAACATCTAAAATTATGTTTAGAACAGGCAAACAGGGATCACACTTTGGATTTTTCTCAGACTGGATATTTACAGATTCACAGATTGTAAAATATGTATATCCTTCGCCAGCCTGGTTCATCTATCTATGTCTCATTTTTTAATGTGAATTCAAAAGGCTTCAAATACCCACGAACATGCTATGAAAGGTAATGTAAGTTTATAAAGTGTGTTTGGATCCCCAGATGAAAGGCATTATAAAACCACAAAGTATTCTTTAAAAGTACAATTTATTGATGCGGTTTCTTTTCCACCTGCCAGATTCAAATGCTACGGTATTCAATAATTCCAATGTAGAAGAATAAGATGTCTTCGACTTTATTGTATTATAGGACATATTTATTGTATTACTACAAAAATCTCAAACATGATACAGCTCTCTCAAACGTAAGCTAACAAGCACAGCTAGCTGAGAAAGCTGCTGTTCTGGTATCTCCAGAAAAGCCTCTTTCATCAAGTGGAGGCAGATCTCATGGTATTTTCATTACAAATTATGTCTGACACAGGGCTCACACATCCTGAGGTAAAGGTCATTCTGTGGTGTAGTACATGAGTCTTTAATATACTCCTCTTGAACTTGTGGATAAATGTTTCTTTCACAATGAGATAATCCTATTAAGCCATCCTGAGCATGGCAAGAGAGTCTAAGAGTCCTAATAAGATATCAGCAAAATGATTGCACAACGTCATATCCTTGCCATTTATATAAATAGAATATGGTCCTCAGATCCAAAACCTCATTAATTCAGTCAGAGCATAGAATTGTGGCCTTTGAGTAGTGATTAGAAGATTAATAAACCTGGCTGCATTTATTACACATGGAAAACAGATGGAAATGAAGGCACCAAGACAGTTGCTTCCACTCTAACTTACAGCTTTTCTGCAACACACTATAATTTGTCAGTATTTGAACTTTTGACCTTTGGTCATCTTGAAAAGATAGAAATAAGCTTTGGAATAAGCCCATGCAAAGGGGCAGGAGGAGACAGGTATGGAGGGAAAATCCCAGCGCAGATGGCTACATGGCCTCGGAGCATTTCAGCTGTGAGAACTCTTGACTCAGCAAGCAATGCAGAAACGGCATGGGTAGCAGCTTCTGCAAGCAAAAACACCCAAGGAAGCAATAGATAAGATTTCTTGGAAACAAGACCTATTTGCCCAAACACTTACCAATGAACTACATCATGTTTTTGTTGTCTACATAGTAACTAACATGCTACCTTTTCCAAGTGCTTTAGCCCTGTCTCTTCTCAGAATTTTCATCTCAGATGTTGTTTTAGTCTAAATGGCCAACAGGTTGATAAAGCCAGGCTGCAGCAAGGGCTGACTCTAGGGGAACCAGTGGTGGCAGCTTCAGATGCCAAAACTTGAATTCAAAATACATTTTAGATATTGGGTTTTATATTATATTGCATTAGCCAATTCAGTTCTGAGGAACAACTAAAAATAGTTGAGTCCCATCCAGACTACATGGTTAGCATAAGCAGCTCAGAGCACCACCACATTGCTGCCCTAAGTAGTGTAGCTGAGCTGCCACTATGCAACCTTTAAAGTGGGGTTTGGCAAATGCTGCCACGAGACATTTCTGGTTTTGCTGAGACTGACGTGTGTGTGCCAGGGCTCAACAACCTGACTGGCCTGTCTGCTGTGAGGGAAGGCAAACGAGATGATAGATAGATTTGTTCTAAGGCCAAGGGAAGCAGTGAAGCGATGTGTCAACTTTGTTTCCTCTCAGGACCTACGGATGTGCTGTAGGGGTTAGGCTGCTGCTGTCCAGGGAGGCTGGAGGTGGCATGTACAGTACTTATGAGAGGAGAGCTGAGGAGGACAGCAACACACATATATCTAGGGCAATTCATGAAGTTGGAGTTTTCTTATCTAGTTGGCAACATCTTATATGAAACCTCTTCTGTGAAGTCTGTCCTTTTTGGACTTGAAAAGCAGAAGGAAACAACAGTATATTGATAACGTATCTCCTCAAATTGTTCTACAGAGGAGCACACCAGGATCCTGGACCTTATTTGAACAAAATCCTTAGCTGGGGGGAGCCATGCATGTTGAATACAGAGTCCCTGTGGAATGGGCAGCTGGTGCAGCTGTGCTGTTGCCCAAAAGCCAGGCAAGGGCACGATCTACTCTATGACTAGCGAGGAAGAGGAGGCAAGGGTTCGTAGCTGGCCAGACATGTGGCCTCATTTTCATTGCATGTAACGTGGCCCAGACCAGCCACTTCAGCTCACTGACAAAATCAGAAAATGGAGCATGAGTACATTTTCAGTACTACTGAGATTAATTCTTCTTCCAGCTAAATTGCAAAAATTCCTTTATAACAATGGGACTGTGAAGGAAAAGGAGTTTTGCTACCTGGACTTCAATAAATTTTTCATTCTTGCTATCAGGGAATCACAGACAAGAGCAATGGAAAAAGTCTGCATGGCTTTTCACAACACTGGATGTTCCCAGAAGACAGGCTGCAATGTGTATCTGCAATATAATGTAAGGTATTGGCATTTCCACTGTTTGGGAGTGACATCCATGACTAGCCCAATTTACCTCTGCCTTCACATCGTACTGGAAAACCTAGCATATGCTTAAGATGGAAATGTTTGAAGGTACTAAATTGCTGAATCCAACACACACTGTGGTTCCCACAGCCGCCCTCACTTCAGACTAAATCACACAGATAAATGTTTGTATTCTTTGTCAAAATTACTGAATGCATCATTCCAATTTTTGACTGAACACAATGTCTTATTAATCATGAGTGTTATCTTCAGGAAACAGTTGACATCTTTACATTCCTTCTGCAAGGTGCCAAATTAACTGGTCTGAGGACTCAAATCCGCAATTCACCCACAGAAAAGACACAGTCTTCGTCTTGGCAGTCAATACTTCCCATATTGCCTTCAGATGTATGCCATTCCTGGAAGGAGCAATTCCATAAATAACTCAGCACATGTTTAAATCCCTAGCACATGTTTAAATGCATCCCTTTTGAGTAAAGCACATGCTTAAAATTCAGCCTGTGGCCTAAGTACTTTGATGAATAGCGATGCTTTCCTGAACTGGGGACAGTAGGAAGGAGAGTCTGAGATATCCATGCCCAAACGCCAGCCGAGATGCTTTCAGTGATGTGGGTACCACTTGGCGCTGTACCAAAGCTAACAAGCTGTCTCCTGTAAATCACTAGGCAACTGTCAATTAGCGATGTGTGCTGGTTGTTTGAAATATGCCTTACATTTACTTTCTTAACTGAAATTTTGCTTTTGGACTAGGTTATTTTTTCTTGTTTTTTCTTTATAGTACAGGGTTGGTCAAAAGTGGGTGGAATGAAAGAAAGTCCTAGCTCTTTGCAAGAGCCTCAATAAGGTTATAGAAGTTGCAGGGGAAGTTTTCGTTTGCTTTTTGTTTAATGTTGTTTTCCTAAATGTTTCTGAGACTCAAGAAAACGAACCTCAGTCCTTTAATGAGCATGGGCTTCCTGAGGTTTCCCCCTTCCCTGCATCTGAAATACCTTTGCCTACCTCTAGTCAAAAGGGGAACTGTTTTGCTTTTTGTGGTTTCACCATCATTTCAGGATTTTATTCATTGACTGATGTTTATAGTGTCCCACCAAAGGTCAAAAGGAATCTTTTATTTCTGTCTGTCTTTTCTGTTTTTGTTTTTAGAAACAGGAGATAGGAAATTATCTTAGCAGAAAAATGATTTCTTAAATTAATCAAACTATTATGATTGACCCTGCTTGTTTGTTCATTAAAAAATGAAGCAGAATGATCAGTTTCTGCCAAATAAAACACTCTCAGCTATTTCAATTACTGTTTTAATTGGCCGGTCCTGCCTGTCAGATTATCCTCTAATCTGTACAAGAATGTTGTTTGGAAAAATTGAGGCATGCCTGACTTGGAGGCCACATTCATCACTCCACCACATTCTGGTCCAAATATTGTTCTGTCAGCACAGTGGAACACCGAAGGTGGTAGGTCCCGCATCTGCTTCCTTCTAGAGATCCCATGCAAGACACGTTGCCCACATCATTGTGTGGAAATGTCTGAAAACACTGATGTGGGAGAAAAAAGTGAAAGTGAAAGCTCTAAAGCTCCACAAACAGGCACATTTGGATGTGTTTGCATGTCATCAGAGCTGTCATTAGGCTGTGTTTAATAACTGTTAGAAGAAAAATTGTGGAAAATCAGTCTTGGGACCTGTGAACCCTCACAGAGAGGCTTCTCCATAATTTTGACTCAGGATCTGCCATTTCATTGAATCTGTGTCTTCCATGGATGTCAATATTCCATAAGAACAAGTTGTAACCATGCTGTGCTGTCCTAGGAACTAGCATTCATATCTGCATTGGACTGCTCTGCTTTTCAATCCAGGAGGCCTGGCTCCCTTACCTTATGCCCAGCATAACCATTTAAGCCTGAGAAACAACTGAGGTTAAGAAAAAAAAAAAGCCCAAACCATCTCATTGCATTTTAGGCAAAGAGAATTGTTTCAAAGTATTTCCCTCTGGTCCTGAAGACAGAGATCCTTACTGTGCATATAATGCACAGCGTAGACATGGTTTCAGTGGAAATGCTAAGATCCCACTGCAATACCAAGTCTGTATTTTTAGATTGATTTGTACTTAAGATCCATGTACATGGACAAATGCTACTCTTCAACAGAATGAGAGAAATGGCATGGAAAGTTATAACATTTGTACAGGAATTTTACTGCGTTGACTCAAGGCCTAGTGATATACAGAACCATCATTGCCACCCTGATTTTCCAAGTTCAGTGTGATTCTTTTTCCTTTGTATATTTGCTGCTTTCTTAGATGACTACAGATGTTTTCCCTTTGTACACCAGAGCTGTCCTTTTCACATCTACCTACTCACACAAACTGCTAATCACTTCTTAGGCAAAGCTGAAGAGGAAAAGGCAGGAAGGAGATCATATACAAGTCCTCGAAGGGAAGACCTGCTCTTTGAAAGTGTTTTGATACAATGATGGAAAGGGGCATATCCCAGAGAAACTAGTCTGAGGTTTACTTCTGCACAGAACTAACAAGTATTTTGGAAGAAGTGTAATCATTTTCCACACCTATTGCATCCTTCTTTTCAGTTTTATGTATGAACAGGTACACATAATTTTTACAAATTTTTCATCATCATAGTTCAGAATCAAGCCAGGGTGGCAATGATGACATGTTTTATCATAGGAATGCAATATATTTAACCTTTTCAGTAGGAGTACTTAGCAGAGGGGAAGGTAAGAACCACTGAAAGAGCTGAATCAGCCCTTCATGCAAACACATAAGCTGCATTTAACCAACAGCAGATGGGTTTGTGTCTGTTTCTCTTCCCGACTATACATACCCACATAAACTCTTCATGGAGTGTAGTGTTGCTCTTCGGCATGTCGGTTATGAGATTAACGTGACAATCCTATATAGCACATTAATGTTCATGTGCAGTTGCATCCAATTCTAATCAGGGGGTCATTAAAAAATGGGGTTTGGAAGTAAATGGAAGGATCACCACATACTTGTCCTGCTTCTTGCATCCTTCCCCTAAACTACTGCCTTCTTCTGGAGAGGATACTGGTTTTGGCAGGTCTTTGTTCTGAGACAACACACGTTTCCACTTTAGAGTTTGACTGAACCAGGACTGTACTTTTGAAGTGAATATAACAGTCCTACTTGCTTCCTGTGCTTTGATTTGCATCATGGAGCTGGTTTAGGATTAATGAACTTCATTACTCCCATAGGTGGACAATGGGACCACAGTTGACACCCTCCAGCTCAAGTCAGACCTTTAGTTCCTGGTGCCAGGCAAGGGTTAGTCTGAAGTCTGAAAACCCCTGAAATATATATAAATTTGGGTGTCAGGTCCTCAACACCAATTAGTTAGCTCTACAGATTCTCCTCTGTTGGTCTGCAATATGTGTTAATGCAGATACATACATGGACTACAGCCCCTGTGCAATCAAATCATCTGCATGAGATAATGTCAAGCAGAGCAATAGCAAAATGCCGCTTATAGAGTATCGAGTGGAATGAACTGAGGGTCTAGCAGTCTTTTTTCTTATTCTGCTTTTTGGGACAGTGAAATTCAAGAATCAGTGAACAGCTCATAATGCACTGGCAACACATAAAGCAAATACAGTTGCTATTTTTGCAATAAGCAATTAGTGCCAGCTCACAGATCAGGGAAATGATGGTGCTAAAGCAGAACTGGTAACATGCCAGTAAATTGAGCCATCAAAAGGCCAAAGCTTCATGGTCAACTTTGACCTTGATAATTTGCATATTTAATTGCTAAATTACAGCATGAAAATATACTTACAACCCAGTAAACTATGGAAAGACAGCTTTATTTTTCTGTAGCTTATACAACCTGGACAAATTAAATCTGAAATGTCTTCAAGGAGACCTGCTTTTAGAACAAGTTTTCACCTGGCTGGCTAAACTTTTATGACAGGGCCTGTGTTTCAAGACTTTCATTTTTCCTTCAGTATTTATGTAATGCAGAAAAACAGGAGAACCTTTCAGAGGGAAACAAACTTCATGCCCTTCAGCCTTGTTTTTCAAGAGTCTTACGGTTAAACTCCTTAGCACTTTTTCATATCTGTACAACAGGCAGAAGCCTAATGAGGATGAGCACGGAGGCAGAGCAACAGCTCGAAGATAAATGCAGCTTATAGCACTTACTGATTTTCAGTGTTTAAGCATTGCTCAGAATTTAAAACAGTTGAGTATTTTTAAACAGTGGATGAAATCCCTTTATCTGGTTCTTAAGATGCAAAGTAGAAGGTAAATAACAGCTAATGCTGCCTAAACAGTGATGCTGATATTTATACAACTCTGTTTATGTTGATTTATGTTGATATCAACAGCAGGTAGTGGAGCAAATATATATGGGACAGTCATGATCTACAACTTTTTTTGGTGATTGTCTTGAGTAATTTGTTGAAGACCATATTTTACCTGCCTGGGGTTACCATAATGCTGTGTGCTGAGAGCCATCACAGTTGGATAGGAGGGACATGCACATCAAAGCATGAGCAGTATCAGAATGAGTACTGGGCAACCGGGACTTGCCAGAGCTTTTTCTTTTTCAGAGGAAAAACTTTTTGCATAAGATTGTTAAGTTTATGCCTTAATTTTTGGGGCAGCGTGGGGTGGATATTTTATTTCATAATCTTTTAGTCTCGTTTCTTGCCTGAGCCACTAAGGATTTGGAGATTGTGTTGTGTGTACCTGTCTGTCAGACATTTCGGTCCAATTACATTTGAACCCATCAGAAAATTTCAACCAAGCTGAGCAGGCCTGAAAAGAGATACGATATACAGACAGAAGAGAGATGAGTGCTCACCGGGGGAGGCTGCGGTGAGCTAAACGCCAGACAAGCCACACAAACGGGAGATCTGATGAAAGCCCTGCTTCTGGCAGAAGCATTAGTAAGGTTTGTACTTTATTTTGTATCAGAAACCTCACTTCTCAGTCAAGGTTTCTTTTCCATGTGGGACTAAGACTGCAGAAGAGTGGATGCTGAAGCTTTAATAACGTGAATCACATATTCAGTCCAGAAAGATTTCCATTAGAGGAGAAGCAGCAGTATCTCCTACTGACTTCTTTTTGATATCCTTGGATAGAAAAGGTATACTTGAAAAGTATCATGAAACTTAGTTGGCATTTAATTTCAGGAAAGGTTAGGTCCAAATTGAGTTGTGGCTTTTTTCTCCTGGGAAATGGCGATTTAAGAAAAAACCAAAACCAACCTAATGAATTATTACAAATAAAAATGCAGTGAGTTACCATCCATCCCCTGACGCCCCTCGTTGTTACCCCTGCCACTGGGCAGGTTTGATCACACAACGCTTTCTCAGCTGAGCAGCCCTGGGGAACTGTGCAGGCAGATATTCTACAGCAAAGCCTATCAATCAGAGCCTGAAATTGTTGCAGTTTCACCTTTTGACCTGTTCAATCTGACAATAAAAAAACCTATTTCTTTCATGAATCTTTGCAACACATTTTTTAAAGCCAGTTCAAAGGCGTTTTTTCCCTCCAAAACAAAGAAGCATTATGAAGTCAACAAAACTGTTTCCACATCAAGGACAGATTCCCTTGGCGTAGTCAGCTCCAAAGAAAGACGTTAACCACTGAAACCTAGCTGCCAAAGAGTTTAATGCATTGTTTGTATTTTCACATGCGCACATATTACCAGAACTTCGCTGAACAAAAAGAGAAACAATGTACCCGACCTGAACCTTCAACAATCTTCATTTACAAATACTTACTATGTGAAAGATAATAATAATAATAATAAAAGGAAATGTGGGAGGAAGAAAAGGAATTATGAAGATGGGTTTAGAATTGCTGTATATTGGTTCCATTACTGTTGGTATCTTTATTACAATTGCTGCTGTAGTAAACTCTTCTTAAAGGTGACACAAAAAGATAATTTTATGAGGAATTCTACTTAAAAGTGAGCTATTAAATTAAACAAAAGACTAAAAGAGATGCTTTCAAAATATAAGCAGGGCAGAGCTATGTAAAATTTTGGATTTCAAGAAAAGATATTTGTACCCTGTGCAAAGATGGACAAAATAATTTATGTGTGGCTGACTGCTTACTTATAGTCAGGGTCTGAGGAGAGAAGTCAAAAGAAGAATCAAAGGTTGTGTGTTTGGATGACAAGGAGAATGGTGTTCTTGGCAGCCATAGAAAATGGGAATGGAAAGGGGTTTGGAGGTAAGATAAAAAGGATTGGTTTTAGTTAACCTACGCCTCAGTTGACCTTGAGTCATTCAGGATACAAAGTTTGAAAAAAAAAAAAAAAAGACATGCCAAACTGAAAGAAGCTGGAGAAGGAAAAAGGGAGACATTTTCTGCAGCAGGCTTGTCGGCTCAGAGTTAATAGGTAAACCTGTGCAAAGGGTGACATACAAATGGTGAACAGGGGCTGGGGAGGGGAGAAGAGGTGAGTGACAAAAGCCTTGGAAAGAGGATGAGTATTCACAGCTGACAACTGCATACAATGGGCAGGCATTCCATTGAGGTACAGCAATACCATGTAACTGCAGCAAACCATTTAATTTAGGAAGTAGTTGAATTTAGGACCTAGACTATCAAGCAGTGTGATGAAGATTAACCCAGTTCAGAGCAAATTACAGTACTTTCAAATAACTAATTTGAGAAAATGCAGATTCAGTCACTAATATTCCTCAAAGAGAAGGGGAATTTAACGTACTCCTTGTTAAGAATATTAAGAATTCAGGGTTAATAGTTATTCATTTCAGAGGAATATTTAGTAGCTTAATTCACACACCTTTAAAACATATTTTTAATTATCAGATGAAGCATAATAAAGTTATGAAAATGTCTATTAGTAGTATGTGCAATTATTTTAATAAAATAATAATTGCGTCTTCAGAAAGATAAACAAGAACATGATTAACTTTAAGCAAACCTTAACATTTCATTTCATTGAAGTACCTGCCTAAAGGTCATCAATATGGGCTGCACTGAAACAGCCTGAATTGTCCTTAAGTCTCCATGTCTAGGAGAACTAAGCATGCTTTGAAGAATCATTCAAAGAGTTTAAACTACATGTTAAGCAAAGTAATAATTAGAATTAGCTAATAGGAAAAAACAGGCACAGGTACTTAGCTACGAAAGTACAGCATGTATTTATACGCTGTCTTGAAGAGAAACTGGCTTATGTGTTCATCTAAGTGCTTTCCTGAATCTAGACCTATGCTCATAATTAGACATGAAATTGGTGATGAATAAGTGCCATATTGCATCAGTCACACTCTTCCCAAGTATTACTTTAATTAGCAAACAGTACTGTTTGACCTAACAGAGCCCACTCTTGCATTTTTGCAAAGCATTTTTAAGGCAGCAGATGAGAAATGCATTTAGGGAATGGCTGGTTTATTAGCACATGGTTTATTGTCCATACTACATGTGCTTTTAGGCAAATATATCCATGGGGTTTTAATCTTTTTTTTTTTTTTTTTTTTTTTTTTAGCTAGAGTTGAATATTTTAACACTATTTATAAAGCCACACATTTTAGCATGCAAAGCAGTCAGGAACATTCCATAGGCATCTGCTGGGACATGGGCTACTGCTCTGCCAACTTTCTGTGGGCAATATTTTTTTTACTGCAATGAAGAGAATTCCTTTGAAAAGAACAGGCAAATATATGTGTGTAGTTTACATACTTTTGTGGTTCACATATTTTGTGGCTAAAAATATCCAGAGTCCATATCCCACCTTCACATTCAGACTTGGAAGCAGATCCAGCTGCAGAGTACAGCTCTTGTGTGCGGCTCACCTTTTCTTACGTGTGAAAATAATTTATAAGAAAAAAAAAAAACCAAACCAAAAAACAAACCAGAAACCTTAAACCTTGGAATCTGACTTGGCATGACTATTGCTTTCATAATTTCATTTCAGAAGATGATTGGTCCAACTGTCTCTATGTAAGGATAAACATGCAAAGCTTGGACAGCAGCTGAAAAACTAAAATCTGAAGACTTCCTAAAATCTGATATTTGGATTGACCAAGCTGAAGGAAAATATATCACTTGGCTTTAAAGATTGCAACATCACAGCAACAGACTCTCTTAGATTTCTGGCAGGTTCACTTGCTTGTTCATACTGTCACAATGACTTTCTCAATATAAGGCAAATTACTTTTACTACTGTGCTTAACTGCAATGTTTATTATGCTCCTACAAATGGAGATGAGTTACATGGAGTGCAAGGCCCCAGTTCTTTTTCTGCCTCTAGACACGATAGGGAGAATGGGAACTACTGTTACAAATTAAGAAGCTAAAGACTGTCATTTTCAGCTGACATTACTATAATATTCCTTGCCAGTTTAAGGTCTATAGTTATGAAGACAGGCTCACCATTTAAGGTGGGAATGTTTATTCTGACCAATTGTCTTTGAGAACAGTTAATTGATCTCTAAAATGATACTGCAAAGAAAACCAAGGAATATGAGATTTATGTGGACATTTGTGCAACAATGGGAACATAGGGACTTTTCTTTTTGCCCTGAATCATGTGACAGTTAATTATTCTGTGGGCAGAAACATACAGCTAAGCAGGAATTCAGCCTTTTTTTCCTTTGTCTCGGGCAAGTAGCTATCCTGCTTTCTCTGACATGTCCCCTCTTTTAACCCAGTCCAAGATATAATTCAATTGGGAAAAAGGGATGTGGTCATTTGTCCAGAGGGTCTAGGGGTTGTCCTCCTGCCAGACCAGACGAGGGCAGTAGCTCTCGAGGGGTTGCTGTGTGTCCAGTGGTCTTGGACCAGTGGCCAGAGCACTGGTGTGAGCTGACTCGGCAGACACCCTGGGCTCACTGCACATTCTCCCAGGAGTTAATCTTTGCATCTCGTCTGGTGCACCCAAACCCCTTTCTGATTAAATGTGTTAGCCATCTGTGCAGTGCATGCCTACCTATAGTCCAGTCCAGGATTTCCCAGATGGGAATATGGGAGCGCTTTCTGCACCCGCACTGAAGCAGCCATTGTTAGGAGTGACTTGAGTCCATGTTTGGTCTTCTCAATACACAGACAGCGAACCAAATCAGCTTTCATTAACATGGCTGCATGCACTCATCCAGACACATAGCAAAATGTTGCATAACTTCAACTCTACAAAAACTTCATATCTTCCTCACAGAAAGCTGTTGTCAGCTAACAAATGCATTGGCTCTGAGAAAAGGGTAAAAAAATCCCAGCTTTTTTAAACCGGAAATGTTATTTAAGTTGCTCTTGATTTAATTTTTGTACAGTGTTCACTCTCAAGAAGTACTTCTTTGACCTGAGGTTCAGTTTCCAGGGTGCAACTCACATCTGCTGTTTTCACCATGGGAAATAATTTTCCTTTCCTTTGACAGATAAATAACATCAGGAGATTGCTGCTTAACTGGCCACAGTTGCCACCAACAAATTCCAAACAAACTGAAAAAAAAAAAAAGAGGTAATATGTTTCATGTTCTCTTTGAGATATCTTATATCCTATTCCTTTGCCATCATTCATCTCTAGTTGGGAAAAATATGTACACACTTCCCCTGAAAAATGGTCTCTGATGGCTTAGGAAGTGGATCAGGATTATGCATTTCACATCCACAGGCTACAGGAAGATCCCAGATTCATTCCTGAAATGCAAAAATTTATGTAACCTCCAAGAGGCTGAAAGTACAGTAATGTTGTTTCCAGCCTTAACCAGGAGGAACTGAGTTAAGACGGAAGAGTATTTCTGGTGAAAAAATGATTAGAGAAAGGCTCTGCTGTTTGAATAAAGGCATGAGGTATTTTAAATTATATATGCCTGCCATTAAACAATGCAGACCATAAAAACATTCAGTGCTGAGGTTAAAAAAACCCACAACACTGCAGAAGCGTAAGAAGAGAAATCAGCTGGTCCAGCCCATGCCTCAAGGGAGGATCAGGTATGCCTAAGTCCCACCTAGCAAATGGTTGGCTGTTATGTTCTCTAAGATCTCCACTAATGGACATTCCTAAAACTTCTCAGATAATGTGTCTCAGTCCCTCATTACACTTAGTGTAAGAATATTCAGTGTATCTCCAGTATGGACTCCTTTGCTGCTTTTAAAGTCACAGATACCTTCTGATCTCCATTAGTTAGACCAGGTTGGATTTCTTCATGGGAGTCTGGGGAATGTCAGAGCATAGAGCCTCTCTCATATGAATTTACAAGGAGAATAGTCTTTCTTCAGGAACATCCACATGCTTCAGCAGCACCTTCAGTGTGAAGGAGGTCCCTTTCTGCTTCCCAGCTAGATTTTCACACTTCTCTGCCCAAAGAAGTAAGTCACCTTTTCATGAAATAGGAAATAAAGAGGATAAAGCACAAGGATACATTTGTGATCACAGATTTGATTCTGGATGGTATTTGTTAGCAACAGGATTCCTTTCTCTGATAACTGTATGTAGTGGATCATGGAAAACTTGAAGGAGGCCACTTAGGCAGATTCTGAGTGCCCTGGACTGTGAACTCCAATGCTGACCTTATTCTGGACATCAGATGTATACCATCCATTGTCTTCCCAAAGACTTGTTTTATCTTAAAAAGATTGGTTTTTTTTCAAAAAGGAAAATTAGTTATTTTGATGGGAACACCTTTGGGAAGAGTTAGTCCCAGAGCTAACACATCACAGGGTCAGCCAAAGACTTGGTCATTGTTGTGGATCCATGACAGGAGTTTTGGAAATACTTCAGCAATGCGTCATTTTCTTCTGAAGCTGTATGCAAGCGCTGAAGAAAATCTTCAAAGAATAATGTGAAATTTTTCGTTTGGGTTCTAGTACAACAGTTCCAGACTTTTTAGTACTTGGACATTTTCATTTGCAGAAAATGAGCAGTGTTGCAGGCACAGTAACCCAGAGTCCTATAGCCCACATTCTACATGACAGAGCATTAGGCTAGGAACTGTCTTATGTCTTCTGCATCTCCATTTTCAGTATGTTCTTATTAATACTTACCTACCTGCACAAGAGATACTGATCTGTGAGACTGAGCTGTGTTCTTCAGTGTTCTATTACATTGAAATTAGTAATACTATTGAGGAAGAGGTGCTCCAATGTATTTTTGATTAGTCCTAACAGGTCTTTTTATTTCTCCTTTAAATCCTCACTATGAATTGATAAAATTTTGTGGGAAAAGCCACAGAAAAATTTTTACAACTGTGGCCACTTAATTTCCCTAGCCAAATCTGCCTCAGGCATCACTTGATGCCTTTCAAGAAGTATAAAGGGACTGATAGTCAGCTACACACAATGAAGCAGAACTTAAACAGAACTAAAATTAATACACAGGTTTGACACCAAATTAACAGGGGATGGGAAGGGGACTTCCACAGAGAATGAGGAGCAGACTTGCCTTTAGCGTGAAAAGTATTTGTACCCTACACACACTGGAAGTGGAAGCAATTGAAATACAGCCACAGCAGAACTCAGCTCTGCAGCTACGGCTCAGCACCAGTCTAATATTGTAGTGCCAAAATTAGGTGCCTTTAGACTGAGGCCGACGCATGTCTGGCCATAACAAATCATCAGTAGAATGTGCAAAATCAGCACAGGCATACCCAGTGTCATAAATGCAGTGAGCCCCGTTTCCAGTGTTGATTCATCTTGGTCCATTCTGTTCCAGTTCCAGCTCTCCTTCTTCAACACATGTATATCTGGTTTATACTGAAGACAATTATTTTGCTGATTCTAAGGCCTATTGCCAACAGCAGTGCTGTAAAATTAGGAAGTCTTCAAGCAACATTTTTCTAAGGGTTTATTGCCGGCATTTTCAGTACATGTTTGCACGTGTGTGTTTGGCATGTCGGAGGCCTGAGCACGCCACCTCTCCAAGCACCTCGATGTGCACCACAACTTGCAGACCAGCATCTGCACTTAAATAGTGAAATTCTGTTCAGTGAAGAGTTGCCTTGGAGTATATCCCAGGAAGCACCATTCTTTGCTGCCAGAGGAGGCCATCAGTTCAGTCACATTGTGGCAGCATTTATACTGCGGTAGGGTCATTTCAGAGCAATGGGTGATCTCTGCAAAAGATCGGGAGCTCCCTAATTCAAGCTGTGAGACTTTCATTTTATCCACCGAATCCACAGTTCCAGAACAGAAAAGGTGCTCTTGGCAAACCTTCCAAAACTCAGCCTCTGTTCTTCATTGCTTGGAATAATCAGAGTCGGTGTGGATAATACATAAATCCAATAAGCTCTGTATGTAAATCAGTTCAGTCACACAAAGGACATTAAATAAAAAATATCTAACAAAGGTTCTTCACAGTTTATAGCTTGCCAGACTTTAAAGTCATGACAGTGAAGTTTCTTGTTTTCTCTTGGATGATCCTATAGATTATTACCCAATGAGAACTGCACCCCACTCGGGAATGCTTGCCTGGAAAACTCAGACAATAAAATGTCATATTTCTTGCCCAAGCTATAACAGAAGCAAACACTTCAGCAGAGGGTCAAGGGAATGACATGCCATTACTGCAAAAATTTTCTCCTATGGCTACTCTTTATTCTCCCAGTGGGATTCTTCCCAGGATAATGATGGAAAGCTGTTTGCACATGAACTGCTTCCCTTTTAGATCTAGCAAGCTGACAGGAATC
>NW_009260493.1:8747293-8857562 GCF_000687185.1 Egretta garzetta | reverse complement strand
AACAGAGCTGAACTCCTTTGGAGTGGGGGTCCAGTGCTCACAGCTTTTCTATTGAAAAACAGTTCTTTATAGGGTGAAAGAATGGAATTGTCATAAAATCTGTTCATCTTAGATACAGCAAAACTGAATCAGAAAGCAATTCAGACATGGGAATGAAAATGCAGGCACAAGGTGCTCTGTTTTAAAGGACTTAATGAGCAGCTTAATAATATTGTTATAATAGTGGACAGAGGATGGATGCATACACTACGCAGATCAGGAATGGATGTACCACTTCCACACAGCAGCGTATGGACAGCCTAAAAACAGTCACATGTGTTACATGTGCAAATTTGGCCTATATGAGCTTGAAATGCAGGCTTGGAAAAACAGTAATTTGTTGTAATGAATTTGTTGATAAACAAAATAAGGGAGATACTGTTCTGTCACAGAGGTACGCTGAAGAGAGAAGGGGTTCCCTGACTCCTCAGTGGCTTCCCCCATCCAGAAACAGGCAGGAGAAAAGGCTGGGAATTGCAAAGGAAGACATTACATAGCCCTGTTTTTCTTGAAAGCCTTTGCTGCTGGAGGGGGAGGGTGGAAAGATGAAGGCTTCCTAACCCTCTTTCTGTGCACCAAGCCCTTGTTAGAGGGATCTGCATGACAGACAGAAAATGCCACCCCATCAGTAAGATGTGCGGGCACTGCAGTTTGAGGCAGCCTCCCCCCTACTCTGGGGGTCTTGTACCCCACCACCACCACCTGCGGGACCAAGCAGCTATTAGATGTGCCAGCTGCAGGAGGGGCTGCTGCTGCTGCACCAGTTCCTACTCATCCTGCTCTTTCCTGCACACAGACCTCTCAAAGGCCTCAACACCATCTATCTCACTTCACCCTACTGTCACAGCAGTTCCTCCTTCATCCACCCCAGCTGCATCACTTCCCTACCAAACACACTCCACCCACCTTACACCAGGATGTTAACACCCGCGCTCCCCGTGCTGACCTGTCCCTGATCTCACAGCCTGAACAAGAAGTGCCAGACCTGAGAGCTCCTTGCCAGCAGGCTCCGGCAGCGGAGCAGCCAGGGAGCTGGCTGGCTGCAGGTGACCAGCAATGGATTTCAAAGTAGAAAAATAGGGAAAGCAGCTCAATGATCTCAAATACAATAAAACATTGTTAGTTTTCTTCAGTGACAAAACCTGTAACTCCACACAGAGAACTGCAATCTCATTATTTCTAATCTTTAATATCTCACTATAGCATTGTTATCTACTGAATCTCCGGTTTAAATGCCAAGAAGAATGCATCAACTCTCTTCTTTAAAACATACCTCATGGTACAGTGAGCAATACAGAAATTGCCCCTATACTGTATTACCTAAAGACACCCTGAGCTCTAATCCCCACTAAAAGCAACTTCGAAAACAGCCACACTCTGGCCCTGAGCAAAAAGGAGGGCTTGGGGGGGGGCTGCGCTGCCCGATGAGCAGGGTTTCGCACAACGGACAATTGTCTTCCAGGTGTATTCATTTGTCCCCACCGAACAACATTCCCCAGAGCACAAAGGCCTTCAGTGTGGGGACAGCTAAGCATAACAAATGACATACCAGACCTTCCCGAGGTCTTTGATGATTATAAGAGGTCTCTGTTCCACTGTTATTGACTTTGCTGTCTTTGTGTTATTCCCTTCAAATGGACATAGTGTGTTGCATCATTTCAAGTCCCGGTGCAGGGTTTGTGCTGGAAGGTAGCGAAACCGGAGAAGGAAGAGGGACTGTGAAATAATTCTTAGGCTGGCACTTTCTAAAATAGTCTGTTAATTTGTTGTCTTTCTGGCTGGTTTTGTTGTCTCCACTCTTTTTTTACAAGGCAAAGGTTTCTACAGAGTGAACGATCTTCATGGAGCTCCAAATAACCACTTATTTTGGTAAAATTTATAACACCAGATTCTACTTTTAGCCAGGAAATGCAAACAAAGCTTGGAGACAGCTTGTTCCCTGACCCCAAATTCATTCCATGTTGCTATAGCATCACCCCCTGAGAAAATGGGACCAGCTCTTTTCCTCTCCTTAGACCTGCTCAATGGGCTTTTGTCAGCTGTTGAATTATAGCATTAAAATTTAAATACTAGGGATTTAATGGAGGATTATTATGACACCCTGGTGCATTCTTTGTGTTGCTCTTGGCAACAAACCCAAGGAATGAGTGAAAGAAATAAAAACGAAGAGCTGTCTTGTTAAAATCATGCTGGTGCTAGGACATATTTAGGAGGGAGAAAAATGGTTCCCTAACTTTGACTATTATTGTTGTACCAAATGGACTGAAAATTCTTTTCAGCCGGTAAGCATGGCTTGCAGCTGAACTCTATTCCAAAGCTGTTATCACTTTCTGAGAACAGGTTTCTTTCTACCTTGTGCACAAAATAAATGGGATCAACAGCTAGGACAAGGGCATTGCATCCGTTTACTATTTTCCCTTGCTCAACAGAAAATAGCAACACTTTTTAAAGTTCTGGCATGTCAAAAATATCAGAGATTATTTTAAAGCAGAAAGCACTATCTGTGTATCTCAGAATATATGCAGGGTATTTTGTGCATACGTATTGCATATGCATGACTGCTACACAAATGCTTAACTTGCTCATTTTCTACTAATATCTCTAGATTTCAGGAACATTTTGCAAAAACCCTCACCTTTTTAATAGAACAGAGTAGTGTTTGGTGTTAGTCTTTAAATAGCAATTGCATTCTGAACTGTATAGCCAGACTGTGCAGTGAAACATCAAAGAATTCGTACATGAAGCACACTCTTAGTCTGCTTGTCACTGGTTTTCCCTGGAAAAATTGGGCCCAAATTCATCTCCGGGTATAACTGCAACTTTGTAGGGCAACTTTGTAGTTTGCAACTGTGGAGGGCAACTTAACATGTCCTCAGGGTATGAAAATTAGCACAATATATTTAACATGGTGAAATTAAGATCAAGCGCTGAATGTGTAGCCAGTTCCTGTAGGGATGCATCACAGAGCAGTTATCCCGAACTCCTTTTCCTGGGTAATGAGAAGCAGACCAGGGCAAGCATATTAAACGTGACCCTGCACACCTCTGCGTGTGTTGGCAGAGAAGACTCCACTAACAGTGAGCGTCTGACTGGTGAGCGCAGCTGGGACAGAAGCAAACTGGGGAGGAGTTATAGACAAAATGAAGTGATAGTCAAGTAATGACAACAAAATAACCTGACCTCAGATGTGTTCACCTTGGCATTTAAGTATATAAAAAACTTTGGTTGAGGAAGAATGGAGGAAGTGCTGCTTCTGTATTTTGTTTCAATTAGTAAAAACCTGAAAGCATTATATTAAATTCTCTCTGTAGATGACAATCTCCCACAAAAAGGAAAAAATCTCATAAAGCCACCTGGATTTTGAGAACTGTACAGAAATAAGAGAAAAGTTTTTCTTAAATACCAAAGAAATCAATGACTCTGGTGACACATTCCCAGGGTTTGTGTGGGCTTGCCTTGCACAGAAAACTATCTTTCTATTTCAGGAGAGCTTCACACACAGGATTTTCCAGCCCTAGGCTGAGGATCAGTGCAATGGACATCTTGAAGTGATTCATTAACATGCTCTGTCCTCTTGTGGGCTTCAAATAGGGAACTGATTAAGCCCCAGGTGCTTCAGGAACCATTACAAGTTTAAATTCACTCGAAGCATGCCCATTGTGTCGGCAGCCAGAGTGCGGAATAGCTGTCAAGTGAAATCAGCGGCAGGAGTCGTGCCAAAAAATAAGTCAGCTGCTGGGAACTTGTGGAGAAAAGCTACCTTGCTTAGAGGAAGGACAAAGGGAGAAGAGGGGCCTCCAAGGAGGCTCAGGGAGGGGTAAAAGCATCTGAGAGAGGGGACTTCAAGGTAGTGTGGAGAAGCCAAGGCAAAATTTTGAACGTGCTTTTCTCATGCATGGGATACCTTCTTTTATCTTCGCAGTAAAAACATGCCTTCCAAATTACTGATCTTTACTCATCTTTTCCAATGACTAATGAAAAAAACGTAAAAAATATGTGTTAGTCTAAAAGGTATGATAATGTGTCCCAAATAACGCCTTACCTGCCACCCTGGAAAAAAACTGCAGTGTGTAATGAAAATAATGGCTGCGTAGGATGAAAGTAATGACCTGCATAATGTGTGGAAGAAAATATATGACAGTAACCTAAAGAGAGGCCTTGTTTTTAAAATGGATCTGTTTACGGGGGTGGAGATGCCATCTCTGTTAGAGAAATTCACTGGGAACGTGAATGTTTCTGGTTTCCATTATGCCCATTTTAGCACCTGGGATTTTTCCTTTCTGTTTCTGTAGAGCACGGGAGCTCCTCTATTGTCTGCTGCTGGCTTCACACATTGGAAACTGGACATGTGCTGTAAAGAGAATTTTAAAAAAACCAAACCAGCACCTAGCCCATTCTCTCAAAAATATCTCCCTGTTTGTGTTTCCAGACTGCCGGGAAAGAACTTTCCAGAGCATTGCGTGGCTGGAACACCTGAGAAATTTTCTTGACACATTCCCACTAAATTGCTTTTAAGGTGAGACTGTAGCTTTTCTTATAAATGGTGCTGGTTAGACAGACATCAAGAACACACGGTAGCTGCTTGGCTCTGGAAAAGCATTGGCTTTCTACTCTAAAAATTCTTTATTAAATCCTGATAAACCTAGTGCTAGTATCTTCTTCATTTTATCTGAACATGATTACTTACTGATATTTGTAGAACCTGTATTTTAAACATACATTTAGTTTATTTTAGAGCCTCTCTACCAATAAGATTACTAAACTAAGTCCCTATGCATGGTTTTAAAAGTACTATTTGCTCTTGACTTATATCTCGGGTTACTGCATATGGCATAAGTACCACACATAATTAACAAATGGTAAGGTGAGACTTCCAAATTGTAGCAAATATGTTTTCCTCTGTAATTTTTTTTAACCTTTTATTTTTGGGATTATTCCAGATTTACACCAATTAGAATAAAATCAGAGTCAGGGCAGTAGTTATATTACAGTTTCCAAAGCAAGTGATATTCCTACTACAGAAGTTAACATTTCCTGTCAACGGGAAGCAAATCACAATACTGTGGGAAAAACAAAAAGTCCTACATACCTGGCTGACCTCAGAGAAAATCACCTACTGAGCGGGAAAAAATATTATTTTCTTTCAGTAGGAGTCCTTTTTTATTTTCTCATGTATTTTTCTGATGATGAGACATGGCTACACTGAGTAGCACCTGTGGAACAAACAAACAAGTCTATAAATAAAAAAGTCTTTCTTGATGATAGAACTTTGCTCTTCTTTGCTCTTCTGGCTTCAGGAAAGACAGCTAGAAGTACTAGATATGAGCTTCCCTGTCTTTTCTGGACTGGTTTCAGCTAAACTTGGCAGAGAAGCCAAAATGACAAAGCAAATGGGATTATTCTTTAGATAAATACTAGGCTACAAAAGGCTCTCAAGGTTTGCACTGCGTTAACATAAGCATTTTCATTTGCTTTTGGCTATTTTCTGTTCTTTCACTGGCAATGCAGGGAGAAGTACCCAGACTCTTGCCTCTCGCTATCCTGAAGCTCATCTTCTTTGAATTGCTTTCTGCACACATGCCCTGCAGAAAATGCAGTAAAATGCCTGTTTTCTCCTGTGGTTGCTTCTTGCTGTCCCCTCTGATGTCCTGCTCTGAAAGCTACTTCTTTCCAGTTGCTTTGATAAATCCTGAAGGAATTCCACTTCATGGCAATGCCAGTTGTGAGAAGCGCATCTGCTTTTCACAAATGAAAGTCTTTACACCGAGTTATTTACTAAGGCACTAGCTATCTTCTGCATACCCTACAGAGATTTCAGAAATTTGTCATGAGGACAACTGCAATGCAACGCTAGCCAGTGGAAACATATTAATGCTTGACATTGAACACCTGGCATTTAGCATATGGAAAAAGTATACATTAAAAGGTCTTTTTATCACTCTTCATTGCTCTGGTGTTTTTAAATTGCATTTAATATTGGAGGTTTTCTGTGACAGATGTTGTATAAATTCATAAAGATCAATTCCTGTCTCAGGATGATATGATCCATATTGAGAACACAGACAAGAGGTGGGAGAACAAGTAATCACAGAGTGGTGATTTGACTTATTGAAAATTTGGGAACACAGCAGTATTTTGGGAACAGAATGCACCTTTTGTTTGTCTGCTAGAGCTCCTTGAATATTTCATGGAAAATAACAGTTTTAAAGTTGTTCCCAATTTCATACTGCTCAAATGACCCATTTTACTTCCCTGTAATATTGTATGAAATATTTGTCTACATAGCTCCTGAAAATATCTCCAAAATTCTTTTACATTTTTCCAGGCAAAAAATTATTTTTCCAAGATGAAAACTACCCTTTCAATAAATATTTTAATGTTCTAAAAATTATTAAAATGTTTAAAGGAAAAATGTAAATAATGTTTAAAATGCCATTGGCTATTTTATGAAAAAAGAAATTGGAAACGGATATGAAAACTAGTTTTTTGGAAAATGGCCTATTGTTGGACTGTTTTTGTTCCAAATCGTGTAGTCCATAGCCCATAATGTTCATCCGTATAGCTCAGAAACTTGCCAGTTCTTCTGGAGTTTCCCATCTTTCCCAAAGACAATAACACAATTTCTGTAGTTCTTCATTTCAATGAAGCTGAGAGTTTTACTTCTCTGTGGAAAATTTGACAAAAGTCAAGTTGAAAAACCTATTTAGATTGTATTCAAATGTAGTATCAGTTGATTTTTGTCCCATTACTGCCTCTGTCTCTAAAACAGCACCTCTTTCTCTAAAATATTGAAGGATATGTGTCAAAACCAACCTTCGCTTTCTCATGTTTCATGACCATTTTGTGATCTTCTGAATTTTTTCAGTGGTTCTGATCAGGTGCATATTTTCACACATTTTCTTTTTAATAATGACATTTCCTTTTTATTTCTTTATTTTCAATTTTCCAGCTCTTGCTCCAAGGCCATCTCCAAATTTGGTAGCAATGTCAATGGGATACTTCCTGGCAAATGTATTGCTTGCATTTTTGTTGTGTGATTGCATTCACTAAGGCCCTGCTAATATCCCAAGACCTTGGGGGGGCAATAAAAGCCTGTTTTCTGTTGCAATAATGTTTTTGTGCAATCCATTTCCTTCTGCTGAGTTCAGAATGACTTTATCTGTAAAAAGTTCTCTGCTATTTTTATAACTTGGAGCTGACGTAATGGTAGCAATTTAAATAGTTCTGGGCAATGTTTTTCCTTTGTGTGAGCATATGGTTTAATCTACCAACAACATGCACTGGTGATTTATCAAAGGGCTTCATTTCTGTAGTCTTTTATGTTGTACTAGGCATTCATTTAGTTCGGAACAAAATGAATTCTCTAGTCAGCTCATATCTGAATGTGTTTTCAGAAGGACAACTCCCACTCTTGCAGCTCCCACTACGCAACTACTCCGTATCACCTTTTCTTTGACTTGTTGACAGTCACAATAATTCCGTATTTCAAAGCCATTTTGCTGTATAGGGTTTTCTTCCCTTCCAGTGCAGCTAATTTATTCCACCCCATATTTGTTCTTGCTTTACAAACTGTAACAACATTATTCTATTGTCACAGGTCAGGCATTTCTTTTCCTGCACTCTGTGTTGGGTCCTTTGACCTACAACACGTCAAATGTTTTTTCACAAACATTTCATTGATTACCATTACTGAAAGTTTTATTACACTGCTCCTTTGGCATGAGATCATAACATGAAAAAGACTTTTCCCTTCTTTCCTTCTTGTTCTGTTTAATGCACTTTATACACTGATTTGCAGTTATTGGGGGTGTGGGGGAGTGTGGGGGGGGTATTTTCTTGCAGTTTCATGTACTGTGGATGTCAAAAATGAGTTCTTAGCCATGTTAGTGGGACTTTCTTGAGAATAATCTGTTTCCCAGTCTCAGCTAAGGGATCCACTTGACAGAAGTATCTGTTGCATCAACTTATTTAAAAAGAACTTTCTCTTCTTCATAGGTAAATCTGGGTTTTTACATGCAGTATGTTTTTAAATACCTCTGATGTATCTGAATATTTTCAGTATACTGTGGATTTGACATTCAGCTTTGCCCTAGTCATGTTATTTTCAACAAAAATGCAAATAAACTGCACAAACTCACCAGTTTGTTTGTATATATCCTTCATTTCAGAATGATGCCAAACATTTCAGGTAAGTCAGCACCTGTGCTCCTTCTGCATTGGTTCGAGCATCATTCGGTGTTACCTGCTTCAGATGGGTCTCTGCTATCAGGTCCGTTTGCAGCAAGCTAATGAAGGTCTTTCTGATGGAGCAAGAGCCTGCAATGAGAAGCTTCAGCAGTAAACAGTGTCTCAAAGAAACATGTGCCCAATCTCAGGGCAGTGCCTACTCATCATGACCTGGAGGCCCAGGTTTGACTGAAACACCACCCCCTGTTGTTCCATTTTGCAGCTGGGTGCTACTTAGTTTATTTTTTAGACACTAGTACTTGTTTTCATTTCCTTTGATAAGAGTTTTTGGATAAATAAAAGCAGATTTGGGGGGCATCAACTCTTTCTCATGTTCATAAAGCCTACAGCAATTATCAGAACATTCAAAAAGGACGATGGTATTCAAAATCTTATCCTTATTTATATCCACTTCAAACCATTTTCTGGAAGGGATGGCATGGGTACAACTGGTTTTAAAAAGTAGTTCCCAGAGAAAACAACAGCAGGGAAATTGTATTTTTGCTGGAATCATACTAAAGCTTTACTGGAATCAGATTCAGCACTCAGAGTAACTCCAGATTTTAAACTCTGTTCTTGCCCAGATGGTTTTCAGCCAGACTTCATTATTTTTGGTGAGCTCATTTAAATTTTTACTTTATTCTTCAATCTGCAGACAGCTGGAACGTTAAACATAGATTTCAGCTCTTGTTTTTCTTAAGTAAATGTCTGTGCTGCTAGCCAGCCTGTTAATCTGGACTCACGCAAGGGGCAGCAGAAGCACTCCTCCTCTACCTGAAAGCCAGCAGCATAGGAAGACAAGCGCTGCCCTAGGAAACCAGCATAGTTTCCCACAGCGATCTCCAATGAATGTTTGATAGCAAAGTGCTGAAAACAGTCATCACAGATCATTTTGCCATTTTTAAAACAATTTTAAAAGTGAGGTTTTAATCCTACTTGAAGATCCCATTCTGCAAGCATGACCTTGCTTACTTGTATTATGAGGAACGTCTCAACCAATTTGCTGTTCAAATGCTAAGCAGCACAGATGTGCTCTGCAGAATGGGGAGTCCCTGGAGCCAGACATGAGAGTAGCTATGAGGGTTTTCACTTTTTTTCTAATTTGCTTGGGTTTAAGATGTTGACCTCAGTGATGTTTAGTGACAGTGAGTTTCCTCACGTTAATCAGGAACTCTGAGAATATTTCCATTTGTTTCACATCTGCTGCCTTGCGATTTCATCGGCACACCATCTTTCTTGTATTATGAAAAAGGCTAAATATAAGAACCCACATGCTTTTTCTATAACTTCCCATATTTTGAAAACCACCGTCACATCTGCTCAGCTTTCCTGCTCTCTTCACTCTTTCATACAAAAGATGCTGCCTCTAACAACTGCTGTCACCAGTTGTGGACTCCTTTGTATGTTTCTGTCTTCCCCGGAACTGATGTGGCATTTTGTGTGAGAAGGTATTGACGGGTCTCAGAAGGAACCATTTTCAATTTGCAGGTCCTTCCTGTGCCCCTTCCATGTGCTCTTGGCTCTCTCTTGGGCTGTTGATACAGATGTAGGGTTTCTGTGGCTGACCTCAGAGGAATTCTTCTGATCGGCAGGAAGGCTGCCATGTTTGCTTGATGACTCATCCTTATACCCTCTTTTCCTGCCCTCACCTCTTATATTTGAGTGGTATCAGATAACATCTATTAAAAACAAAGCCAAAAAACAAAGGGCTGTTAAAACTTACGGCTCTTCATAACAATGGTTCTCTCTCATCACTAAAAGAAACCATCAACGAAAGGGTTGCATCAGAACAACTCCATACTGGCTTTGCTTCTCCTGCTTCTGTGCCATGTCCATCTCTTAAAAGCCCTTGCTGTTCTGCCATTGCACAATCAAAGATAGCTCTGACATGCAGTTGCTGAACTCCAAATGTTTTAAGTCTGAACATCATGAAATTAATTATGGAAAAAATACACGACACTTTCACCAGGAGAAAAAAAGCAGTTATTTATAGTTAGATCTTGATGTTGGGTTCTGAGAATCCCAGATGTCAAAACACTAACATCAAGGAAAATGGAAACAGCCCTACTGACAGTTCAACCAAGTGACAATATAAGGTTTCAAGTAGTTACTTGTGAGTTAATGGGTGATTAACAACTCACTCATTTTAATTACTTCCCCAGAAGACTTCAAAGACTTCAGATGCAATTTCAGCTGGGTTTGGGTAAGTATTGGCAAGAGCTAGTCTGTAAAGTTGTTTGGGCAATGGACAGGTATTTTGGTGAAATTTCTAGTTCTTCTATCTGGTCACTTGGAAATCTCAGGACTAGGTTCTATCTTGGCCTTTTCTGGCATCTTTAATGCCACTTAAAACCAAGAAATGTAGCAGCTAATGAACACCAAGATGAAGACAAATCAGAATGCTGCTGAATTTAGATTCTTGTTCTTTCTAAAAAGATTTTGCTACCCCTAAAAAATTGTAGTAGATTTTAAAGAAAGTGCTATTGCTATTTCTGTGACGGAGCAAAGCAACAGAATACACCTGATTAAAATCACAGAACAGAGGGAATAGCTTCAATTTTTTTTTTTCTTAATAATTCATGCTAAAAACCACATGCAAATTCTTCATTTCCTAGACTTTTCAAGTCCCAAAATAGCACCAAAACTACCACCAAAACTTGAATTTGGTCATGGCTAGTCGAATAACTGCAAAACCACAACATTTGTTAATAAATTAGCAAGACTCTAGCTCTGCCTTTCTTGAATCGGTACACACTGTTACAGACAAAGGTAGGCTGAGTAGACCACTGACTAAGTTCTCAGTTTTAGAGTGTGGATTAGGCTATGTAGAAAACAAAAATATTAAATGGAGTGTCCCTGATAAATATTGACTCTCTGGCAGGTTTGAAACCCATAATGTTAAATAAAATATGCAGTTTCTTAGTGACACTTGACCCATAAAGTCAACTCCAATAATGTTATAATACATTGGAATAGGAACAAAAAATAAATTAAGCGTCTCCTGGGACCAAATGATTACAAGAGGTTTTGACTAAATTTATTCATTTTACTTGTCCGCTTGCTATTTACCACCTAGCCCTCAAAGCCTGTCACTTATGTGTTTTCCCTTTTCTGTAAATTCACAGAGTAGTAAGTGTAAACATGCACAGCAGTTAACTAATTACAATGATAAATATCTGATTAATAAAATATCTTGCAAAGGCATGGAGGGATGTAATACAACAATATTACAGAACTACCTTTGAAAGCAAAATGACCCCATAACTAATCCTTTACATGGTTTTCTGAGAAGATAATGGTTATAAATTTATGCAACTCAAATAAAAACGAGACCTCCCTAATCTGATTTGGGATAACTCTCCAGAAATTACATAACGTCCCCCTGCATATTGTGATGTTCAGTAGTCATGTTTTACAAAGCTCATTTTATTTTTAATAGTTCTCAAGCACAAAAGCTAAAACTGAGAATAACATTAGCCATCACAACTCAGCTGAAACATTGTGTTTACAGTTATGATCTCCAACTTTCAACCCCATTTTGGAACTGCTGCCACAGAGAGATTATGGTCCTATTCCACATGTCTTCTGAAAAAAGTACTGCTGAACATAATGAAGCTATCTGAGAAAGGGGAGAAAAGTCTAACTTTTTTGCAGTAGACTGATGAATTTTTGCATTTCCATGTTTCTAAAGTGTTTTCCATGCAGTTCCATAGATTAATAAAAAAACCTAGGATTAATGAGCCATGACCTTGGTCTTTATTTTCTGTGGCCAGGTTCGCGGCCTATGCTTTGACTATACCTGATCTTCCCAAATGGTGCAATGAGGGTAGAGATATGTTAAAAATTTAGCTTCCAGCTCCCACTGTGATAGATCTGTTATCATGAGGTACGTGTTGTGTGCCCACAGAATATTACAGCCTTGCTCTGGAGATGTGCTGTGGAACACACCACCCTATAGACCTCCCCTGCGACCGTGCAATTTTGCTCAGGACCGTAGGCTGGGTGTAATCTGTTTTAATTAAGTCATTATCTAATCTATCCAGTCCTGACATCTTAATCAAACAAACCTTCTGTTGTGTGTTAGGGTTTTTTTTTTTGCTTTACACAAGATTGTCAAGTTCAGGAAATTTTCTATTTTTATTGTTGGCTAGATGCCATAGAAGTAAATGATAAAGTAAAAAAGTAATTTAGAACAAGAGTGTGTTATAAACAGAAATTCAGTCAGGGCTCACATTAAGTCTTTCCTTATACTTAGCATTTTTACAGTTGAGTGGCAATGTAGCAAAAATTGTAGATAGCAATCAAAAAATGAAAAATCTTGCTGCAAAGTAACGGCTAACACTGCTGACAAAATAACCTGAATGGAAAATACTCTGTAGAACAAGAAAGAAAAAATCTGTCTTGTAAAGCAAAATCATTTAGTGCTTCTTTCAAATGTTCCATTATTAGGTATTGAGAACCAGAACTAAGGTATCAAATTAAATATTAATTAATGGGATATAAATTAAATGCATATTAAGCAGAACAGTAGACAGACTGCAAAGGAAAAGGCTTCCAGTACATTGACTGACTTAATGTATGCTTTGAGATATAAATTAAAACAGTGAAGAAAATACAAGTCTAAAACCATCAAGATCCTTTCACTGTTTTGAATGGTCTGGGTCTAAATAAATGGTAACAACAGTTACAATTATATTCTATTTTTATTGTTACCTAATTAATTTAAGTTTTCAAAGTGGAAAAAAAAATAGTGTATATGCCAAGCTTTAGCCTGCTGTGAATTAAGGTGTCTGGGTTCTAAATTAGCTGCAAAACAAGGTTTTTAATGGGAATAGCAATTGACCCTTGGCAGTCACAGTGTTAAGAATTGCTGCTGTAGTATTAAGTTACATCTCTGTTCCCTGGGCACGGTCTTACGAGTTATATAACAGCAACCACTGCAGGATTACTCAATCCCCTTACCTAACCCTAATTGCACGCTGGACTTGTGGCTCCCATAATAGTTCTCCTCTATTGCCATGCTCAGAGGAGAAGTCAGTGACACCACCAAACCCGGATCCCGCTGCCTGCACAGACCAATAATGTTCTGCTAACTAGTACCACCCACCCTAAGGGACATTATTTTGTTTTTCCTTCTCTCCTTTCCTAGCTGGCAACCAATTCCTGCCCAAAATGATCTACTCCCGGAAAAAATCTGCACAAATAATAGATGCATAAACTACAGGTACAGTACGTACTGTACTTCATTTCTTGGCATTTGTGTGAGACAGCCACCCAGCTGGAGAAGGAAAGAATAAGACATATTAAAACCTGTGATACAAGGCTGTATTTTTACTTGGGTTTTCTGGAAATCATCTGCACGATAGCAGCAGATCTTGAGTGGTTTTTGTATCTCACATGGGCTTTAATATGCAGAACTTGACAGTATCCAGGCCAACACTTTCAAATCTGTCTACCTATAGTTAGGCAAGCAAAAATCTGGTTTAAATTCTCTCAATGCTGTGATTTTTCAGAGAGCAAATCATCTGATAGATCCCTGTTAACATCCACTTGGCACCACCTTTCAAACATCTTACCCACTTATCAAAGATACAGGGCAGCTGTGCCTCACTGTTTTCATAACTGGGAAATTATGTGACTACTGATCGCTAGCAGTAGCACTCCAAAGTCCTTGATCTGGCTCAGAGCCCTCCTTTACCAGCTGATGGGCAAGCAAATATTGAGAGGCTGCTTTCTCCTGAAGAAAAATAATTGTTCCTTTCCAGGGAAATCTGGCTCACCCCTTTTAACTCTTCCAGTTCATCTTGTAAAACTTTCCCCTGAGGGGAAAAAGCCATCTGCTACCAGACTGCCCAGTGCGAAGCCGGGTCACCTGACAGTGCAAAGACAAGGATTCAAGGAAGAACAGACTCTCTGCCATCCCATGGACCCGTGTTCACCTAAAAGCGACTGCCTTTCAGTGGAAACGTGCCTGCAGGAGAAATCCAACCCACACAGTTTCACATATTGTCTGCAGAGTCATCTCACTGGCAAGTGAGACTGCATGAGGGATTTAGCTGCCTGGTGGCATTCAGCATGTCATACGACAGATGGAGATTTCTCAGAAATCTCTCTGGCATGGTTTCAGCATAGGAAATCTCTGCATGAAAGGCAATGGATACATTAAGAAATTAAAAGGTCTCCTAAGCGGTGTGCTCTAACAGATTTGACTGCTACTGAGGCAAAAGGCAGAAAAGGATATGGCATGCTGAGAACATACTGTTACCTCTCCTGACCTGAAAAGTTAGCCTCGCTCTGAAGTTCCTCCTAACTTGCAGATGGATCCTAGCAGAAGGAAAATTTGATTATCGAGATGGGCAAAGCATGATAAAACAATGTTTCCTCACTGTTCAAAGGCTTCTTTCCCAAAAGCATTTTTCCTGAAAACTTATTCTTTTCCTTTCCCTCTGTTCTCAATTTTCCTCCTTCTTGATGTTACCCCTAATTTTGATACTTCACTCTACATACTTTTGGCCACTGTTATTGTTTTCATAGAATCATTTGGTTGGAAAAGACCTTTAAGATCATCAAGTCCAACCATACCTGTCCACTACTAAACCATGTCTCTAGGCACCTCGTCTACCCATCTACCCATTTTCTTCCTCACTCTTACCATTTCCTGCACAACATGCTGCGCAAGTGGCAAGACCCCGAAGGAGCTGCTGGATATATATTGCATGGTGTTTAAGCTGTGAGGCAATGCACTTATTCACTTTTTCTCTGGCACATGTGGCAGGAAGAGGTTTCTTGTTCCTATGTACTCAATACATCAAATGAGACGCCTGTACAGCACTATGGTGATAGGTGTGCACTTCTGCACTAATCAAAAAATGACAACTAAAATATAAAAAGGAGTAGTTTTTAGGTAGGTGAGACTGTAGGGGAGAAAAGTGGTAATTGGGAAAAGCTGGGTCAAACAAGTATCCTCTGCTTTTTTTTCTTAATATCAGCATTAGTCACTTCAATGAATAATTCCACATTTCATCAATTTTTTTCAAAGCAAACTGTGTCACAATGCAGAGCTACAAGATCTTCGCAGGTGCAGTTGTATCAAGAGCCTTACAGCTTAATCTCAACACTTTCACTTTTTTTGTAGGAGATATATACATGGGCTGCATATATTGTAGTTAGCTGTGACCTGCGGATTTGCATCAGTGAGCATATTAAAGGGATGGCCTGTATTTGGAGCAAGAGGGTCTGTGCTGCCTCTGCTTCCATGGTCAGCTGGTTGCACAAAGTACTCAGGGTTGCCGTTGCCTCAGTGGGTAGTTGGAGCCAGAAGAGCACACTGTGTTCTTGTCAAAGTAGTGATGTAGTGGTAGAATTGTATAATAGTAGTATAAAAATGTCTAATAGTAGTGCAATCGTGTAACAGCCAAGTTAGACAAACACAACCAGCTGAAAACATAATTTTGTTCCTTTCCTGTGTCTCTTAATAATTTTCTGTAGCGGCTGGGCAAATTATTGATCTATTTGATCTAACAGTATTGTCTGCTCGCAAGTTGCCTAAGGCAGGCTTCCATGTCATCAGGAAGCCCATTATTTAAACTACAAGATGAATTAAGAGGTTAAACAATATATTCCCTGGAAATACGTTGGAAATACATCTCCTCTTCGTTAGCTAAATCCTATGATATTACTTCATTTGCCACAGTGAGTAACTTACTTTTAGGAACAGGACAAAACTGGAGTAAGTCAGACAGCTTTAATTTCTTCACAAGATGAAACAGAAGCCTTTGCATGGAAATATAGCTGTACTTTAGTTACAAGGCTTTCATTCCCTGTAGAAAGTTGCAGAAATATACCTTTTGTGCAGTGGTGACAGTTTCCAGCAGCCAAAGGTTTATTTTGCTTGAAATACTCCAAGACAAAGTAAAGGCACTAAGCCACTCAGCGATGGAGAAAAATATGGTGAGTGGGAACATGGATAGTAAACACAAATCAGAGTAATCTCTGCAGTATAAAGACCGGGGTCACGTGCCTTGCTGCAACACAGCAGGGCCTGGACCCCAACTGGGACGTTCAGGAGCTACTAAAATACACATAAGACACAGAAGACACAGAGAAATCTGGCTTGGTACTAATGAGCAATGCTGAACAAGCACCCAGCAACATCTGCCTGAGGGCTGCTGATGTAAGTTGGGTGCTGCAAAAATCCCTGCACCTGCCACTGTGGGAAAATGTGTTTGCTCTGCCACAGTTTGCCCAATGTCCTTGCAATGCAAAGCTCAGTACATTAATGAGAGCAGGGGCTAAGGGAAGAAGCAGTTGAGTTGGAAGGGAAGAGGGGTTTTTGAACTTAAGCTGTCTGCCGTAAGTGACATTATGGTCACTCACAGGTGCCGGTGTTGACAGCCCCGGATAAAGAGAACGAGATACTCAGATTCTTTGTTCTCATTCAGACAAACATCTCTTGGCTCCAAATGAAGTTTGAGTGGAAACTGGATAAGGTGCCTGGTATTTTGCTTAAAGCTATTAGAGCTGAAATAGCCTATCAGGTTGTTGGGGAACACTATAACATGTCTATGAAGTTTTTATCACAACTACACGGAAGCAAAGGAGATATAGGAAGATACTCATCCCCCACAAAAGATTAATCATAACCAAATCTTCCAGAGCTTTCTCCTACTGCTGATTTCATGTCTGCTCTCTCTGTGCTACAAAAGGATTAGTAAACTCCTGTGGGACAGTACCAATCTCCATGGCTATATGTTTCTTCTCAGCAGCATTACTTCATAGCCTAGATATCTACTGTTAACCCAAAGTACTGGCCAGCCCATGAGACAAACACAGTAGTCAGTCAATAGCTGATTGCAGACATCTGCCGTGCTCAGGAGCAGCGTTCAGCAGTGTTTGTATTAAAAAGCTTTTGTGGCTGGACAGCAGGACTGGCTTGCTCGGTAACAGTCCCCCAAGGCAATGACGCACGGCTCGAGAGAGGAAGCAGGTTCTCTGATTTACAAACCATGCTCCCCCTCTTCTCTGCCAAATAGCTTGAGTGTCTAATTGCACCTTAAAAAGGGGGCGATCTGTAAGAAAAAACAAACTTACTTATGAGTAAGTGCTGACTGTGGCTTACACAGCCCATGTATTTGTCTTTTGTCTGTCCTACTTGCACTTTATGTGTTTAGCTACTGTCCCAGGCGGTGGACCATGTGTATCACCCCGGGACTGGTCCTAAGAGGCACTAGGATTCAGGAAGACAGTTGTTTCCTTAGTTGTTCTGCGAGCAAGCAGAGTGTCGTGGTGGCACCATCCTTAAGCAGGTAGCACTGTATCCTCCGTGCCAGCAGAGTATGCCTGGCCCATGGAGGGGCTGGTCTTTTGAGAGCTGGTATTTCCCTACCAACACCTTCTCTCCTAAACAACAGCAACAATAATAGAATAGTTTAGGTTGGAAAAGACCTTTAAGATCATCAAGTCCAACTGTCAACTTAACCCTGCCATCCCACCATTAAACCATGTCCCTAAGCGTCTCATCTACTGGGCTTTTAAATACCCCCAGGGATGGGGACTCGACCACTTCCCTGGGCAGCCTGTTCCAATACCTGACAACCCTTTTGGGTGAAAAAAATTTTCCTAATGTCCAACCTAAACCTGCCCTGGTGCAACTTAAAGACATTTCTTCTTGTCCTAATTTCCTCTTGTCCTAAACATCATGCAAGGTTCCCTCAAGGCTCCAACAGCTAAGTGATCCAAATTTCTGATACAAGTTGAATTCATGGAAGTTTGAGTGTTTTCCCCACGTTCACTGGCTTATTTTGCTTTTGAGGTGCTGTAAAGAAACTTTACATCTGGTCCCTGTCTTTCTATGCTGGTGCAATTAAAGCTGACGAGCTGTGGCTCAAAGTTTTTCCCTGGTATTTCTCTAAGGATTGGATATGGTAACATCAGAGAAGGCCCTTCCTGACACAGTAGAACTGGCAGAGGTCATCAGTTTTCAAAATATGAATTTACTCTGAAAACCAAAACCAAAGCATAAGAGCAAGGAATGGGGCTCTGCAACATGGTCTAAAAGCTAGGGAAACTATACCTCATTCACCCTATAAACCTCCATCGTCAGTAACCCTCCACACTCTCAGGTTCAGAGAAGAGCTAAAGGAAGTCTGAATTACTGAAGATGGCAAAAACATAAGAAAAATTATCTCACATATTTAAAATTTTTGGCCAAAAATCTGTTGCAGCAACTCAGTTTCTGCATATGTATTAAGCAATAGTAATCCAAATGTTGGTAGTCTTGCTTGAATTACCTGGATTTTCATGAATACTGGTTTTGCCTGTTCAGCATTCATTGTTCAGGGGGTGGGATCTGTTCTCTACGTTTTGGTCTCTGACCAGACTGCTGAAAGTTTGTAAATGAATTAATTATGTGTGCTTAAGCACCTATTTTCAGTTATAGATACAAGCGAAGAACTGACATTTCTCAGAGTGACATGAAAAAGAAAAAAAAAAAAGATTCGCTCTGTGAATATGGTTAAGGGAGAGAATTACAGACAAATTAAATGCTGGAATGTGAACAAATATTCTCCAGCTCTGTGTTTGCAGCAATCAGGCGTCTCTCACTACAAGAAAGGCAGTCATTCCAGGATGTAGTGAAAGGCTCTCAGGTTTAATCTGTCGGTATTTCTGTGCCAAACAGGTTCACAGAGTTTGGACAACTTCTGAATAAGCATCAGTCTTTTGAATACTTATCTAAGACAAACTTCGGGAAACTTTCAACTGCCTCTATTGGAACTAATTAATCCCCTGAGCTAAAGCCAGTGCAGCTGGCTTTATGCAGTTTTCCAGGGAAGAGAATTATTATATAAAAAAAGAAAAAAAGGTTTATCAATACAATTTCAAGAAAAAAAGACAGGGTGCCTTATTTAATAGAGTAAGTCCCTGCTTTTGAAGCTATGGTCATAACAAACATTGTATTCTATGGGGCTAAGTATTAGACTAACAGGTGACTGCGTGTACATGAACCTGTCCTTTCTGAAATCAGAAGTGCAGGCCCCAACTCTCACTGCACTTTATCTAAAATTATATAACATAGGTAAAAATAATGGTTACCTTCTACTTTCTCTTGGAGCCTTTTCTCAGTAGGAATCACATCTTTCTTAGTGCTTAAAAAGCCAAAGGGAGGCAAATATAACAGCTTTTTGAAAGTGTCAATGTTCCATTTACTTTTCTTCTGCTGGTACTAAACAATGGTGAAGGATTTCACCTCAGAGCCTCTGAGTCTACATTTACTTCTACATGCGGTGCAGTTCCCTTATTTTGCTGCTTTGTCCGAGCAACCTACCTCACTAGACAAGTGCTAGAGAAGTCATTTACTGAGTGCATGAATGAAATGCAGAGCTGAGCTGCAGGTGTTTGTGTGGATTCGAGTGCTCCTTCCAAAGAATAAATCTGTATTCTTGACAGCTTCCCCATGTTTTCTTCACTTGTAAAGCCAGGAAATGGGGGAGGTAAGGGGTAAGTGAGTCAAAAACATGCAGATCTGTGCAGAAGATATCACATCTAATTATATAGCAGAAATTGGTTTTCATTCTGCAGTGGAAAGATAGTAGAATCTTCTCCATAATTCTGACAAAACTGAGTTGTTCCAGTCTTTGGTTTTGTTTGAATCAGACCTCAGATAGTTTTTTAGCCCAAATACTTTCAGGTCAGGTGGAGAATGGACTTTAACCCCAACATATCTGACTAATGTATTTACCACCAGGCTGTGTTTTTCTTCATTGGTCTTGTTTCCATGAAACGTACTAGTTTCAGTGATGTGACTAGTTCTAACACCAGCTGCTCCCCATTGCACCATTTTTTTCTTAGCTGGTGATCATTGTGTCTGCACTGGTTTGTGACGTAAAGACAGACTTCCAAAATCTTACGGCTCAGGTATGCTTACATAACCGCATATTCATGCCATTACCTTCCTCTTGGAAAAAAAAAAAATCAAATAACATACACCTGGAAAAAACAAATAATTTACAAAAGAAAGATTCAACTTTGTGAATTCTCCCCCTCTGTCATATGCCCTTTTCTTATCTATCTGTCATCATGAGGTACATCATTGTCTACCACATTTCATGAGATTTCATTTACCTCATACTACCATCGCACCATCATAACCATACTGTTTTTATTTCACTTTGATTCAGGCAGAACTGCCTTTTTTTTCTACTATTTTTTTTCTTGTTCTGAGGACGTGAAGGCCCACCTTGATGAACAGATTTCCTCAAAGTCACATTGTTGGCAAGGGCCAGAGCAGAGCTCAGAGCTGAGTCTCAGGTATGGGCACAGAGACCTTGTTGGGTGAGAGAGGGTGTCAGCTGGCAGAGGACACCTACTCACTCTACATGACTGCCCAGAAATACATCTCCCTTTTTTTCACGTAAGTGTCAACCACCTCCCAGTGACCTCAGGTTGAAAGACTGCAGCTGGGGGTGCCAATGTGGTGGTGAATCACTCACACTCACTCAGCCGGAGGCTCATGTCCTGCAGCATCCCTGTTTTCCCTCACCAGGCTCTGCTGCATCCCATGGGCCAGCTCTTGTGCAATTCCAGATGAGACCATTTGCTCTTTCACAGTTTTTTGTCAATGATCAAAATCGGAGATGAGTTAAAAAAACAAAAAGCAAGCATAGCCTTTGGAATTCTTCTGGAAACTGGATGTTCCCTTGAGATTAGAAGTGCTTGGTTGTTAGTTTCTAATAGTAACTAGTTTCTTTTTTTTTTTTTAATCAAGTATTAACTATTGTATTCAAAACCAGATCTGTTTTTCAAGCAAAAAGTTCATGGATGCTCACCTGGAGGACAAGGAAGCTCTAGCCCAGAATTATTAATGTACCTCCATCTTCATGCCTTGCTTACACATGGGTTTTTACCACAAGCCTGTTGAAAGCTTCAGGTAGGTGCATAGTTTGATATATTCTGAAAAAGCTCTAAACTTCCAGATACTTATCTCATCCCAGCTCCAAACCTTTCACCCACCTCTTCTTTCCTATGGTTTGTTTCCAGTGCTGCAGTGAGTATGTATCCTCAGGATAAATTATGAAAAAGTGAAGGTAGGTCACAAAAGACAAATACGATTCTGGTTTTAGCAAAGACCTCTGATCGCAGGCATAGACAAAGTAGAAAGAGATTAAAGAAAGTTACCCTTTCCTTGGATTCACCTCTTTGAAACCGCATGATTTATGCAACGTCCCCTATACCCTGCATCTCTGCTATGAACTAATACGACATTCACATGACAGCAAAGCTCAAATTTAGCCCTTAAAAAGCTGCTTGCTGAGGTCTGAGGTGACGTGGGGGGAGTAAAACCTCTCTAATGCTTAAATCCTCCTGCTGCTTCAGAACAGTCAGCACCTCATTAACCTTAGCTCCTTGTTTGATAGGAAATGTCAGCTCGCCACAGGAAATCTCTTACACCCGATGGCAGGAGCATCTGTCTCCATCTAGTGTTCATCCATCTGCATTCGTATTCGGCTGCCCCTCCAAGGAAATTGCAAACCGAGAAAAGAAAGCAGGGGAAACTCTTGCTCGCCAAAACGTCATCCTTCTCACCCACGAGATGTCAGAATTACGTGTTTGCCACAGTCGGAGGTCGAAGCTGACATACAAACCTGCTGGTGAGCTGCCGGAGCATTCAGCATTCAGCACTCTCACCTTTGTCTTGTGCTAAAAGAGTGGGAAGTGACAAAAACAGGTTAGGAAATCTTGTCTTTTTTACAGTATTCTTCTGCCCATGACCAAAGTTACATTCAAGCTCTTTCTATTTTTTAATGCCAAGGGAATTTCTTAGTATGAGAAGTGAAATGTTTAATTAAGAAAAAACATCGTGGAAACATTTATAGGAATACTTTCCACTGTAACTCCCAAAGTACTGGATAAGAGTTACTCAACTCGCCTCACAATGTGACTGTGAAGAAGGGAAATGTCACACCCTCTGTGGGTGGTGAAACCAAGATAATTTTCCCCCAAAACCTTCTGGAAAGCTTCTGGGTGACTTGAGGGCATTTGAAGTGAAACCAGGGGCAGACTACCACCATGGTAACCCTCCGCTCCCGAGGCCCAGCTTTTTGCTGCACAACTTGACTGGTCATTTAGAGGAGCTACCTGTGTACAAAATGCAGAATAATCATTTTGCACTGGTAGAAGCAGAACTTGAAAGGGGTAATAGGCCACACAGGCACTTTTGGGAAGAGAATGAGTCCCTTCAAAACATTTTTAGCACCCTAGAGGGACCTTCAGGCTGCCCCGTGTGAATGGGACCCAGCCTGGAGGCACTACTGAAGAGGTACCACTAAGGCTAAGCTGAGCTGTCAGCTGCAGAGACAATGTCCTGAGAAACCCAGAATGGATACAAATATAAATTCTTAGTTTTAAAATAAGAGGTAGAAGAAAGATCCTGCAAGCTCAATATATAGCAGAGTACATTAAGAGCCTTTGTGGGAGCCATGGTCTTTACTCAGTCTTTGTGAGGTCTCTGTTAGTCCTATAAATGCTGACATAACCACTGGCTGAAGGCAATTAAACCTTAACCTCCATTTCTTAACAATTCTGTATTTCAGTAAGTAGAACCAATTCCAGAATCTCAGACAATAATCTGAATGTCAGTGGGATGAACCCAGATGATTTTGGTGAAAACCTAGAGACACAAGCAAGGAAGTCACGGAACTCCAGCATGCAGTTAGTACTGGTACCAGCTTCCAATGGCTTAGTATTGTCTCTAGAAAAAACAGATTTACAGCAGCTGTGAAGATGTTCACACATTTCAGTTTTCCCACCTCACCTCTGACTGTCTTCCCAAAACATGTTAACCCATTGACATGCAGAGGATGCTGAGGGGTGTAAAATCATGAGGGACCCAGGCTGCCTTTCATGGTGGGGAGCAGAGAAGAGGGAAGCAGAGAGGACCTCAGCAGAAGACAAACAGATTGTCTGTGGGAATTTATCAGACCTTCAGGGAGTTCGTGAAGTGCCGGGATATGGGGAAGTGGTGCACAGGATGCTCCTGGAAGAGGTGTGAGAGTGCAAGGAACTCCAACTCCAGCTTAGAAGCCGCACCAACGCGAGACTCCAGGAGACAATACGATTTCACATTCCTTGTTTTAACTTGCTCTCTTTTTTTCATGCTCTCTTCTCTAATGCTTGACAGCTTGTCCCTTATTCTGAGGACTCATCTCAATTATAAGCTCTGCCACTGAGTTTTTGCTGACCTCCAGTTAATGAGAACAAGACAAAGACCACCCATGATCTGACTCATGCAAACACTGCAAGCGTTGCTGATGTTGAAAATGTCAGTAAGTGAAAATAGGTTAAAGCTGTCTGTAGAAAGAAGAGAGACACTGGGATAGCCATATTCAGCATTCATTATTTTCATATTCCACTGCTCCCATCTGTCTACCTTGCCATTCCTCCGGAAAGAAAAAAAAACAGGACTTTGTGTTTAGATTTTAAAACAGACTTTGCTGGAACACTTTGACCTTGATGAGGAACTCTCTTAGTTGGCATTACATATGTCAGGAGGTATAATTTCCCCTGGGTGTTAAGGGTAAACAAGAATGTGAACATAAGTTTTTTCAATGTACGATGGCTGAGTTTAAACTTGATAGTAAAACCAGATGAGTTTTTCATACTTCTGAATTTCACAATGAGAGTTTCACATGGTACCAATCATTAATGGGCCTACTGCAAAAGAAGTTCCATTTTGGTTAGGCATCCAAAAGCTTGGATGCATTTGCAAGCCTCCCTGGTTTCGAAATAGGCAGATATTTTCATCAGATCTGGATTTCCTGAATGTATTCCAAGGATCTTCTGTCTCAGCCAGCTCAGAAATGGTACAAAAAGAGTCACTGGAGTGTTTCAATATTCATGTAAGTGGTTGACAACAGACAGATGGATGCAACATATTATGTAGTTTATTATCATCATCATCATCATCATCATTATTATTGTTATTATTACTATAACTGGTATTAGTTGTGTGTTTATATACATCTTCCAAACTTCAAAATGTTTGAGCTCTGGAGCAGTTCTTATTTTTGCTGAACTACATTACCCCTTTCTAAGCAATAACAATAGTTCTGTTGAGTAGGCAAATGCATACTTGTGGGTATACGCCTAATTTAAAGTGAATGTTGTGCTAAGGAATAGGACTGAAGTGGTAGGCATTAAGTCCTTTATAAATTCCCAGAATAGTAAAAGCACTTGCAGTGGCAATGCTTTCTCATACTACCAACATACCTCCAGCCTGTTTCTTGTGGAAACATCCTTACCTAGAAGAAGACAGTCCAGTTTCTGTGGCAATTGAACTCTCAGTTTCTTTGCTGAAGTTGCCGAGAAGGTTGTTCCAGAGGAAGAGGTACCCAGTGTGGTTTTGGACGTGAATAATGATAACAGCAAAAATGGTAACAGTGGTAGCAGTTAGTTTAGAGCAGTTTGGGTACTGGGAATCTCGCAATGCCTCTCCCTTCAATTGCACCTACACTCAGCGTACCAATTCGACATTGTGCCAATTTATGCAGACCATCTTCAGATGGCTGCCATTTAGAATAAAATGAAGTTCCAATTGCTTGAGTAGCAAGGGTACCATATAACCGCCATGGGTTAGCTAGGATTTTAGGACTTAAGTAGGGAAATGACAAACTACAAACCTCTCCATAAATCCAAAATTTCTCTTAATTGGTAATGATGCCACAAATCAGTAATCTATTTAGTACCTAAGTATGTTGCAGATGGCTTTTACAACTTTCATGGCAACTCCTCTGCCCTGTAATGCAGGCATGAGACTCTGAGTAAGCTTATGTGGGATCTATGAAGGCAGACACTGACTCAAGAGCCGCTCATGAAATAATGACTGGAAAGAACAATGATCTGTGGGTATTCTGCCCAGATCTATGGGAACTGCTAGGATCGCTTTTTCCAGACTAATGAGCCCTGGGCAGCAACAGCTTGAAATGTTGAAACCAAGAGCATTTTTGAGGAAGGGCATTTTAGGAGAATGTCTTGAAACTGCATTTTGTAACTGTGGAGAATAAAGTGAAGACTTTGTGTGTGAGTTGAGACTGCTGGAAGTAGGATGAATCTCACCTAACTTCAGCCATCTTCAAGGAACATATTTAGTCTAAACTGGTCATTTATGTTCCCTCTGTCATCAATGGAGAGAGACAAGTCTATCTTTAGCCCACATGAAAGACTTCTTGGTGACACCTATTTTAAGATACGTTGCATTATCCTTGTAGGTGTCAATCATTCTCCACTCAATAGCACCTAGACAACTAGATTAGACAGGATACTTACCTTTTAAGTATCCTGACTAAAGTTAGGGGAGACAAATTCTCCTTTTCCATCTCCTAGGAGAAGATGCTGTGTATTCACTCCAGAATCTGTGCCTAGACTGCAGGTTTATGTCTATTCGTGTTAACTACTTTGGCTTTTGTTGATGGAAGATTAATTGCTCTTACAGACTGTGGCCCTGAAGGTTATCATCCAGAAGTGCAGAATTGCTTCTTGCTGATATTTGGCCCTTGCTCCTGGGATGGGCTGAGGAGGTGAGCTGGCAAACAGGCGGGTTGTATCTAGTAAAATGAGGCTGTGATATCTTCCAGTCCTATGAGATGTCGCCTGCCTCCTTCTCATGAGAGACCACAGGTCTTTAGTCACCTGCACAATATCCCCATGGGACAAACCCCCCAAAATATCAGTGCTTATCAGTGCTGGAAACCCCATCATTGCACTGTAGTTATCTGCATATGATTTTTTTTTTTTAATTTAATTGTCACTGTGCGTATAGCTCCCAAAGACCCATGTCTTCTTCCATACCTTAAGTGCAGATCTTCCTAACAATTACAATTGCTCATGATAACTGCCTGGGCCATGCAAGGATTTAACCAAGGCATCTGAATAAAATGGGCAGGGAAGTTGAGTCCTATAGTCTAGGGGCATGGTTCTGGCCACAGCAGTCACTTTTTGAGCATAGAAGGGAGAACAGCAAGGAACATACTAAGAATGGTGTTTTCTAAATGTTCTAGACAGATTTTTTGAGACTCTTGTTTCTTCATTCTTTAGATGGATAGGCCATTTCATCACAATGATGCTGATACCCTTTGGCACTAGCCCAAACCATTGCCCTTTGCAAACTCTGTTATGGTTTCTGACAGGGAGCAAACTACCTTAGCCAGCTTTGGAAGGAAAGGAAGAAAAATATATCTTTGTCTAAAGACTCTCTTCTCTCAAGTATAAAGCCAGAAGAAGCCCTGGGGTCTTATCCTAGACAAGGATCTGACACAAAAAAGATGACTCAGCTTTGGAGGTGTCTGTGCCAGAGGCAATGAGCTTAAGTGGGCTGAAGTATCTTATATAAAATGATGTGCAAAACTGGGAATCAAACTCAGATTTCCCAAGCCCTGACCGAGTGGTGATATCACAAAGCCATCCTTTTGATGGATTAGTATTTAGCTTTAAAAGAGTTGCTGTTATGATCTGTGTCCAATTAGCTGTGTTTATTTTAGCACTGAAGGCACTAAATAGATTATCTGATTTATTATTTCCAATGCATCATGCATAATTGATTTGTCAGCCCCTTGGAATTAGATATAAACAAAAATAATTTTTTGAGTAAAACCAAAATAAAAAATATCCATGTAAAAAATCTGACAAATAAAAAAGGCGAATGAAGTTCATGTCGTCAGATACAATATTTCAAATGTCTTGTAAAGAAAAAACTATTCCATGTTTAAGCAGTGGAGTACTTGTAAGACTTGTTTAGTTTCTCAATTAAATTTATTTTTTAAAGAAACTTTTTTAGGAAGCCTTTTTTCTTCCCTAGGAGGAATAAATTGGCAAAGAAAGGTAACTGTGCAAAACTGAGATGTGTGACATCAAATCAGCTTTTTTTTTCAAAGAAGAGAAGTTCATTCGACTCTAGCATATTGGAGCTGGAGGAACTGGTAAAACGGCTGTCCCTAGAAGATGAAATTGAAAATGAACATGCATATATATGACAATGTTACACTTATATTCAGGTGAACCTTACTCAGTGACTATCATTTGATTCAGTGAAAAAAACACTTGCCGTAGAAGGAACATTGGACTCACCACATGCTATGGCAAGGAGTCTCCCAAGCAAGTCTGCGACATAGACTTGTCAACAATTTATTCAGACTACAGCAGGTGGCTTAGACAAAGAGGAGGGAGGAAGCCTACAGAGGTGCTCAAAGATAGGAGCAAAGCCAACAAATTTCACTTAGTTTTTTTCACTTCAGAATAATTCCTTTCCAGTGGCAAGAATCCACCAAAAAATTAAAGGGCCTATCTGGAGCTGTGCCTGAGCCCTTGGGACATCTCTGTGTTCCTACAGCAACAACAAGATGTCACTGCTCTCATTCATTCCCTTTCTTGCCACAAGGTTCAGACCATAGATGTTCTTTTCTGTTATGCCAAAGGAGTACAAGAATCTGTTCCTGAAGGCTGAGAGCTTCTGACTACCAGAGTTAAATCTACATAAGGTGAGTGACATGGTGGCTTGCAAAACTACCCCTAACTCTTGGGCCAGGCTCCACCTGTGAGCTGTAAAATGATAGCTCCAAGGGTGACCAAGGGACAGGGAAAAGCAAGGTTGCCTTGTAACAAATCTGGATCGACCTTACGACAATCCACTTGGAAAGCAAGCAGGAGCAAAGGAGTTGCCAATTTTCCTCTTAAATATTTTTTTGGCTTTGAAATAAATTCAGCACCTTTGGGACGGTGAGAGCAAGTGTGAATATGATCATCTTTCCAGAAAAGTGCAAAGAGCGTATGGGTGTGTTTTGACAGGGCATTACCTATCCTTCTTACAAACTGGAAAAGAAGATTGAATATAATTATCTGAATGTCATCATACTTAGGAAAACTTCTGGCATCTTTTCACTCAAAATGTTTACTTCAGCCCAACCTCCAACAATGATTAGAAAACATTTTGTGATGCCAACAGATTGTTTGTGGGAAGCTTTTAAAGAAAAATATAATTGATGTAAAAAAAAAAATCCCTTTTAATCAGTTCCTCATGCCAAAGATTAGCAGTGATCTTGACGTGTGCAACATAATCAGTCATAATCAAATCCTAGCTGGAGTAGTACCTCAGATGTTGTTAATTGTATTCCTACTAGCCTAAATTAGATTTACCCATTAAGTGCTGATAGAGGAAGCAGAAACTTGTTCAAGATATTGTATGTTTGTCTTGAGAAGCCTAACCAAATGGATGGAAATACACAGCAATGGAGTGCACACAGTGTCAGCTTGGAAATGTCCACAGGAGTTGAATTTCTTTCTGCATTTTCTCTCATGGAAAGTTTGCCTGATCTTCCCCGCCTCTGAGCTTAAAGACTTCAGAATGTAACTGAAAATACCACAACCTCTGCCAGATATTTGAACTATCCTTCCAGGATTTAATTGTGAATTATGGAAATCCCTACATCATTCTTGTAGTAATTCATTAAATTATAAAGGCTTTTCCCTAAAAAGGTACAGACTCCCTGATGTTTCTTTTGGCTTTTCCATTGCCCTGAGATTTAGGCAGTCTGCTGGCATGTGCACTTCACCATTATTTCAACCTACAGGACATAACATCTCTTTTTGGACTGAAAATATGTCTTTCCTGCAACCTCCATCAAACATGCAAGGCTCTCAGCCTTCTCTGAGACCTCCCACTGTGGCTAGAATATATTTTCGACGAAGTTCTTGGATATTACTTACTCTCCTCATCGCAGTTCACAGCACTTCTTTGCCCATTTTGTCCTATACTCCACATCTTGACCCTTCTCCATTTTCTACCTTTTCTGCAATGTTCTGTCAATGCTACCTGTCCAGGAATTATGAAATAATATAGAGGGAAAAAAATAGTGGGGTTTTTTTAAGAAGGAAGAAAAATTGGCAATTTTTCTTTTTAAAAGCTAGTATGGGTAGGGGGGTTGCAGTCACTGCAAATGCACACTTTTCAACATTTGAGGCTTACGCACTTCAACACAGTGTAAGTTCAGGGTCATACAACTGCTCACCATACACAAATGTTGTACCTGGTTTTACAGTAGCATTTTTCTCTCCTTCTGTTCAAGAGAAGCTGACTAAAAATGGCCATAGTTTTTCAGGGAAGGGCAGTTTCAATGTTTGTGCTTCTTCTCCATCGATGGGCTTTAGACCAGTGCACATGACTGAGACCTCTGCATCCTGCTGGAGCAGAAATAGGATATAAATAGTGACAAGACAACACGTAGTCACAAGAAAATACCTTCACCAAATATATGTGAACTTACTAGCCACTTAGGGAAACAAAACAGTAGCTGGGATTCCTTTAAAGAGGAAAGTTTGCTACCAATGCCTTTTTCTCACAGGCTAAAAAAGCTCACAAACTAGATGAAGATTATATGGTAACAAAGACGAAACCGTCACAGTACAGGGTGCTAAACTTTGTTTCTATATGCCGCTTTCCCACATTTTAGCCCAAATCCAAGCAATAAGACCATGGTACATGCCCCTTTTATTGTCAGGTGCTGGTAAGAAATACCACCTGCTTCATAAGATTACTGGGTAACTAATAATGATCTCTCATTTTGATCAGTTTTACAAAAGGAAAAACTCATTGCTCTGGTGAAACGTGAACATCTTCTATTGTTAAGGAGGTATCACTTCACCATTTTTTCCAGCCTATCAGGAGTGTTTTGGCCCTGTTTGCCACAGCTGTGATACACATTTTGCATTTCTCCAAGGTTAGAAAAGTTCAATTTTTCTATATGCTTGCAAAGATATAATTCTATGAGTATTTCTGTTTGTGAAAACTAAAGCAGCGAGGTCTTGCACCGTGTCTCCTATTGCTGCATTTCCTATGTCAGAACTAGGACAGAGCATAAGGAGACACGCATGGGTCAGGCCAAAGGTCCATATAGCCAGCGTTCTTCTCCAACAGTGGCCAATGCAGATAAATAGAGAAAAGTATAAAAGCAGAGGAAGGAAATGGAGGTGTTTTCCCAGAAAAATCTGCCTCCCTCCATTTTAAACATCATCTTGCATAAGACAAGAGGGATCACCGGAAAATTATTTGTAATACCCACCCTTTGTTTTCAAGAAAAGCCTCTATACAGTCATCATTTGGAAGCATGGTTGGTCTCAGTTTTGCTCTTGAAATGTGGTTTGAGTCTGGTTGACAACATTCTCTACTGTCACACACTGTACTGATTCTGCAGCCAGGTAAATGACTTCTGAGTACTGCTTTCTGTTTACTGGTGTTGTGCCAGTGTACAACAGCATCCAGGTAAGTATAGTTTAGCACGGTTCATTCTCATTCTGGCTCAGCAAGCAGCTGTTGTCCCTTTGGTGGTTTACAACAGTTACTTGCAAAACCTCAAGGTGCTCATGTTAGATCTTTTCCTTTTGTGATGCAAATCTACAAGGTCTTTAAGACTGGTGACACCACAAATGGGCCAAAAGCCTTACATGCAAACATACCAGAATGCCCAAGATTTTCTTGAATTATTTCGTTATTTAGTGATTTTTTTTTTCTTTGTGCTGCATGAACCTAGTCATTTCTAGTAGAGAAATGGTAATGCATAGTAGAGAAATAATAATGCTAGTGTTAAATTTACACCATCTACACTAAGCTATATGTTGTCACTGCCACAGCATATGATGATTTTTATCCACATAGATCAAAGAACTCCTCAGTTACCCTGCTCAGCCCTCCATCCCCAAACACCATAAGCTGTAATGAAACTCCAACATGGTTTTAAGATCTCCAGACCTTGGAAAAGGAAGTCCCTGCCTATCTGCTAATATTTCTTCTTGGTACAATTTTGTCTTGCCACTGAAATGTCACTGACATGCTACAAGAAAGAGGCTGAATTCCCATTTGAACTACTGATGTGGTTGGCAAGCTATCATTAGATTTTTTTGCCTTTCCTCTCCGGCTCTTTACTCTGATACCAGCCAATCTATGGGACATCTACCACAACCGGTGTTAGCCACAGGCCAATTATGTGGTCTATGGAACAGTAGGCAAAGTGATTGTGTACATGGGTACAAATGGAAATAACAAACAAACACAAGAATACCATCATTTTGCTGTGCGTGCCTACACATAACTTTAGGAAAAGTCAGTCCATGCTGTTTGGTTCATCATGGAAAGCACAAGTCATGAGTTCTTGAGTCATCTGCCAAAGAAATGGGATATCATAATTATCTTAGTTACTTCATCGCTTTCTTCTGCTACCACATACTACCCTATCAATCAACCTCCTCTCCCAGTTTCACAGCCCAACTATGAGAAGGGCAGCTGCCATCCAAAAAGTTAAGAAAGGCTTACTGTCTGTACTTTGTAACTTTATTTTTGTCACCTGTTTGTTATTACAGGACACAACATTTTTTAGACTTCATCTCTAAAGCGAACCTGACAAATGGGTTTCCTGTCAGGATACCAGAAGTGGCTTTTGTGCTGTATTTGCCGCTACTGTGAAATTTTCCAAGTTAGGATGGACTGTGTTTTTTCATTCAGGAACACAAGTAAAAGAGGAAAAAATGGTAGAAAAATTTTTAAAAAAATCATTTAAAAATGTTTATTCTGCAGAGATCAATGAATCTTAGACTGAAGGAAATAGATAGAAAGTTCAATCATCCCTTAGCAAACTAAGATCAGATTTTCAAAAGCGTCTGGGGAGATTGAGTCAAGATGCTCATCCTCTTTATTCAGTCTCTGGAAAGAGACAGATGCATTTGCAAATAGTTGGAGGACCCACAAGGCCTCCTTTCAGTGCTCCCCCCCATTCCCTGTTCAGGAAGCCAGTCTGCTTCCAGAGGGTGTCTACCTCTTCCAGAAGAAAACGGTAGGTACTTCTGACCTCCACGCATCCAGTTGCCCAGTTATGCCTGCTCCAACCTAACGGAGCAGGGTCCCAGCTTCGATGCACTGAAACTCACTTCAGTGGCGCCCGAAAAGCAACCAATAGTAATTTCAAACATACAGAAACAGGTCAAATACTTAAGTGTTTCCAAGGAAAAGTTTGGTTACACAACACCTCTGAAATCTAGCCGCTGGTGTGCCAATGCTAGTGGTGGCGGCATGCAATCTTCGGTGAGATTTTTCCAGCAGCTCTTCAGGATCAGACACTTCCTACGTTTTGTCAAGTCTGGCTTTTAGACATTCCTAAAATGCAGGGGGATCATGCAAAAATCTGTGCAATGAGGAACTTGCCATGTGGTGAAAGGAACTCAAACTAGGTCCCTCCCTGAACAAAAACAGATGGAAAAACACAGACAGACCACATCAGTGCTCCATGACCTACATCAAACCTCCCTCCAAAACATCTCCTAAACCATTCAAGAACCACATCAGAATAAACTTCCTATTGCTAAGATCTGTCAGACTAACAGCTTACAAGCATTGGGGCATGACCCAAAAGTGGGTCACCAGAGGACACTCACTGGGCTTCATCCCACCAACTGAAAGGGCAGTAAATCCCTGTGGTTGCTAAAACCAAGCTGGAATTTTAAGCCCAGTGAGAAGGAACAATTCTCTTCTGCACCCACACCTTCCCTTCCCGCTCCAGCTGCCCTTGCCCTGGTTTCCATCTTCACTTGCCCACCACAAAGTAGATGACCTGCTCTTCAGTTGCCTTCTCACCTTTCCTGTTGCTCCTGCCCAACACTGACAAAATGCCCATATGATCCCATGGTACTGTGACAAAGTAATGCTGTCCAGGTGCTGAGGAGCACAGAAATAGCTCTATTCCATCCATACAGTGTCTTATTTTGTCTAGCAAGCAGCCTCCAGGCTCCTCACCTTGCAAACTCAGGCATAGCAGTTTTGCGGGTTCTCAACTTGTGTTTAAGCCTACCAAGCCCACTCTGTTGCACAATTACGTTTCCCCACATTAATGGTCAACTCTTCATGAAGTAGAACAACATTTATATTTGATATGACATTTATAATGCTTCTATTTTTGTTAAATGCGAGGAGGAGGATAGCAAATGTAGTCACACATACGTAGCCAGAGCTTTCCAGCCATCCCTAAGAGTATAAAAAAACAATTTAATGGAAAAACTAAGAGAGTTGCTAGGCCACCAATCAAACTGAGAAGTCCTGCATTAGAGAAGCCTTTAACAAATAGAGCTGGCAATTCTCTAATCGATAATTGACTATCATGGAAGCTACATATGGGCTTTGTGAATGGAACAGATGGAAGATTTGTCTTCCAGTCTTTTCTGTATAGGAACAAATCAAAATGCAGCCATTTCTACTTGATAATAGTTTTTTTAATAATTAACAAGAAAAATGAAAAAAAAAAATAGTAAGAACAATTTCCTGCCTAGAGCATTGTGTCCCTGTGTTAAGTGCAGTGCAAATAGCAAGTGAAAAGACTTCTTCCTGCCCCTGTTTATATTCAAGAAATGGACAGACAATAGCACAGGAGGAGACACGAAGCCAATATTTGAAGCAGGGGTTTCAACACACCGACTGTTATTACACTTCTCCCTGAATATCATGGCAGAAATCCCAAGGCAAATCCTGCTGGCTAGCATGTATTAGGACTGCAGGCACCAGATTGCAGTAGGGCAGGGATGGGTAATGGTATTTGTGTTACAAGCACAGAAAACACCGTTGTTAGGTACAGTTCCCTAAAGTGGGAATTGTACCTAATGCTGCATTAATACTTCTCTTTTTACTAAAGAGCTTTAGACTGTAGTCTCAAGCATTTAATGGGTTCTATGGCGTTAACTTACTGTGACATCCCTCAGCAGCTGAAGCACAGATAACATTATCTTACAGATAACAAGCTTGCATGTGGGTAATCTATTTAAGTTCTTTCCTGAATTATCTTCCTGTAGTAAATGTGTTTAAAAATTAATCACTATTTCTTTTGTGTTTTGCTCGGAAATCCATAATTTTCTTATCTGTAGTCAGTGAAAGCTTTTATAAATGTGAAGATAAATAAGTATGCTGAGGGGAGTTTTAAAGCATTGCCTTAAAGGAATTCATAAGGATATACTTTGCATTACTAAACTCCTCTGTTTCGCTACTGAGCTCTGGATGTCTACACTGACACCATATAACTGTGGCGCAACCTCCCCCTTGCCCCTTGTCTGACATCTCTCATGCTATGTACACATGCTTGATGTGGTTTCTCTGGTGTTCACAAAATATTCATGAGCTCTTGGTGTGTTTTCTTGTATCACTGATATGGTTTGCCTGAGATTTATATGAGTGTTTTCATTTGTTTTTTTTCAGGGAGGGACCTGTTTTGAGTTCCTCTCAGCTGAATGGGTAAATATTCATCATTGCTGGGAACAGCTCATGATTTCCTGGGATATTGAGAAGAGCAAATCCTAGTTTCGAAAATATTCTCTCTTTGGAGGATGACTTGAAAAAACACGTGGTGTTTAGATTATTTTATCTGAATGGCCTCTGCTTTCTCAGAAGAGCCCTGGAGCCACGCACAAGCACAGCGACACATGCAACTCAACTGTATGGTATTGACTCGCCATAGGGTAGACAGCTAGCTTGGTAACTTGCCAGATGCACCACAATCTTCCACTGATGGGAAGCATAAACAAAAAAAAAAAAACCAAAATCAGAGGAGCCTGTTTTTCTTTGGTAAACTGATTGCTGATCTTCTATTTTAAGAATTCTTGCTTTTTGGGGGAGGATCAAAACCTCTGCTACATCATCTTCTAATTCCCTAGAACAAGGAATGGGGAGGGGGGGAAATCATATTCCTATGTTTCCTACATGTTTTCATTAGGTACTGGAGAATATGCCTGCAGTGTCTTTGAGATACCTCATTAGAGACTTTTCATCTGCTCAGTGTAATCACTGCAGATTATTTGGAGCTGGTTTAAAGTAAAACTACTGTTACATTATGCTCAGTTGAGCAGATTTGCACTGAAGCACACTGATGTTATCTATTTATCTTCAATACTCAGCTCTGGTTATGTCTGACATAAAGTATCCAGAAAGCAGGATTTAACCTGTAGAAGATTTACTCTGGTGGATTTAAAGCCTAGAGGATGGCAGAACTACTATATTGTACTGTACCATACCATACCATACTATATTACAGTATACTATACTATACCAGCTCCTTCCACTCTCTAGGACAGGCACTGTGCCCAAAAACATCTCCACAATTGGGGAAAATTGGGAGGTTGATTGTGCCTCTTAGAAATGGTATATAAATTAACCACAGACACTGATCTATTTTATACACTGGATCGGGCTCACCCTCGTCTGATCTCAGCGTCAGCTTTCATACTCCACCTCCTCTTGAACCTGTGCAGCATAACATAGCAGGAAGAGCCAAAGCTGAACACGTAAGTATGATATACACAGTGTACTTTCAAAACTCCCTTTCGTGCGAAGCCAGCGCTGGGTTGTTGAAAAGCATGATAGAAGGCTGTTACTTACTATATTCCAGCTGTTGTCATTAAAAAAACCCATGCTGCTCTAAGTAAATGCTAGTAAAATATCACATTCCTTCCTTTGGTAATAAATTAAACAGTGTTGTGAAAATATCACAGACTTAATAATATTTGGGAGGATCTGGTTTTTCATGAAGCAGCTGGACCGACAAGTTTTGCAATTTACAGCACCATCTTGACATCTTTTGAAGCAGAGCATCGTGGTTAGCATACCCAGGTGGCTGTTTTCGTCTGCTTCTTGCAGCAGAGGCCTACTGGATGAATAATTTCAAAAAGGAGAGAAATAGAAAGTATAGAGGTGATACAGTTGATAGAAGTAGAAATTAATAGCTAGGAGATTAGTGATCTAATGCATATTCATAGAAAGAGGCACTCTCCGTGTTTTTCAAATATCCACACTAGCTTTTGTGCTGATCCAGTGCTGTGGTATTAGCTATACTAAATGCATGAAATCCCGTTTTCTTCTCCCTTTGAAGTTGTGGCATGACTTAAAGGGGAAAAGGGAAAGGCTGGTAGAGCTTTTGTAAGGCTTATTGCAGGATCTGTAATCAGTCACTGTTAAGATTCATTTGTAACTACTTTTGCAAGTACAAAACCAAAAAAAAGACAGGTCCAGAGGAACTGCTCACTGGAATATTAGGTTAGGCATAGCACAGGTCTTCTGCTATAGGTGTAGAGGTTAGGATAGCAAACAGATTAAGTAAAGATCTATTAATTCAGAGTCCATCTTCCTGAGAAAACAACAGATCAGGCCAAATTGAAATTGATGCCCTGTGACTTCAATAATTAGATCATAGTCTCATGATACAGGGCACACCATATAGTAAACTGAGCTGGGGCCAAGAATAATGAACAGAGATCTCATTAGCTGAGATCCTGCAAGTTTCTAAATTTTACTAAATCATTTTAATGTCGCCTTTCACCACTAAGTGGCAAAAATAATACAGTGAAAGCACTCTGTATTTGCAGTACTAGACATACCTAGCATACTCCCTATGCCTCCACAGAGCTTATAAAAATACAAGCAAATATTTGTAAATGAGACCAAATTAATTTATTCTTAATCCTTTCCAAGATTTTTTCAATAATAATCTTGGTGCTTTCCCTGGAAATTTTCTATCACACACGGAACATAATTATTTATAAAGTGATAGGAATGTACATGCAAACATGTTTTGCAAATGTGTAGAAAGTGTGGGCAAGGTTATAATTTAACTTGGACTAAATGAAACAAATTCCAGTCCTGCAGAAGACTTAAGCTAATGCATTATTCTATGTAACAAACAATTTTGGTGTGCCACAATGCTTCATTGAACAACAATTTAAGAATTTGAGAGCAATAAACATATGGAGTTCAAAACATAACCATAGTAGAAAGTGTGTGGCTATGTCAAAAAAACCTTCTCACACTGCTTATCTCTATCTGCTGCCCACTTTTGCTATGCTGGTACCCTTCTAGTCCGACCCCTGTGAAAGTGGATCCACCAAGGAGAAATTTCACACAGAGCTGAAGAATGGTTTTTATAGGAAGGAGGAGTATGGAATTTGACAAAAAAAATGAGTATATCATTCCAGTGGTAATAAGAAAAGTGAAAGAAAATCTATGTAAATACAGTCCCAGTTACAAAAGTTTATCATATCTGCCTCTGGAAGCTGCATAATGGATGAGCAGTCGACTGAACTGTGATCTACCTCAGCACAGACCATCTGGCAATATTCTGATCCTAGCAGATGCTGAGATTTTCTGCCTTATATCCATTTCTCTTTTCATTGTCTCTCTTTCTCTTCCCAATATCTAAGGAATAAAAAATTCACCACCCTGGGAGACAAAAGAAAGGTTGTGCAGAGGCAGATAATCAAGGTAAACGGGATTCCTAGAACGTCAAAGGCAGACTCAGTCTCAGTTTTGGGCTCTGTGGTCCTTCATGCCTTCCTCAGAGCTGTCTGCAAGAGAGTCGTGGCTTGTCCTTGTTCATTTTAAGCAGGTGACATTTACTTCACACCAATATATATTGCTCTAAAAGACATTGTAGTGCTGTAGGGGGACTCCCACCTGTACAGGACTTGCAAATCTTAAACTTTGTGGTACCTCACTTCCCTCTGCAAATGTTTTCCAGCTTAATCTGACTGTTTTGTCAGGTCATTTTGTCAGGTCATCCATCTGTCCAGGCAGCCAGACAACCAGCCAGGCCTGTGGCTCAGAGTCATCCCTCTGGCTTCCAGCACACAGCTGGGACTCCTTGGGTGGGAGCATGGTTGCCTCCGGTTACATCCATAGAGCATGAAAGGAGGTGGCTTAGAAAGTGATTCGGGCCACCCAGGAGCCATCTTCTGGATAAGCCCATCTGTCTTCATTCAGTGGAAGGTAACCATGGTCCTGGCATAATCCCCACAGGCAGGTGACAAGAACCTGTGGGATGACCCAGGTCTCTGCTTAAAATGCATTTTCATAAAAGCTAAGAAAAGTTGGAAGGCTTCGTATTTGTCTTCTGCTTCTGTAATTGACCTTCCTGATTCGACACACATTTTTGAATAGAACAATATCTTTTCAAATACAAAGCTCTATGCAATCTCAGTATCAAAGTGGAAGCAAAGTCCTCATCTAGACAACAGAATTTATTTCTGTGTGATAGAGAAAGCTACTAGTTATACAAACCTGTGTAAAATTCAATCTACTTTTTATCACAACATTTTATCAAGACATTTTTTATTTAGGGATGGTTTTCTGGCTCACCAGACATTCCCATGCACTAAAAGTTTTGCTACACTTCAGGGACAAGTGACGTCAGTGATGACTACATTAGACCAAAAGCCAGCAATAACAATAACAACAGCAAAAATCACACCCCACAACCTGGAAGACTACCTCTGCAAAGATTAGCTGATTTCTTAGCCTGGGAATTAGATGATACTAGATTTCCTGCAGAATGTCATTTTGGTTTAAGTGTGATATTCACTCCTATATAAACTTTTTTTTTTAGGAGGCCAACAGTATCACATCCTTTATGGCAAAGGAGCAAATGGAGTTCAGTCACTGGCTCCTTTCTCTGAAGTGATTCAGACCTATCAAGTTAAATTTATGCATTTCCTTCTTTATTTCCAGATAACCGATTCTGAACTAAGAGGGAAGGTAGAAATCTACCTGGAAAAAACAGTGAACTTTACCTTTGTCGGAATTTCCTTGCTAGTTTACAATATGCTGAGCCATTGAGTAAGTATGGAACATGTACAGAAATCAGGAATACTTCTCAGCTTTCCTCCTCAGAGTTGGCATATCCTCAATGACTTCAGGAGAAGAGATGAATTCTCTTCGGGGGCATCTGCCGGCTGATGATATTTCGTGCTCAGTGTTTCAGGTGGTAAACAATCTGTGATGATTCAAGGGGCTTATTCCAGGCCCCTCCTGACACCTCTGTGAAACTTTTCTGCTGGAGCCTGTGACCGCAGCCAAACACTTTGAACAACTCTAGACCAGCTCTGCCAGGAAATTTATGATGCATCTTATAGGAAATAAATCTTTCCACGTTTGGAGCAGTTTATTTCAGTGGTTAAAATCAGAAGGGTCTGGAAATCAAAAAGAACAACACATGCACAAACAATTAACTTGGTTGTTTCATTAACTGAAACTGAGAAAATGCTGAGTTAAGTAATAATCAGGGCTTTATCCTCCGTAGTAAAACGAGAAGATTGTCAGGTTTCCTGTGAACCATCTGCTCTTTTATGAAATCATACTCCTGAGACTAGAAGCTCTGCTTTTAACTGGGCAAACTGTGGGCAACTGTGCCGTCGTGTGTCTGCAGGGTGTACGGGGCAGGGAGGGCAGGCACACGCCGATGAACCGAGGCAGTAAGTCAGCAAACAAATCCCTCCTGGCATACTGAGACCAGTCCCTGGTAAGGAGACTGTAACTTGGAGGGTGCAAAGGTACCTGAGATGTTTAGCTCCTTTTGAAGACAGCCAGGTTCAGAGAAGAGCAAAACGCCTGTGAAGGAACACGGTCTCTCTTCGTACCTCACCTTGTGTCAAACTAGGATCAATCCTTTGCCTCCCCATCCCCCGCATCCAAAATGCAATGGCTGCAAACAACAGGGAAAGGTCACCTTTCTGTTTCCAGCACACCAGGCTCACACACCAGGCCTGGCAGAAGAATTTCACCACAAAGTATCTGCGTCATCAGTATGGCAGCATATGAAAATAAAAGTTTTTCTGTATTTTTAAATTAACTTTTATTCTTTGCATTTAACTGACCTTTGTGTATATAAATTATGCATATAATTATAGGAACTCAAATACAACTACATATTTCAAACTCATTTCCTTGAAATCAGTACAGCCACTATTATTAGCAAAAGTAAGAAAAACGTTCCCTCACTTGTGAGAAAAAAACCCCCAAACCACAACAAATGCATGTCACCAGTGGTGACAAGGAGCATTTTACATCTGAACATACTCACAACCCAGAAAAGTAGCAGCCATAATAGTGCTACAGATAATTGCTTCACATTCACAATAAAGATGCTACTTGGAAGTAATTCAATTTTTTGACAAAAGCATATGGCATCTATAATCTCATTATTCATAAACTGATGCCAAGCCTTCAATTCAGTATTGGGAGAGCTGTATGTCCAAATATGTCCCTTATACATCCAGTGACAAACAGCACGGATATTCACAGTAATTACATGAAGCTTTAAAGATGTCAAATGTTGTAAAAAACTGTAAAATCTGGATGCTTATCCTATCATCTCTGTAACACAACCATTTGAACATGATGCATTTACAAAACGGGGCTGGAAATACCACAGGAACCAATATTCCCATAAAAGAAACAGATTGTGTTTTCTTAAAAATTACTTACTGCAAGACATCTTTCTCTTACTGCTCATTCTCTGAACCATGTGCTAATCTTAAACTAACCTGTCTTTAATTGATGTGTTTGTCACTTATAACTAAAATCAAAGAAAAATTTAAAGCGATCAATGAGAACAACAGAGCAAGTAAATCTCCTGATCTATTACTTTCCAATTGAACATTGTTTTGCTCTATAATCTCACGCTACTTCTTAACTGGCATCTGTTTCTGTGATCTTGGAAATATTTGACATTTCCGCGTATAAACTTTTGCACATACATTTATTTTAAGCTCCATTTTTTCAGCATTAAAGATCAGCTACGTTTGTGCAAAGAAGAAGAGACAATACCATGTTATTTACAGGTGTGCCTGGAATTTGCCGTTGAGAACTGTCAGCTGAGGGGATTAAAACAAATCCATAAAATAACAGTAAATATGATATTGTAAACATCACCAAATAATGAGTGAAAACCCCATTCCTGCCACTAAATCACTACACTGATTTAAAAATCTAGATGTTTTCCTTAAAAAAAAAAATAATCCTTAGGGAGTTTAACTATTGCACTGGGAGAGTTTTAGGTACTTTTTCTAGAGTTTTTTTGTACCCCCTGTGTAAGCCCTCAGCTAGGGTGGCAGCTCCCCCCAGCATACCCCTTGCCCAGCCACTTGCCTTCCCCTGCCCCCCGGAGAAGGACCCCCCTCCCCCAGCCACTTGCCTTCCCCCCCCCCCCCGGAGAAGGAGGTCTGCTTCCAGCCCCCCGCCTTGCCAGTTATTTGTTGCTACTCAAGCACGGGTTTTCTTGTTACAGCAGTTGTTCTAATGGACCTCAAAAGAGCCCAGGTTGTTCTCAGGCCACAAGTTGGATAGCACTGATGGAAAATCCTCCCTGAGGGCTTTGATTTTCAAGGTCAAGTGTTCATGTAGATTTACAATCAGCGAGCAATCAACAGGATGTAGGTGCGTCATATCTGCAAGCGTCCTGTAGCAAATGAAATGACCTGGACATCAGTCGCCTTTAAAACCATGGCTGTTTCTCAGTGCTGCCTATCTCTTAGTGTCACTACATACCTGTTGGGAACGTGACCCCACATACAAACACAGCAGCTGACTGTGAGACAGCTGATCATAGGCAAGCTCACAGGTACCTCTTACTCTTGGTCAGCTTCAGGAGTTTTTGTAATAATTCAACGGTGGGCACCAAGTCCAGACTGAGCTCAATAAATTGTTCCTTCAGGTGAAACAGCCATGGTCCAGGGGATTCAGGCTTGCTAGTAAGTTACTCTATGACACACCCTTCTTCTAGAAACAATTTTCAGAAGAACCTGGGCCCAAATTAATCTTCAGCAGCGCTGGTCTGCCGCTCACCATCTGGTCGGGAGCCTTTCGGGACAGTCTGTTCTGTGTCTCCCTCGCTGAGCAGGTTGCCTGCAGCGGGACATGGGTGTCTGTGGGTTGTCACACCACGAACCCAGTCTCCTATCAAATTACAGCCCTCAGTCCACAGAGCGAGCGTGCTGGTTCGGTTACATCTTAGTGTGTTTTCCATGCAAACTGTGGTATTTAACTTTGGGTCCACCCTGAGGATCCTAACGGGACATAATTAGAAGGGCCGTGCCTTGCCCAGGGGCCCACCACCCAGGAACCGCGGGCAGGCTGCAGCCTTCCTCGGGGTAGTGTTTCCAAGAATCCCTTTGATGTGATTTACACCCACAGAGGCACACAGTAAGAGTGTGGAGGCTCAGGCTCGCTGCGATGTTTGTGCAAGTGGGCACGAGGACAGAAAGCCTCTTTGTTCCCTGCCCTCCCCTGCTGCCACGCTCAGCTTTCAAATGTGGGTGCTGGACTCTGATGGCACTTTTCAGCACCTACAATGATGTGATTGATGCACTTTAGGATCAAACTGGGTAGCCTGTTTGCCAGACTGAGATCTTTCGTGTAAGGCCTCGTGTTTAAAAGTTCATCAGATGTTAAAAGTTCAAAGTGGTTGCAAATGATCTGCACCTCAAGAAGCAGCCTGCAAGTGAGCCCATTGGAGTACCATTTCTTTGTGTGCCACCACCATTAAGAGCTTCTTGTCTAAGTTTCCTTAGCTCAAAAATGGCAATAACGCCTTGATCACTCACTGTATCAAATGTGACATGCACAGTACCATGACGCTGAGTGGTGTGAAGCTGTTATCTTGTTATGATGCTATATTTCATTCCAGCATTGCCCTTTGCCATCTTAAGAACCAATCCTCACCCAAGCATCAGAACTTTTTAATCTCAGTGTTAGTAGACTTAAATGAGTGGTACTTTGTTTTTGCTCTACAGCAAGGTCAGAGAGCGCACAGTGCTACATCAGGTTAAGAACTAACAACTAAGGCATTTGATGCTCAAAGGAAACAGTCTATTAATGCAAAAATCACAAAGGCCATGCCTTCACTCTCCCACTTCCAAATATTTACTCTTAATAATCTTTTTGTCACCATCTTTTTAGAATTTATATTCCTACCCCTGTTCTAAAAGACATGATTAAATGCAAAAAGACTGAGATCGATTGTTCCCTTCAGCCTCGCCTGGAAACTCCCCTACACTGCAGTAAAGGTCTTACTCAATGGTTGTTTCTCTAATTATCAAGTGCTAATTGATTTTAAATTAAATAAATAAGCTAACATTTTGTCTTAACATGTAGGGAGAGAGAAATTATACCTCTTCAGCTGTACCTTGTCTCTCACTGACAGTAACTCTAGGTACCACTTCGCACTCAGGCCTCCCATGAGGGGAGTGCTGTACCATACCTTGGCGAGCAGTACTGGGCACTGTGCTGGATGGTGGGGGCTGGAGAACAGCAGGGGCAGGTGGGTGTAGGAAACTTGTGGCTTAAATTGTCCTGGGAATGAACAGCCGGGAGAGAAGGGTATGGGTGGGTGGGTGTTCCTGGGGAGCTCATTGATACTCAGCTTGAGCATGGGTGCCACAGCTAACCCTGAGCAAGGTTTGGACTGTCATTCCTTAGGGATCTTAAGACTTTAAATCAGTTACTTTTTCTTTCAGTAAGTTTCTCATTCAATTGTCAGGTGCAATTTCCAGTTAAAATAAACTTGGCTTTGGGGTAACAGTGAAAGATAATCAAAGCAGCTCACTATCCCACATCAAACTCCTCCCTTCCTTTGCATCAACATACTCGGACAGCTTGGGCCTGATGCCACTCTAGGTGTTCCTGCTGCCAAATACTGTTTTCTTTCACTGTCTTACACTCCTTTTTCACTAATAAAAATGTTGTTTTACTTGATCTCATTTAAGCATAGTATTGTTCTCCTGTCACTTACACACATACATAGAAAGAAACTCTGCAATGGAAAGACACACTGTGGGAGGAAAGCAGAGAGGAAAAGGCAGCAGGAGGGTCCTGAGAACAAATCCATGAGTTGGCCCAAATGCATACACCCAGAGGAAGGGCATCCTGCCCCGCATGAGACCCTCCCACCTAAAGGAGCTTGTGCAGCACTACTGGAAATACAGTTGGAAGGGGCTGATGTAGCGGTTTGCAGGGCAGAAGTTCTACGTGGCCTCGGGTCATAGTAGCAAGCTCTGGAGCACAGCCAGGACCATTGCATTGCACAGCCTGGAGCTGCTGAGGTGTCCAGAGGCCATTGGTTTGCACGGTGGGGCTGTCATTCTCACAGACATAAGTTTTAACATCTCTTTTAACACATTTAGCAGAAGTCCTTTCACTTCAAAAGAAATTGATGCTGACCACACCGAAACATCAAGTGATGACTGGCTGGCTGTAGAATAATAATAATAAAAATGCTAATTACACTCATTTGCAAGGTGAACAAGGGTCATGTAACACTCATGAAAAGGTCACCTTGTGAGGTGGCTGAGAATGAGGAATTCTGACCTTTAAGACTGAACGTAGCCCTCTGAAAGCGTTTGCTTTTGCTAGCTCTGAACACAACATAAACTCCCAATAAATGGGCACTGGCTATGGAAACAAAGAGATCCCAGGAACGAGACTGCTGCTTCTCTCCAGAAGAGCCCCTTGTTATCAAGAGAAGTGAGTGGTCTGGAAGAAAAGTTGTTGATGTCTCTCTTCCCCGAAGGTACTTCAAACAGCAAATGAACACACAAGATCCCATGTTTATTTTCTTTCAAATATATTTCTGAAAATATTGTGTGATCCAAAATATGTGTTTTTCAATTTTGCGTGCCATAGCCCAGCCATGAGTGATGTATTTTATCCATATTCATAACAGTGTACAAACTTTCTATTCATAGCTCTCTCCACAGCATAAATTTTGGTGGGCATGCTGGAATTTCCTTCTGCGGCATATGGTAATCCTTTACCTGAGGCCTTGCTCCAAATAAATGTTTACATTCCTCTGACAGCTCACTTGAAATGTAAAGGAACAAGGTATGTGAGTCTTCCATTAAATAACTGACTGCATTTACATGTTCGGGGGAGGAAGGCACATAGCGTTCCTACACTGGACTGGCTGCAGGAATGTCCAACCTTGTTTCCTCTCATAAATATTTCATAATAGAAAAGACCTTAAAAATATGCCAATTCAAACTGCGGATTGACCCTTCCAACTCCAGGCACCGTAGCTAGGAGGGACTGAAATAAACACCACAAGTAAGCAGTGCCTGGGGCGGGCAGTCAGCTATGGAAACCACAGCCTCCTCTTTGGTCCTGGGGACCATCGTTTCATTCGGAGGCTATTCCAGGGAGGGCCGGCTGAAAGGGAGGGTGGTGGGTGGCAAGGGTCACACATCAAAGGTGCCAAGGAAGGTGGAAAGAATCTGGAGAAAAACTTCCTAGTCTGGGATCGGGTTTTATTTTATTTCACCCAGTTCAAACAAATAATGTTTTCACTTATGTTGACGAAAGAATGTCTCAGCAGTTAGGGGTCAGCACGCTGAAGCAGTAAATAGGAAAAATGCCTATACATGGTGTATATATCCAATTACTGAAGTAAATGTGTGTTTGCTTATTAGAGTACCAGGTCTACCTGAGCGCCCGCGATTCCAGCTAGCCACATGGGGTTTCTTTAGCCTTTTAATCTTTATTCATATCACCATTCACTTGGCCACCCTCCTTTAGGCTGCCACCAGGCTGGGGCTGGCAGGTTACCAAAACATCCCCAAGAGAAAGAGCAGCACAGGAAGTCGGGAGTTTGTTACTCTGCAGGAATCCAAACCCACAGCTTTCTCTGGTCACTCCTGCCTGCCTTCCCTGGCAATTGAGCTCTAACAAGATATCCTTTAGCCGCCTTTGATATCCTTTACCAAGGGGACATGCTGTTTAGGCCCAGGAGGAAGGTAAGACACAGAGGCTCTTTCTCCTCCATTGCTCACATTCCCACACAGTGAAGTATCTCACGTTTCCCAGTTATGAGTCTTGTGTTTCCTGTAAGTGCTCATCCAGAGGACCATGTTTTTTGCCATTCTTCTTGGTTGCTATCAAGACTACTCTCAGGCCTCTCTGAATAGACATGAGGAGCTTGTGCAAACTGAGCAGAAATAAAACTAGTACTGGAGACTCTCAAGACCTCTCAAAAGCTGAGAAGTGCCCAAGTGACAGCTTGTCCAGGACACTTAGCAGCTGGTACATACCCAACAGCCTTTCTTTAAATGAGGGAAAGCTTCATGGCTGTTACATGATTTACACTGGCTTAAAACTAGGGGAATCAAAAAGACTCTACAGTAGCTACAGTAGATGATAATTACCGCAATGATAGTTTGTAATAAAACCCAGTCTCTTCTCTGAGGAACAAAATTGCCCCTGCAACCTTTAATTAAGTTGGGATCTGAAGTCTCTGTGGGGTAATTTCCTGCACAGTCCCCAACTGATGGTGTGGAAACCAGGGCATGTATATGTAAAGTCACGTGTCCGAGCATCAAAAAGGAAGTCAAAGATAAAGCCAGGAGCCAAAACAAACCAGACCATAATATAAATGTGCACAATTCCCACTAGAATGTGAAAGCACATTTATTCAAGCCTGAATTTTACTCTTACTTAATAGTCCTGTGCCTTAAAAACAAAACTATCCTTTGTCTACCAGTAATTTAAAAATCTACCCATTATTAGGAAGATGGATGTATTCATTAGGCAATTGATAGAGCTGCATTGAGTGTCTCAGCACAATTCTTTGCTGAATTATGTTTTTGAATATCCTCTACCAACATGTTTCAGAGAAGTGTAGTAAGGACAAAACACTGAGGAGGAGAGAGAGTTTCATTCAGATAGTTCTTATTTAAAGTCACAGCTATTACCCAGTAGTTATCATTGATAACACAGTTAACATTATATTTTTTAAAGCAGATGAACAATAATAACTCATACCTCTTAAAAGAAACCATCAGTGACACTAGTTTAGGTCATACCTGTGGTTAAACATTGCTGTCATGGATTATCAGACAATACGACTTTGTTCGTCTCTAGGGACGATCTACAATCAATACACAGAACTTTATACATCAAAGGTAGTAGCAGCCAATGCCAAAAGGGTTTGCATTTCTTGCTACAAAAGTCACCCTGCTGTGTGACACCCAACATGCCCAAGAAAAGTTCCTGGAGATATGAAGCCTTTTCAGCATACTTTTCAAGTCAACAGACTTGAGCTTCATTTAAATGATGAAACAGAGGAGCAAACCGAAATGTCCCTGCTGGAAATAACCTAACCCCCTCCTTCCAGAACTTAAAACCGAACACTGTCAGCAAAAGCAGTTCAGAAAATAAGGCGGCACACAGTGAGAATGATGAGTGCTCGTGGCTTTGGGGACCCAGATCACACAGGGTTTTACAAATTGACTTGACATTAGGGTATACATCTTCCAGCTTAGGTAATAGCCTATTGAGAAGCCAGACAGGATTTAAAAGATGCTAGTACATTGCTCATATAGATACAGAGCAGCACCTCAGAGGTTAATATCTGTGGCTGTCAATACAGTCAGAGTGCACTGCAGAACTGTAAACTTGTATATAATCTTTGTTAAAGAAGTAGCTAGCTCGCTCGCTCTCCTGCTCAGCTATTGATGAGAACAGGATCAACCTGTGCTGGTACTCTCCCATAGCAGCTCATGCATCCCAGCCCAACCTTTACATCAAAGCCCCCCCCAGCCTACCCTCGCAGCACGTCCCCAGGGTTGGCAGGCTGAGATTAACTTTGTTATTTTCTAATGTTAGAGATACAGATACTGACATCTTAACATTTCAGTCAAGTTTTTCAATGGGATTTCCTAGCATTTGGAGACGTTCCACTGTGCTTAGCTGGTGAACTGTAAAATCCATCCACCAAAGAGCTTCAAAAATCATCGCAAAGGGGAAGAACCACACTTAAAACTGGGCTGTGGTGTATCACTGCATCTTGGTTTCATATCCTGAGTGGAGATTTTGAGAAACATCTCCTAAATTACCAGGACATTTCCAGGCATATTCCTGTAGGTTTCGGCATACTTCTCACCGCACCATCAGTCTCATGCAGCTGGCTCCATGAAAGCAGAATTTAGAACCCTGTCTTTCTAAAATACTCCTCTAGCACATGGATAATCTTGTATACCTAGAGCCTGCCTGCATTATCATTAAGTCCCCATTGGAACTTGCACTTCAGGCCCCCGTGCATCAGAAGCCAAGTGACGGGGCTGCCATTTCCCGCACTGAGGAAAAAATCCACACCGGGGCCTGTCTGCAGTTAGGGGGAAAATGTCACACCACAATAACACAAACAGCTGGTCACGCAATTTCCATCCTTAACAGAGGGCCAGCTCATCCCTCCAGACGTACAGGGGAAGCTAGGTAACTCTGTATGGCAAACAGTGACAAAACTGAATCGCAGATTACAAATTGCAAAGCAGCAAATCAGATATTCTCAGTGAGATTAAAGGCAGGCAAAATAAGATGTTTAAATAATCTATGCAAGCCTTCAAAATTATTTCTCTATTGTTACATTCTGAAAGCAGCAAAATCTTATTGAAAAGTGCTGTGTTCCTCCAAATCTGCAGTGGCAGCTGTTTGCACCCAAGTATTTAATATGAGCTGGAGAGCTGTTTAAAATCTATGAAAAAAAGGAATTTTCTTTTCATTCTTTTTTACCAGAGTGGAAAGTTACTTCACAAGTTTTAAAATATTTTCAAATTTATTTAGGTTTGAAAAAAAAGACCAAAAGAGTATGAGACGTATAAAACCTCAAATTCCTCAAGGCTTGTTTAGTTGCAAGTTAAAAAACCAAAGCATTTGACGGTTACCAGAAAGAGGGCAATGTGTTTTGGTGCTGGTTACACCAAATACAGTTTCCCATTGTCTGAAGAACAATTTTCTATCAAGAAATCGTTTTGACTGAGCTTTGGGTAGTAACAGACTTTTACCATTAAATGCAGTCCTGTTTATCACCATCAGTGGCAGACTGTGAACCACTTGCATTTGGTAATCCATTGGGATTTATAACTTTCTGTGAAGCCAGCAAACTCTCTTGCTTTTATAGGCACCTCACAAAAACCCAATAACCTCTGCAACTCAAAAAGCAATTACTGGAGTAAGTATCCTGGAAACATCCTTGGTTTGATGTATTTCAGCTTTTATTATATACATTTCAGACCAAATCTTGCTTGCATTTGTGTACTTTTGAAATTGATGGTAGGAGCACATGACTGATTTAGTGTTGCATACTTCCCTGTGAACCACTGTGTCCATACTGGGGAACGACAAAGTGGTCCACAGAGGATTTAGTGCCCAGATGCCAGATTATTAGTTGTGCATTGGCTGACACCTGAGCAGTATTGGGATTTTTGTATTGCTGTTGTTCATCATTCTAAATATCACTCCATTACCACTTGTGCTTTGTTCCGAGGATCCCCAGTCAGATGCTCTTGGCAAATATAGAACAAAAAGAGTGAGAAAGTTGTACTTTTTATGCACTTTGGTACTTTAAAAGCTGTACAAGAAACACGAGTCTAGCTGATAAGCATCATTAAAAAACATCCAGCTATCGACAAAACAAATTGTTCATTACGAATAAGATTTTGAGCAGTATTTTGGACCTTGATCTAAAGAGTTGGCCACATCCATGGAAGCACAGATGTACATTCAGATAAGTAAAATTTGTAAGATTTCAGACAATGGGACCTTAAAACAGTGCTTCAGAGGTGTCAATGACACGTTACATTCATTTTTTAAAAAATCACATTAGTATCAGAAGTCAGTGCATTGCAGAATCAACAAAAGAAACATTTCAACTCTGCGAAAAGCTTGTAAAAATATTCTCCTAACTATTGTTGCTGTGGCTTTTGGTTTATAGAAAGTGTGCAAGGAAAAGCAAGTTTCGAACAACCCATGTGTTTGGATGGTAAGTGAAGTCTTGCAACTAAATCTGTTGAAGTACTTGGTTCCTGGCTAGATTACAGCTAGCCTTCACCACTCTATTGAGTGTTGGTGAATGTAGAAGGTGGGAAGGCTGAGTTCAGAAAACACCGTTTTATTGCCCACTTTTTTCTGTATGTTCTTCTGGAGCATTGTGCCAAAACACCATGCTCTGTATCTATAGTGCTGGTATCAGCTCCCAGAGCATCCCTGTATTTCCTCCAGGATGTCACAGCCCCTGTGTTAACTGAACAGCAAATGAAGCAGCATATTCATGGAAACAACAACAGAAACAAATCCATACTGCAGTCTGCTTCAAGTGATTTCTCATCATGCCTAGTCCTGCAATGTTTGCGGACCCTCTTCAGGTCTGCTGGACACAGGCAGCAACAGGCCCTCACTTTGCCAGGCAGCTTCCTCTCAGACACAGAAGTCCTGAAGCAGCAGAAGTAGTCCTGCCAGTTATTCCTAAATACACTCATCCTTCTTTGAGCTGGAGGACTGAGGTCAGGGATAATTAAAACGTCAAGTCTCCCATTACGCACTCTACTCTGTAGAAGCTTGCTGGATGCGACACTCTGCTCTCTGGCATCAGCAAGTGAAAGAATAATTCATCATTTGTCTCCTATATTATTTTTTACCTTGCAAGGATGCAGCAGCTCTTTTCAGGAGACTGTGGGTCATCTGAAGAATCATGCCCACAAACTCCAGTAGAGCACCTCCAAGAAGACGGCTAGGAGCCATCCCCTTGGGATTCAGCCAGTTGTCTTGTACGGGACCTGAATTGCTTCTTTCAGACACTCCCAGGGAGAAGAGTTAAATGTCAACCTTGAATGCTGCTTTTCAAAGACAGCCACGTCATTACTCATTTTAAAGTAAACAGCTCCTGCACTGCACAGTAGAATGAGCTAGGTGTTTCTTGTGCTATCTATAAATTGGTGGGTTTGTTTGTGTTCTCTGGTTTCTTTATTTCCTATTGATAAAGGTCAGTAAAATATGAACAAACCTGATTTATTGGTGTAAACCTTTATGGTAAAACCAGTTTCCAACACTTAAATCACATAACGGCCTTATCACTCCCTTTTATTTCAGCAATATTTGGACATGGTCATGCTTCTGTTGAAGGTGATGAAGACGTGGCAAGATATAATCTGACCACAGTTGTGTTCCACTGGTCTTATGTTTGCAGATCTACCATTTTCTTCCTCTTCCCTCATATTTCTATCTTATTTTTCCCCTTTTTCTTGCTCTTTCTCTACTACAAGTTCTCTCCTTGCCTCCCTCTTCAACGATTTTTCGCAAAATTCTGCTTTCATGTACTTTCCCTCAACCAAGATAGCTCAGCGGAGTCATCTTTTCTTTTTATCAGGAAGAAGCCAAGGGATGACAGTGAAGGCATATCTCTAATAGCCAATTTAAACAGTGAGGAGTTTAAATGGGTCATAGATCCTTTTCATAGTTCATCCAGACCGGTCCTGTGAGCTGGCAAAAAGAGGAGCTTCTGCAGACATCATTACTGGTGGTATTAATGATCTCATCTCCTCTGACGTAGGAAACACAACAGCTAGTGGTCAAGGTGGCTGGGAGTAAGGAATGTACTGTATTTTTTAAACAGAAGAAGACCAACTGACCACATAGCCACTGCTGCTAGTTTAGATGGAAAAAAAGAAAAATGCACTTTAACTTGCGTTTGTGCACTATCTCAGGGAACGTACTGTTACTATATATGTTATTTTTAAGAGCACCAAAATATGGCTGTGCTTTGTAACACTTTCAGTGTGAACTGAAAGTGAGTGATAGGAACTGTGTGGCAATGGTTCATGGCCCGAAATCTCTGGTTTATTCCAAGACAGCCAGCTCTGTTAGAGATGCTCCTATTCTGTAAAGTGTTAGAAGGACCATCAGAGCACGTAGGCTGCTTCCTTCTTCAGACAGGACCATAGTTCTACCAGGACAAACCAATGGTATGTTTGATTCATGTCATGCAAAAGAGGATAAGTGAGAGCAGATTTAAACATAGTATTATACTGAGTTACGGTAAAAATCTCTCTGTTCTCTGAGTTTTAAGAAGCACTGCACATCAGGCCTGGATCATGGAAAAAATACAGTGCTGATGTAGGATGCAGGAAAAGCAATTCTCCAGGCCCTGTGTTTTTCATGCAGAGATTCACTGCGTGATGGCAAAGGAGCGTTTCAGCCCATCAATCGACTGATTGTTGTAGTATTTGTCGTTAAGGCGCTTATTTGTTTTGCTAAAGGAAATGCTTCAGCAGGGAGCGCACACGCAGCCTGGCACAAAACGGAGCGTGCCCACATTCCTGACAATGATGGTTTACTTAGCTGTGTGGGGGAGGCTGTTTTCAGCTGGCTGTTTGGAGCACCCATTTTTTCCTGAAAAAGGGGAAACATAATAATATCATGGAGCATCGTGGACTTGAGCTGCCTGATTTCACCACCAGATCTAAATTCTTCCAAAACAAAATACCTCAAAACATCCAGTGGGCAACAAGGTGTGCATTTATGCGCTGCTGTGGCAGGCTGTGGATTGGTTTTTCATGGTGACTTTCAGCCAGCTCAGTATTACAAACCAGGCACAGTAGCCCTAGGTACCCATTGGTCTCCAGGCCATTACTGTGGCATAAGCTTTTTTCTCCAAAAACTCTGCTTTCTACTCCATAAGAGTTTTGTACTTTGTGCTTTAAACCCCTAAGGGATTGGCTGAGGATATTTGCAGGTCATTTTAGGGGATGAGACGGCTATGAGGTGCAGAAGGCTAGGACGGCTCAGCTGGCAGCAGAGAGAAGGTATGGCTAAGGTTTGTACAATGAGGAAAGCAGTGGAGAAGGTGAAGGAGAAGGTGTTCACCCAAATTCTCCACTAGTAGAACAGGGCTCAGTTTAAAACAGGTAAAAGTGGCTTTACAGACTTTTACAGACTTTACAGTCCTAGCCAGTCCACTTCTGAAACATGCTGCCACAGGAGCTGCAGTGAGGAGTCAGAGCAAACCTCCAGGTTCCAAACAGGATTAGACAAAATGAAGCAAAGTAGGTCTGAAAAAGACACCATTGGGAATGGGGAGGGACGTTCCCTGTGGCATTCCCAATCCAACAGATATTTTTACGCAATTGCTAATGTTAATATCGAAAAGCTAATCTCCCTAGGATGCCAGCTTCTACAGAGCAAGTCAGGGAGGATCCTGCCTCTCCCCAGCAGCTCTCTAGTGAGCTCAAGGAGGCTGGCTCGTTTAGGCTTCAGCTTAAACCTCTCCCCAGATAAAGAAAATGTAACTTAATGAGCCCACGACAAAAGTAAAGAAGCCATACAGTAGAAACAAAGAAACCAGCCCTCTGAGCTATTTTTAGAGCAAAATAAATGGGCAAAACCCAAAAGAATCAGTGTAAAATTTTTCTCCCACCATGTCAACCATCCACTGACATAAAAACAGAGTTCAACCACAGAGGCTCAGCTACGTCTTTGTCCCCCTGTGGCAATGGGAGTCGAGAAAATTGCACGACTTCAGCAAAAATGGCCAGTATCTTGGGCCAGGTTCTGTGTACTTTTGACTGCTGGGAAACAGCACTGCGAGTCTTGCTTCAGCTGGTGAATGAAAACTAAGTGGATCATATTTTTTACATCACTTTCAGGAATGAGATTATAGCCTTTGACTCGGAAATGACTTTCAATATTCATTTTGATCCACTTCTTTGAGTTTATCAGGGGTAACTGCTTCAGCAGTCAGTCATTGTTTTCCCCACTAAACCCAGGCCGCAAATTACTTTGGTATATTGCCTTTCCATCTATCTTTGTTCACAATAACCCCAAATTCCTTGATGAATGGCAACCCATGTGCAAACTGTCTGAAAGATAACCTCTTACTGGAAAGTGTACCATACGTAATTATGACTCAGTCTGAAAAACAACAAAAACTGTCTCAGCCTTGTGATTCCTCAGCTCCGCTGTGCAATGTTCACTGTCTTCATAATCCAGGGCAATAACACAGACTGCCCCATTTCAAGTTTTCTTTGCACCACTCTTTGCACCAGAACTGCCAAACGCCTTGGCATTCCTCTGCTTCTGCAGTGCCTTTTGGGTGTCTCTGCCTTAGCTGACTTCTAGCTAGCGTAATTTGTCACCTAGAGAGGAATCCTGTTTCTAGCCTCAGACTATCCCTGGCTGCAAAGTGTGGAAAGGGTACATATATAAAAATACATACCCGTAATATGATGTACTCCTATATTATAATATGTACCCACAATATATAATGTGTAACAGTGATCTATGGCAGTAGCCTCCCTTTTCCACGCCTTATCCACCCCGCATGGTTGTGGACTCTCCCCTGTTGATGATTACTATTAGGTAGAAAAGAATGATAGAAAACAGCTTTACTGATGGGACACTCTCCTGTCTGCTGGTCCCATGAGAGACCAAATCTTCCCCCTCTGCAGAACCGGGTGTTTTGGGCCTCCCTTCTTTCCTAGGAAAGATTTTTCATGTGGAAGGACGCTTTCCATATTCACTTCTATCTTCTTCTCACTGAGCTATGGCATATGAAGTAGCCTATTGACTTTCTGCTTCATGCCTTGCTGTGGATCCAAGATTAGCACGGGTTGCTTGCAAGTGCTGGGATTTATTGATACAATGAATTTCACCAAGTTTACAATTCCAAGAAGTCTGTCTCACAGGCTAACGGGAAGTGAAGGAAGAAACAGCGCATGAAATGAAAAACATTCTCTTGACTACTGTAGGTATAAACTGAATTTTCATTGAAACTAGTCACAAAATGTCATCCAGAAAGGAACTAGAAGTAAAATTAGTCATCAGCCTGGTAAGCTGTCTGTACTAAGTCCTCTTTGTATGTTCCAACAATGTACACAGTTTAAAATAATAGTCACCAGAAAGCATGACAAATATGACTGATGCTGACTTCGTATAAGTGTAAATGAAACAACACAAAAATTTAAAAATACCTCAAAGATCAACACATCCGTTTGTCCAGTAACCACCTCTCACTCTACAGCAACCCTTTCTTTTTCTGTTCCTATTCTGTTCTGCTTCATCATCCCAAACAACATCCTGGTTTTCTTTCATTTAATTTTATTTAATATAAGGCACTTATTTAATGGCTTTCTTTTACTTAACTTCTAGAAATCTAAATGGACCAGTATTAGCATATTCATCAGTCTGATCATTCATTTTGCCTGCAGGAATTCCTTGGACCGTATAAACTGTTTTGTTTCAGACAGCTTGTTCCCAGAATATAGGGCTTCTGAACAACAGGGAACTCAATTACCGGTTGCACATAGGCTATGGACACACACCCTCCTGGGCTGCCGCTGCACCAGCTGAAGAAGTTCCTGAAGCAGCACCTCGTCCCCATGCTCTCGTCACCTCCTCTCTGTAGCCCCTAACCAAAATCCATCAAAAAAAAGATGAGTCAGTTTTAAGAATTTAAAGAAGGGCCCACTGTTAGATGGCTTATTTTGACTGAAACAAGTTATGGGAAGTCACACGAGGAGCCTGGCCAGCAGATCAGAGGGGACGATCACTTCCAGCAGCGGAGCAGGGAGGAGGCTGGGGCGCTCACCTTTTTGTTGGCACAGCTGCAGCTGGAAACGAGCATGCATCCATAGACTTGCACAAACGCCAGCTGCAAGAGAGGAGATGAGAAACCCAGAAGAAAAGCCATACGGGCATGTCAATGTGCATGCAGTTTGAAGCAAAACATCCTGGGCTTGCAGTGAACTTATTCCACTCAAGACAGTGGGACCTTTGCCATTTATGTCTGTGACAGAAATAATTCTGAGTTCTCAGGATGACTTGAACTGCATTAAATGAAGGGACAGTTTATCACACATCATAAGATGAGTGTCAACTTGTGAAACCACATAATTAGATCATGTGTCCGAGCCCTAAATTCTTACTTATGCACCTAAAGAAATAGATTGAATTTCATAAGCACTGGGAATCCAGGCATCTCCTGTTGACTTAGTCATTCCAAAGGCAACTGTAAGGTACCCAAATCTGGGGAAAATAAAACCATTTATATCCTTGCATGAGGGCCAAGGAACCTACTTTTAAGTACATTTGTGTTAATCTTTCAGTCTGTGCTACGGAATGCAAGGAAATAAAGCCCATTTGGAAAGGCAAACTTTAAATATTGCCTCACTTATTTTAAAATACTACAAAAACTGTAAGAATACTCAAACAGACTAGATTTTACAGAAGCACAATTACAGTGTTTTGGATGACTGTGGAAAGATCCTAGCCTAGTGTAGTCATGGTTAAATTTCTTCTAGGTACATAATGTTTTTCTTCAGAACAGAAGCCTGTTATTCCCATCAAATGCAAATCAGGCTCTAACTTTTAAATCTAAAAGGTGTGTCAAACACTTCAGCAGCTGTTATCTTTCAGATACATGTAAGAAGATCTTTCAGCCTTTATGTTTAGTCCTAAAAGAAAGTACTTAAATAGCCAACAGCAGTCTCTGAATAATGCAATGGCATTTTACCTCTTCATTGATTTTACCATATCTTTCACAGTGTATTTAGAGGTGGAACTGCTCCACTGTCAGGGATGGAAAGCTTTATGATGGTTTTGTGCTTTCTACTCAGAGGTTTCATGAGAGTGAGGCAGAGCAACTACTCTCACAACTTGGTGGTTTCTAGATTTGAATGTGCTTGGTAACGGAGACCCAGCTGCGTTGAGCCCTATCAGTCACCTTGCCCAAGTTCAGTGTGCAGTCGGTGTGGCAGCTGCAAAGTGCTGTGGAGCACAGCATAGTGAGTACGGTGCAACCAATGCATGCTTCAGGGTAGGGGGTTCTCTTGACCTTGCAAGGAACAGAGAGGAAAAGAGTCAGGGAATGGGGAGGGAGAAGCTCTGAATAGCAGAAGATATAAAAAAAAAAATAACTAAACTCTCTGTATGTACCTGCACATACTTAGCCATTTCCATTACATCAAAACTGTGTACAATATACCACAGTACACTCATTTTTACAGGCAAAGTTGTAAATGTTACAGTACCTCACTTCCCAGCCCTCCTTTCCTAATCTCTTTCACATATTGTTAGGGAAGTCAGCAATGAAGAAACAGATCCACTAAGCACAAAGTTCATACATGAAGCACCTGAGTATAATAGGAGGGAAAGGCAGCTGTGAACCGCTTTTATTGCTTCCCCCGACCCAGATCAGCCCGTGTCTCAAAGTGTCTGGAGGGATGAGGGAGCAGTAGCCTGTCGTTCCTCATTTGTGCTGCCTGCAGAAGCCTCACGGGGAAAGCTGTGCTGGCTGAAATCTGGAAGGAACTAAGATGTTGTGTGCCCTGCCCAGACAAATAGTGCCCTGACATTGGCCAGGTCCTCCTGGCCCCTGTGCCCAAACGTGGTGTCCTCTCTCCACTTGCCATGTGATGTCATTAGGCAAACCCCATTTGAAAGTCTGTTCAACCCAAAATACTTTTATTCAGTCCAGAATTTAATCTAACCATTTGTTTGAAATTTGCATTTCACTAATTTTTTTATATGTGCATGTATATATACACAATGCATACTTGCATTGTGTGTATACACATATGTACATCTACACATCTGCACACACACGTATATAAATGTAACAATCAGTTGCTGGCGTTACAGATCAAGCAAAGTGCTATATGTTATCAGGAACCTGTCATCTCAGGGACTGCTTGCAACTGGAAAAATATGAGAGCAGTGTGATGTTCTTGCCAGCCTTCTCCCTCATCTCTCCCTCATACCTTGGCTCACCGTTGTTATCCCCCGTTTCAGTGCACTAACGCTGTGCTGGGATACTGCACAGGTCCATGCAGACCATATTTAAAGTGGGCACTTTTGGACCAGCATTAAGTGAGCTCTTCCTAGCTAAGGAACCTGACCCTGTATTTGGTAGTGTTGTCCCTTGCTAGAAAAGCAGGTGGTGTTACATGAATTATGAGGACAGCAGCCTGACTTTCCAGCTGCCAGTGTCTGTGTTTGAAAAAAAAAACCCCGGGCTGTGCTGGATCCATGAATTTCAAGTGGAGAGAGAGGAGCTGGAGTGGAAAGACTTCCCACTTTTAAGTGTTTTCTTTTTCAGTACAAACTGGCTCAAATCAATTCAGCATCAGTGAGTCAGACAATTAAGGCCCCAAATGGAAAGTCAGTTATGGGTAAATTTGAACCAAAATGTATTAGGGCTTGACTCTATGCTGCAAACATTTATGTACATGTTTAAACTGTAAGTTGCCTGATTCAAGTAACCAGTGGGGTTAGCACGAATTAAGTTAAACGCATACACTAGTGCTTGCTAGGCTGAAGTCCAGAACCCTGATTCAGTAAGCAATCTCCTCCTTCTCAGCTGAGACACAATCATTGCTCATTAGTGTCCTGAACTAATGGGCTAAAAAGGTGCTATCTGGAGGGTGAGACAAAAATCTAATTTTGCTTCATGTTTGCAATGCACTAGGCATGCATGCCTGGCTAGTGACTATATCTCAGCTGACTTTTGGCATCTTCTTAAAAAAATATTATTCCATTTCTGACTATGTGAGTGTTTAGGTTGGGTTCACAGGTGAACTCAAGCACATAACTCCAGCCTAATTGCTTTGAAAGCACGTAATTTCCAAATGTGATCCCTTTTGGACTTTACTCAGCTGCTTTCAGACCCTGCAAGCACTTCCATCTTCTGTTCATCATAGCTCTCAACCTTAATGTGACATGTCTCAAACTGGTCTACTTCTTCCATCTGATCTGGTAGGTGTTTCTGGAGCACTTCGGCTAATGAAGTATGGCCACAGTAGAAGTGCTTCCACCTTTTTGTCTCAGGTCATATTCACCTCCATTCTCATTTTCCCACTGAACTTGAGGAAAAGCTCTAGTCTGCAGTATGAGAGGATCAGGCTCAATTCCATCATCCTCTGAAAGGCCTTTGCATGTCTAATGCATTTAGAGGTAAACACCATAGGTCCCAGGCAATAGAGTACTCTCAGATCCTCTTTGATTATTTGAATAACAAACTGCAGTGAATAACCACGTGTTCATTAGGTCAGAGAGAGAGAATGAATGATTTTACAGACTCTTGGACTGAGGGTTCCCATGGCCAGGGAAGCATCTCACCTGTTGTAGTTCTTGACTGCATGACTACATCTCATGGAGGGATCACCTCTGGAGAGGAAACCCCTCTTCCTTGTGTCACAGCTCTGCCAGGGTCTGCCCTGTAGAATACTGCTTTTGCCATGGGCTGTCTCAGGACATCTAACACTCATGTAGTTTAATGATTATCCAGGAGCTAAGAAATACTGCTTCTGCTTCTTACAGGCAAAGCAAGGGAATTAAATCTCAGATTCTTCTCTTCTCTGGTCCTGTTTCTGGTATCCCCCATATTGCTGTGGCAAGGTGACCATGGCTGTAATCTGTGTGAATTTAGCACAGCACAGGCAGCCGGAGGTAGAAGAAAGCTCAGCGTGGTGAATTCTGATTAAAAAATCACCAATTGCCTGCAATTTGGAGACTGGGAAGAAGTTGAATTTCAGATAATATTTCCTCTTGTTTATTTATAACCACACTGGCTTTTGTGGATCCATCTGATAAGGATTTAGACCTCTCTGCGTATTGTGAAAGGTAGGTAGTATTCTTACCTTTCAGGCAGTGGAGTTCATTAAGACATCTAAAAGAGTAAAGCTGCAGTATAATACAGAAAATCCATTCCTGAGCATCAGTCTCCTAGGTGTCTAATTCCCATCGATTCAGATTAGTCTAGGTGCTTTTTAAAAGTTTAACCCTGAAGTCTTAGGTCACAGTCTTTCCAGGGCAGGGATCGACATTTCTTCTGGTTGCAGAGCAATACCTAATCCTAGAGTTTACAGTAATAGTGAACACAATGGCATTCAGCAACTTACTATCAATTTAAAGATGTATTTTACCAGCTGGCCTAGAAGCATTTGTTTCTTCTGTGCTTCCTCTCTGCATGGACTGTTACAGCTTGCCTGAGCAAAAGCTTCATCGCTATCTCCCTCCAATGGTAAGATTTGGTAATTTCTTTTGCAGAAAGAAATAGATATTCAAAGATATAGCATCCACTGTTTATGGAGTTTTTTCCAGTCTGGTGAGTAGAGAGAGAGATTGACGATTTTGAAATTCAAATACTCATTGGAAGATGCATTTCTAAAGAATGACTCCCATTTATCATGTAAGTATGTATTTTCATATAATAGAATCACCAGATTGAGGCAGAGTGTTGTTCAGGCTGAACAGGAGCTCAGGAGGTCTCCAATCCAACCTCTGCTCACAGCAGGGCAAGCCGCGTGGTCAGACCGGGCTGCTCAGGGCTGTGTCCACTTGGGTGTGGAAAACCCCTGAGGAACTCACTCCATTGCCTGGCTGTCCTCAGTGTGAAAAAGCTTTTCCTTACACCCAGCCTGAACCTCACATTTCAACTCTCACCCATTGTCCCTCAGCATCCCACCCTGCAGCTCAGTGAAGAGCCTGGTTGTGCCTTCTTGACCCCCTCCCCACAGGTGCTGGGGGGTTTCTGTTAGCCCCCAGTTGCCATCTCTTCCCTCAGTCCCTCAGGTGCCCCACATGGGAGTGGTGGTCCCACCCAGCCACCTCGGGGACCCCCACTGAGCTCCCTTCAGTCTGTCCATCTCTTTCCTGTTGGGGGGGGGCAGCTGCAAGCAGCAGCTACATCGAGTCTGAGGAGTGCTGGGCTGAGAGATCATGTAATCTAGTGCCTGTGCTCTTATTAATATCACTTAATATCATGCTTTAGAAGATCTCATTGTGTTTCTTCCATGCTAACATGAGTGGCTGGGTGGCTCTCTCCTCCCAACATCTGGATGAAGACAGCTGGAAGCTGGTCCCAGCTGATGGCCAGAGGGCAGGGGAGAGTCGCCTCTCCCCTGCTGTTCCCCCTGGGGAGAAGTACTCAGTGGCAGCCCTGGTCCCTTACAGGACCTTTACTTTCAGGGTGTGAAGAGGGGTTGGGCCAGGGCAGAAACTTTCACTCAGAGCATGTCTCCTTTACTGAAAAAGTGGAAAATATTAATACAGCTCAGCTGAGAACACAGATCGCACAAGTCAATGTCACGTCTTGCTGTGGTTTCACTGTTTCCCAGTAGCAGTTACAAGAATTTCCATGCTTTTCTGATCTGAATTTCATTTGGAAAGTATGTAAATGGCTATTTTCATTGCTTGTACCGGCTTAGTCAGAAACTCATGCTGAGGAAGATGGGCATTTTCCAGAATTTTCACAAATAGTAAAGCCATCATAGTTCACTCAAGAGATGCTAAAACAGAGAAAATGTTTGAGGTCTGAGGTAGCAAAAGCCATGCTATTGGACTTCAAAGCATCCTTATTACTAGCCATATATTTTGCTCTCGCTGCTGATACCCTTTTCTCCTCATGCCTTGCTGCAATTTAGTCAGTAACATGGTTGTCTAGTAAATAATAAAACACCAAGAATAACACATTTCAAATTGTGAAATGCTTCCTAAAAAAAAAAAAAAAAAAGAGAATAAAGGAATATTAAGTGCTCAAGTGTATGAAGTTTTTGCAAATAGATTCAAAGACGATGCTTACACAGCACTTGCAAGTTATTTCAGGGATTAAAATGGTATGTTTGGCATATGTGTATGAATGCATAATTAAGACATGGAATAAAATCTGAGGGATAATTTATTCACAAAATGTACTTTGACAAAAGAAATCTACAGAAGCACCGCTGAGAATTACAAGTCTTGATCGTGGCCACTGTCAATGAGACTGAAGCGTCACCCCAGCTGTCTCTAGCAAAGAGCCATCATGTATGAGATACTTGAACATCATCAAATCTCAAAATTTAAATGTGCAGAAGCAGAGAAAAAAAAAGAAAAAACACTGCAAGCAGAGCCAAAGCAAGGCATTTTGGTGCTCGTGGTGGAATATAAATGAGGTTTTACTCCTCCAACCCTCAGCAGGCAGCAAGCAGCGTGCTCAAGGCAGCATCAATACAACTGAACAATCCGGTCATTTTGCAGGAGGCATCTGACGACCTGAAATACAAGGGGAAGCAAACTTTGCAGCTCTCTCTTTGTCAGAAGATGGCTAAAAACTCTATTCCCTCTTCCTTAGCACCTGTAACCTGTGGAGGTTAGGATCCTGGCGAGGGCTATCAGCGAGCCAGCCATGCCCGGTGAGAGGCACCTGAGCTGGGGCAGTGTTTAGGCCTTCGCCGATATCCAACATAAGGGCCACCCTACTGTAATATGCAAGCCTGGGAGATGATTCCTCTTCCTTTTCCCCCCTAAAAAAATTTATATCCACAGTGCAAAGGAGCAGATCTATCTTCTGATTGCTCCTTTCTGTGATCCTCCCTCAGGTGATCCAAGATGATGCCTCTGGGGGCGCAGCACGACAGTGTCCCCAAATCAGATCAATAACAGGTAAGACTGTGTCTGCTTCCTTCAGGTACATTGCTGTGGGCTGAACACTGAGCATAGAGTGAGTTAGATGCGGCTTTTCTTACTACCTCTTTTTACGTCTTTGGTCTGTTGGCATTACTGACTCTCCCATTTCAGCCTGCCACTTTCTGTGTTAAGTCAAAGTCCTAGAAAGAGAAATAAGCCAAATCTAAAGGATGCCTTGTTTAAAATTCTTGTGGTATAAAGATCTATCTCCGAGCCTTTCACTGGAGTAATATTGTTTAAAAGCCTCAACATACCAAAATTACATTATTTTACATATACAGATACGAAGACTGAATTCAGGAACAAGCAGGTATATTAAAATGGAAAAAAAAATTTAAAACAATTAAATATTAATAGATCAGCAAACCCTCATTTAATGTTCACCCTTAATAAAAGATCATTTTTACCATTATTACTTACCATTACAAATGGTCAATGGTAAATTTTAAACAAATAATAATATGAAACTCCAGTTTTATGTCATCAATCTGAGCAATTGTGTGAGAAATCGTTCACCCTAAGTAGAAACCTTTTGGTAGGATGGGTGATTTCATACAGTGCAGAAAGAAAAGGTATAGCTGTCCGAAGGCCAAACAGGGGGATGACATTTTCAAGTGAGGAGGTACATAAAAAATTCAAGCTGGGAACCAATATTTCCTAAAGCTATGGTCTTCCCCCCTGTATGTTTCCCATGGTCTGAATTGCTTCTTAATAACTTTCCCTAGTAAATTTTCACACTCAGCAGCCTAAATTTCATAAAAGTAAAAAATACGGTGGTGCTTAGACAAGAACACAATGGGGTTTTGGCAGGAACACAGTCTCTAACTTTTAAAATGCTGTTAGTTAACATATGCTGATCATTTGATGTGAGGTAACCTGGGGACATGTACTTTGATATCTTTTAATGACAAAGAGTAGGGATTACATATCTAACCAAACACTAATGATATGTTTTCTCGAAGATGTAAAACTTTCTAAATGGGCGTGTGGTCGGTCAGTGTGGTACATTCCTATCTGTACTCCGATCTCTTTTCTCTCCATCACCTCAGTTCCTGAATATTGCTTGAATTATATTGGCTCTGGGCTGAGATCCTGTCTGATGTGTCTGAGTACATTTCAGCACAATGGGATTCCAACCTTTAAAAGAAATACACTGTACCTTATTCAATATACAATTTATAGTTTGTATAATACATGACACATTAACAGAAACACATTAGAAAGTGTTTTGCCAAAGGAGCGGAGAAAATGGGAAGAGAGTCTGAAGAAAATGCCACGCTAAGCAAGCAGTGAAAGGTCTGTCCAAGTCCTGCCACGGGCAGCTCTGAAACACATTATAGCACATAGTGTTCTCTATGGCAGGATCCCACAGACATACAAGAGAGCAAATATTTATTTCACAAATTTGGACCCTGCGGTGGAACATAAGCATTCTGTATGTTGCCTGTAGCTCATTATTGCAGATCCAATGTTACATTTCTCAGAAATCAATCACCTAGGGTGCACTTTGTACTGAGATCCAGGGTAGGCGAGGAATAATAAGGCTCTGTGTTTTGACGATAATCCAGATGTAAGTATAGGTGTATCGCCCAGCAGCCTGCTAGAGAGCTCTGAGTACCTTGACTGCGGGCCAACCCCATCAGTATTGTACTGTTTACGGTCCATTCCTCACATTCACAGCCAGCCCTGGAGTCGGCTCTGTCTGGATGGTCCAAGAGAGCTGGGTGTTCTTGGCCAAGGAGCGGGTGTTTTTCCACAGCTGGGACAGGAAGGACTCAAGTGGGTACTCGTGAATGGGAGGAGAACTGGACAGGTTTCTGCTGTTGGGAGGAGGTAACTCCTGGTCAGTGGTAAGCCATCAGTGAAGGAAGAGCCATACGCACATGTCTTTCAGGGAAGAAAAGACAGAAATCTTGGCAGGGATGGCACTCCTTTCTTCACTGAAAAGTCTGATATTTGAGAGGCCACCTGGAGGTCTCAACTGACAGGCATGAGGGATTTGTCATCCTGCATGTCTCCAGAGATACTTCCACACTGGGGGAGAACATCAAGTGCAGTCTCTAAAAACATTTGAGATGCACAGGAGTGCACCACATCTAAAGCCACACTAATCCTAATTAATTTACTCTTTTTTCCAGTAATTAGAGGCAATGCTTCTCCACCCACAGCATAAGACTTTGAACCATCCCTTTGCAGTATCAGGTAACTGCAAAACATTCGCTGTGAGACCAAAAGAAGCATCTATTTTATAAGCTGAAACAAAATACTCCTTGGTCTTAGAAAAATGTTATTCAACCTCCTTTAAACCCAAATGTGCATTGGACTCTTTAAAAATGTATGGCATGAATTTCATAAACGGACTACAAAAAAAATCAACAATGTTTGTTCTTAAATTATTGGACAGGAATAGCTACAAATCGCTCTTTGTGTTATGACAGAAGACAACAGAGGAACTGTTTATGATTTTGTTTTCCACAGATCAAGTTTCCCTCACCTCTTCTGAACCAGCCGTGTACAAATTTTGCAGTTTCTCATGATCTGCTGTAGTTCACCAGATCACTATCTCTGGCTCAATCCCATTTGTGAGCAATTTTCATTCCTGGCTGCACTGGTGGTACCCACAGCACAAATTAGGGCAAATTTATGAGCCGCTTTAACTTGCAGTCTCACATCCATGATACGAAACTTTTCTGTTACCTAGAATTGGCCAGGAACAAACTGCCCTTTCCCATCTGCATGTTGTGAATCTCAGGAGAGGTGGAATAAGGTGCTAAAAGACCAATTGTGTTCACTTTATAATGCGTGAGGGAAGTCCCCATAGGGAGTATTAGGGGACAATTGATGACTGTTGGTGTTTATGCTGGCATGAGAGGCCTTGAATGAGGACCAGACCCTGGCTCTCTATTCCCTTAATGGTGCTGAAACCCCAAAAAAGGAACTAATCAAACTCCTACCTGTTGCTTACATCCCTAAGAGCCTGTGGACTGACAGAATAAAAACAACCAAGTGTCATTCCTTAATGAGCAGAATGGCATGATGAGATTAAATCTTTTATGAGACATCAATATTAAAAGTTGGATTAATCCTCACTAATATAAGAATGAGTCAGGAGCTGGCTTCCTTAGGCTACCAGTAATAAAGTAAGCTCAGAAGACCATTCAGCACATCTGGGACATGCGATAACTTTTGGATACCCTCTTCCTATTGACTTGATGAAGTCCATTAAAGACATCTTACGTTGTGAAAAGTTAGCACAGCTCTCTGAGTATTGTATTCTTTTTTGTCCTGTAGAGATACTGAAGCTAGGTATATAGCCATGGCTTGTAGGAGTGGCTATTCCACTCTGCCATGAAATAATCACGAATAATATCTAAAAATGTGTGTCCTGCTTCATATCCCAGTGAAACTTTTGCCCAATCTGTATGGTAACTGGAGTATCCCACTACGAAGAACTTCTTTACTTTGAGGGTGACTCAGCACTGGAACAGACTGCCCAGGGGGGTTGTGGAGTCTCCTTCTCTGGAGATATTCAAAACCCGCCTGGACGATGTCCTGTGCAACCTGCTCTAGGTGACCCTGCTTTAGCAGGGGGGTTGGACTAGATGATCTCCTGAGGTCCCTTCCAAACCTTGCCGTTCTGTGATTCTGTGATTCTGTGATTCTGTAATTGTGTGCTGTGCCCTCGCTGTGTCTCTGAACTCCAACTGCCTCCCAGGTCAAGAGGGCAGTAATATAGGCCTTGGGCTGTATTCTTCCTATTGAGCCTGAATGTCAATCCACACAGACCAAATGAGTTATTTGGTATTCACCGATGGGGTTAGTTTGTTGATTTGTGTTGATTCTAGGTTGTCTGTGAAAAACAGTGCTACTCTACTACCAGCATGTTTTGTTCTCTATGTTCTGTGTGTTTTGTGTTTGCATTACAGTGCCTAATCAATTATCTTCCTACCAGAGTTCCCACTAAAACAATGTCTTCATTGAGGGCTAAACATAACAAATACTCCATCCCATTTCTTAGTCTTCTTACACTTGTTTTTGAGCTTCCTCTCATTTTGGCACTTCATTTCAACAGCACTGTGCTTTCCACTTCATGTTTGATGGGTTTCATCCTCTTACAAATCCTTCATCTGAGGACAGAGCATTCAAGTGTCTACGGTGGGGGAAACACCACCCTGAGCCATGTGCTCCTCCAAAGCTCCACTGGCTTTCCCATGCTCATCAGATTAAAAACTCATCTTACAACCTTGCTTTTTGGGCCTGCAGCTTGGTTTGGATGAAGTTGTTCTTTCTATTTCTACAGGTTCCCCTTAGACTGTATCAAACACCTGATGAATTGGAAACCATCGTCCATCTAGTAATCTCCCTGCCTCCTGTTTCGCACCTCTGTTTTTCTCTAAGGGGCAGTTTGAAGGATGCTACTGTAGAAGTTCTTGCTTTCAAAAGCCTAACCCTTTAGGTCCATAACTTCTCTCCTATCCTTTGCCATATGAATGGAACAGACATGGACCACAGCTTCCTACAGGTCTGTCCAGGAAAGTTGCAAGGTCCATCAGCTGGGCAATGGGGTAAAAGAAAGGGGGATTTTGTGCCCTTAAAATACAAACTTGTTGTTTATTAAAAATCTAACTACTTGAAGGGTACAGTTCATCTGGCATTCTAGATAAATATATAAAAAGTAATTTTCTGGTCACTGCTCCAAATATTTTCACCCTTCAGCCTGTGCTCTGCTTTAAGTTTCAGAGATATTACTACTCCCTTCAACTAGAAGGTCAGGGCCAGATGATATTAGTTAAAGGGAATTCAACTGTAGTCTTGCTGATTTATTGTCTGTAGTATATGCTGTATCATTTTAAAAAGCCTCACAACCAGAAGAATGGGAAGAAGGTTTAAAAATAGGTTTCTCCAAATCTTTAAAATCTGAAATTTTAAAAGTTTCCATGAGCAAGCCAGGGAGGTACAGGCCAAGGTGTCCAGTTGCCATGAACTGGAAAGAACTGTTGTAGAGGATGGTAGAGAATGGGCCTAGTAAAGTTGTGCATGAATGTGACATAATGGCAGGAGAGGACAGGCTTCAGAATACATGAGACTTCTCTGAAGAACTGAGCATCATCAAGCTGTTATAGGTGATCAGAGATAAGCAGGGGATTCCAAATGAGAAGTGAGTGAGTAGACAGGCTAGATAGGTGCAGAGAGACAATGACAGAGATTTATAAAGCCATGAATGGTGCAATAAATGTGAATAAGAAATTATATTTAGATCCCATAGGCTGTTTTTTTAAAGGTTGTATGTGTCAGTAGTCCTCCCAAGACTTAATGAGAATTGCTGTTTCTGAATACATATGAAGGTATGAGAAATTTTTCAAAAATTATGACTGTTTCTCCTTGCCAGTGCTTTTGAGCACCCAGTTTGAGACAAGTAACACATGCCTGTCAGAAGTCCAGGGCATCAAAATTTCCCTCAAGGAAGTTGAATGAATAAATGACCAGTTACTGATTTCATTAGTCAGTCAGTAGAAAGATCACCTGAAATTGTCATGTGAAAATTCAGGAAGCCAAAATCTTGAGATATTTTATTGCTGTTTTTAATTGGTTTTGTTGTTGTCATTAATTGTTCGCGCTCATCTTGCAGAGGATCGCAATTTACCTTGTAAATACACACCTGAGATGTAGTATAAGATACTATAAGTGCTTCTTGTATTGATTGTTCTTTGCAAAGCTTCTATGCCTTACTACAGATGTGGTCATAAATTAATTTCAGTGAGGTTAAATGGAGTGCCTTTTCACATGCTTTAAAATAAATTGTTCTCCAATGTTTGCGATTAAGAGAAGCTCATAGAGACAAAGAGAAGGGGGTGGGTAAAGCTCTAATTTAAAATTGGTTTAAACCAATTTGAAGATCACAGACTGTCTGGGTAAGCTCAGACGCAGACAGAACATCTTGACTCGGTCTGCATCCAGGTGCAAAAGAAAAGTCCAAGAAACTTCAAGGAAGCAATGAGTGATTCAGGATGACTGCTAGTCAGAGGCTGTCAGATAGCCAGTTCTCTTTTTTTCTCCATCTCTCAGCAAAACTCTAGCTTCCAGCCAGGGCCATAGCTGGCAACACTACTGCTGTGCTGCTGCCCTGCTTACAGTGAGCCAGCCATTCGGTACTGCACTGGGATGTGTGGTGAGAGGAACAGCATCCTGCAGGTAACGGAGGCTATCGGTTCTTCAACGTGTGTGTGTGTGTGTGCACAGAGAAAAATAGAGTGTGGGTGGTATGAAGAGAGGGGAAAAGAGACAGAGAGGAAAGATAGCATTCACTATTAATTAAAATTCACTATCAGAACAGCCCCTGTACAGAGAAAATATTTTCCCCACCAGACTGTTTTTGCAGTTTTTTTCCAAACTGCAGCTTGAAGAAAACAGGAAGAAAAAAATCCCTCTATTTTCCAGATACCATACCAGGGCGCCGGCCTTTTCCTAGGTCATCATATCAACCTTGCTGATTGTTCAGCCCACTGTGATCTGCGTAAGTTGTTTTAGCAGTTGTGTACCAACAGCAAACATTCGCCTTTTGCCTTCCTGTGTCACTGAGCTTCTCTCTTTGCCCGGGAGCTCCTGGCCAGCTGCCACAGACAGTAGACTCACCATCTTGACTCGGTCATATTTATTAACTCAGTCTAGATAAACACAGCTGATCAGCAGCAGTGAGGGTACCTTACTCAGCTATTTTTCCTGACAAACTCTAGTCATGGGGTGCAATGGTGGTATTGACTTGGAGGGTGACTACCTCCACAGAGCTCTGGAGAAGGATGGGGTGTCAGTAAGTGAGAAGTGCGCAAACCCAAGGCTCCAAAACAAGCTCTGGGAGCCTCAACAACTCCTAGGAAACAACCTTTTCCTGACTGACTGAAGAAAGCATGGATTAACAGACTTGAGCTTAATTAATTCACAGGTTCCAATGCAAAATGACATTTCTTGGCCCACCCAAAGAAAGGAAAGAATGTGAGTTTAAAGAGGGGAAAATATTACAGCCAAAAGGGCATAATTATCTTCAGGAAGGGTGATTAATTGCCTGAGAATTACATGGTCTGAAAGCTGATGCATAAATGTTTAGTAAGCGCCTAAGACCAGTTCATAACAAATTCCCTTGAACGTAACTTTTGCCACACTTGTCAGTTCTGCTTTCGGCTTAAAGATGCAAGGATTTCTTGCATCGAGGCTGCAGTTGGATAAGTGCTCACGACTGATACAGGTATTTGGGAGAGCTGCTGCAGAGAAGAGAGCAGTCTGGCAGCCCCCTACCACTGTAGTGATGCTTCCCATCTGCAGCAGCTCTGGGGTGGGCTGAGGTGCCTTAAGCTCACATTTACTGCAAGAAAATATTGAGAATCAGAGAGTCAAAACAGTGAGCAAAATGATTACGGGCTGTCACCCGGTCCGTCTGCTGTTCATCCATCTGCTGCTGCACTGAAATACTCTGTCTTGCATTTTCTCATTTACATTTTTCTTTTAAACAATACAACTGGCTAGATGCTTTCCCAAATGCTCTGTGCGGGAGTATTGAAGCTCTGCTAGACAAGCTCTGGAAGAGGACAGCTAGTTTGATGGGTGCTGGTCGGTGAATTCCAGTTACTACCAGAGATCTGTTGTGGGATGGAGGAGAATGGAGTCTTTTCACCACTGACAGCTGCACCATAAATATTTATTAATTTTATTGTATTTGATTAAAATACTTCTCAGCTGTGCTCTGTGTGGAAGTCAAGGTTACACCTTGACCCTGTTTTTCACTCTGAATAGGGATTTTGTTCCTATGATCACACCTCTGATGTCATGAGCCGGATTTTACCCTTGATGCAATGCCCACTCGTACTTCTTCCCTGGCTGCCTGCAGCACGGTAGCAGGCACAGGGAGGTGAGGGAGCCTGTGTGTCCAGTCATCCACCCACCAGGACGTGGGGCTGAGAACAGAAGAGGAAGATGAATAGAAAGCAGTCCAAATCCCAGTCCGAACGAGCTGAATAAAGTTACAGAACTGGATAGAATAGTCCCTCTTACCTTCGGACCTGCTGTCTCAGCTCTGGAGGCAATAACAAGCTGGCTTTGTTTTCGTGATACAGCCTCTGGTTTGTGGAACGAGGCCGGCAGCCAGCTGCCCTTGCCCCAAGCTGGCAGGGGAGCTGAGGGACGCTCTCTCCAGGACAGGCTGTGGGGAGGTTGATTTAGGCATATCGTGCATGGGAAAGTGGAAATATCTTCATTTTCCACTACTTTGATGTTATTTGGGCAAGCAGGAACCTTTTCCAAGGAAGGGATGATACAGCAGAAACAATATGCAATATTTTCCAAGTAACTTTCCCCTCCCCTACTATCTTAAAATAGAAGTTGATAATCTATTATCAGCATTTACCCCATTTTACAATAAAGTTACTTGGGAATAGAGCAGAAGAGAAAAGGAGGCAAACTATAACTGCTAGTGATACATCATTTTCCAGGTAATTTATGTTTCAGAATCTGCTTTTTCATAACACAAAACCAGCACGGGACCTATTGACCATAAAGCTCATAGCTAAATTAAGAATAAACATGTGTGGTAAAGTCTGGCTAAGTCTGTCAGATACAGGAGAAAAATACTGAATTTCAAAATCTTGGTAATTGTCACTTCTAATAATCACGTTTCAGAAAAATCTTGCTAATTTTTCCATGTGATAAAAATGCTGAAGAAAAGGATGATCATAGTGAGCACTACTGTTTTATATTAGCTTATGAAGGGAGATGTAAAAGTGCTCTAATGTGTCTCAGGTACTGCTATATATCACTCTAGCAGATGAGTTAGAAGGGAGGTAAAAATAAGCATTGGAGAAAAAAAGGTGAAAAAGAATAAAAATTCAGCTTTCCAGTAGGATTATAGTAAAACTACTTAACAACATCAGTTACTGCTAAGGTTTCCTCATCATTTCCCTTTTGCAGGTCCTATTCTCAGTTGTGTATAATTTTTCTGAACTCTTTTATTTGGACAAAATTTTCCATGTCTAGTGTCTGCTTTAGGCTGCTTTATTTGTGGAAAAATTCAGCCAAAATGATTCACGCATTTCCAAGCAAGAGGTTAGTTAAAAATACATTGTTTTTCACACAGTAAAAATGTTCTGGTCTCTTTTCTGTGGAGGCACTGAAGCACCCCTCTGATTTGACACAGGGCATAGAAATTGGGCTTGGCACGAAGGCTGGGAGGAGAGCGGTGCTCAGGCAGTACGGGTGGGCTTAGGGCACACTCTGATGTATAGGGAGGAAACCAGCAAGTCCAATAGTCTCTCCTCATGGGGCTGCTGCCAGCAGGCGTCCATCAAATGCGTTGTTGGGTTTCCTTTTTCCCCTCTTCCCTCTCTGCCTCTCCTGTGCAAACCCCTGTGGGAGCTGCCAGTCTCCAGCCGCAATGAGTTACCCGGCCTTTCTCAAGCTCCTGTTTTGGAAATGCAATCTCAGAGCACGCGAGCGCTGCACAGACCCGCACTTGCACCCATTGCGGGGGGCCTGTGTCGTGTCCCACCTGCTGCTCCAGCCCCTGGCTGCAGGGGCCTGCAGGAACCAGGGAGCTTCAGGCTCTCTGCCCAGACTCTTCCTCAGCTGGTGCAAACCGTTGTGGCCAAAAATTGGAGATGCTTCTCTCTCCTTTTCCAGGAGGAACTGAATTGTTGGTGTTTGGCTGTTGAATTGTCGACATCTGGACAAGAGCAGTCGGCATTTCCATGGGTAGCACCTACTGGCATCTCTCTGATTTTCTTTTCTTATTTTTAAAAATGAAATTGCAGAAAAAAAACCCTTGTTTTGAAGAACATCCCCCAGGTTGCAAAGTCAGGCAGTGACAGATTGGCTGTCCCCCATGGGCGCCTTGTCATCGTGTGCTGTGGTTTCTGCAAGACCTCTGCCTCATCATTTGTAGAGAATAAATGGTGGGAAACAGTGCATAGTGTTAAGAACTGGCTGGCAGGTTTTAAGTGACACAGCAGCTGCTTATTCAGCCTGGGAAAAGGTACATTGATACGTGGTTCATCTCCGTACACAGGGGGAGCACAGAGGCACAGTGCCGGCAGGGGAACCCCAATAATCTGTTGAAGAAAAGGGGCACTGCCTGGACCCTCCCAGCACATCACAAGGGCCCCGTGGGGAGTGACTGGGGGTGACGGCCACCACAAGAGTTAAGGGGAGAGGTTCTCCGGAGCACCCCACAGACTGAGGGGGGCTGTGCCTAGCGGTATGGGACTCATTATGCAGGAGAAGAGCACTTTGGGATTTATTATAGGATGTTTAAGGAAAGAACCAAAGGCAGGGGCATGGAGCGATCAAGGTGGCTGGGCAAAAACAAGGGTGAGAAAGCACAGGGCCAAGGAGATAAAAGGGTCCGGCTGCACACAGGCAGGCTGCTGGTCAGGTACATTTGCCTGGCCATGCCCCGCGCCGCATCAGCGCAGCCTGTCCTGGCTTCTCACTCAACTCAGTTTTTAATTATTTTCCTCTGCATATGTGCATATGGGGGGGCTAAGTGCCAGCAGCTGGAGCAGGACCATGGGCCACAGGGCCACGTGTCCGGGTGCCAGCACCTGGAGTGGACAGGGGGGCTGATGTGTGACCATCAGCCAACATCTCACTGGACTGGCTGGTGAGCAGGGCAAGGGGCTTGGGAGTTGGGGGGAGTGGGTGTGTGTGCGTGTGTCTCTGTGTGTGTGTGTGCGCGTGTCTCTGGGGGTGTGTGTGTGTCTGAGCACCAGCAAATGGAGCAGGGCCCTGGGCCCTGGGGGCTCATAAGTCCAGGAGCCAGTTACAGGAGGGATTTACATTACATATATGTATGTGTTTCCCACTAGTGGACCTTCATTGTGAATGGCCAGAGAAGGGAATAGGCTTTGCGCTGTCCCTGCGTGTGTAAGTGTCACTGTTGGTGTTGTTCTGTGGGGCCAGCTACATGTATTTTGCGTATACGTGTGCATCATGCTTGTGTGTGTGTGTGCCTGTCGGGGATACGCACTCAGCCTCGCTACTGGCTGGACCTGGAGACACGCAGCAGCCTCACCCCTATTGGGATGCTGGATTCAGCAAACCCAAATAGTTACAGTATTCCTAAATGAAGAGTAAGCACCCTGTGTGCTAATGGAAAAATGAAGATGAAATGGACAAACAAAATAGGCAGATAAAACTGATAAAACTCTTTTAATAGTTCCCATTAGGTAAGTACTGAAATGCTACAGTATTTAACGCCCTGCCTCTCCCATGGCCTGTCATTTCTCTAAACACCAGTTGGTTTTGGCATGTTCAAACACAGCAGTCAGGGCTGACGGGGATCTTGCTTCAGCAGAAGCAGCACCCCAAAAAGCGTCCCTCTCCGTGGGCACCCAGTGATGGTCTGCTCAAGAGCCGGAGCCGAAAAGCCACCCTGTGCTGCTGGGTGACTGCTACAGCCCTGGAGTTATTCATCCTTGGTACCACAAGATGGCAGGATCTTAATTTTAAATCTCTGTTTCATATTTCTATTTTGCTTCATCTGTTTTTTTCAATCTCCTTTCATTTTGCGGCTATCGAACACTCTCAGCTACTTACATTGTTAAGCTTAAACGAGGAGCTGAAATGATGCTTTTTTAGTCATGAGGTTTTATCTGTGCAAAAGTATTGCTTCATCTCAGGGATGGGTTAAATGTGTTAAAAAATAACACTGCTTTACCAGTGTAACTTGCAGCTTTTGGGCTCTTTTTTTGGTACCATTTATCCCCAGGGATACATCTGGGAGTAAGCCAGCCACTGCAAATATTTTTATACTGGTATAAATTACAGAAGCTGTAATAGTTTACACATAAAATGCCTCAGCTTTTGTCCCTGGACAAGACCTTAGTAAAGATTTATTTTTTTTTATTTGAAGAAGACAGATGTCTGGGTTGTTTTGGGGCTTTTTTTTCTGGTGTAGAGGTATTTTCTCCAGTGCGCTGATAGAGCCCATCACTGGCGTTGCCTGGTGCCAGCTCCTCCCCTCCTACACCTGCACAGGGTGCTACACCAGCAGGACATTATCCAGGAGGGGCCTGAGGATGGGGTTTAACGCAGGCCTGTACACTGAGCCCCCCACCTTCCTTCCCTCCCTTCATTACTACTGAGCTGTCCCCCTTGCCTGGCAGGGCAGACGGCAGGGCTTAGGACTGGCATCAAAGTCTGTTTAACACCATCCCTTTTAGCTCCTTGTCAGAAGGGGGGCATTTCTCCCATTCTATTAAAAGTCTGGTTTAGCCTTGAAGACCTTAGAGCAGGTACCACATGCAAACCCCTCAGGAGGCAGCAGAGAGTGCTGTTCAATCAGCAGTCATTTCTCAGTCTGGTTCGCCTCTTTTTCCAAGTTTTAATGCAAAATCGAAGAGGAAAACGTGAAAGGAGAAAAAAGAAGTACTTGACTGCTCGTAGGAAAGAGTCACCCATCCTCTGCAAATTAAGTGGTCGACTGAATAGCAGCTGCTGTGGGACCAAAAAAAACCCAAACCAGCTTGTCTTGTACAAGCCCTACATTTCGCTGTCTGCTTGGCAAGTCCATTTTTTTCCTGGCTGGGTATCTTAGCCGCACATTGCTTAAAGGGTAGCAGGTGGGCACAGTGGGGGAAGATCCATAGCACAGAGTGGGGAAGGTGGCGATTACCTGCTACCAAGCCTGAAATTCAGCTCTCTAAAATTCCTTCTCTGCTGTTACCCCGCTCTGCAGGCAGGAGCATCACTCTTGCTCTGGTAGCCATCAGGGCTGAACAAGCAACTATTTCTTTATGCCAGCCAGAGAAAAGTAAGTGCCTTTTCTTAGGAAACAAAAGAAAAAAGAAAGCCTTCGTAGTAAAAGCAAGATCAATGAGGATCTTCTGTTACACGTGGTGAAGTAGCAGAGGAACAGGAAAATTTTAGCTAGGGCTGTGGAATACGAATAAAGGGGGGGAAGCCAGAGAAAGGAAATTATAGTAGTGAACCAGCTGGGAACTAAACCCAAATGAATGAAGATAACCCCTAGACCAGCAAGTCCTGACTGAAAGGGAACAGCCCTACTTTTCTTGTTAATGCAGAATTTGAAAACAGAGAGTTTTCAGTGAAAATTAAACTTTGAAGAGGACACAGTATAGATGGATATATTTTACTTATCTGTGCTGGGGTTGAGGCTGACTAGTGAGTTTAATATGTACATATTTCTGATACGAAATCTTTTCTTCAACTTCCAATTTCCAGAATTTCTAACCTGTCCCAATGTCATACACTTTTTAAAAACAAATATATAAAGACACACTTTAAGAACCCATATTAAAAAAAAAACAAAAAACACCACAACAAAAAAAACCAGAAAAGAACCATTTCTGAGCATCAATTTTGGCAAACAGATATTAGTCCTATAACACAGTTTTGGTTATGAACATGATACATGCAAAAATAAACCTGCAGAAAAAAAGAGGTGCTTGGAAAAAGCTTGTTTTATCTTTCTATTTACAAGGGAAAGTTCTCACCTGCTTACCAGACTATCTTCTGCCAATACAGGAATGTTCTGTAAAGTAGACAGTTTTTGTCAAATCTAAGATTAGCTTTCGAGATAACAAAGCCCCAGGACTCAAATAGGAGATGAACAAGCAATTGGACAGATTTCATAATCAGGAAGCTTTGGCTAACTGTCTTTTCCAGGCTTCCATAATTTTCATTTGCCTAATTGTCCCAAAAAATCCCTTTAATAATTACTTTTCCTCTTCTGCACCAATACACTCCCTGCACATTTCTGGCAATCCCCTATCTCATGTGGTATGCATGCTCCCACATGCATATTTTCACAGATTTATCTACCCTCACTCTGTTTGGAGTGGTTTGGAGTGTGTATTATTTTAACTGCATACATAATTCTGATGGTGGCATGGATAGGCTACTGAACTGGGGACTCCTAAGCTTGGTCCAGTGTATTACGTATGAAGCCAGTTGTTCTTTCCACCATGCCTTTCAAAAATATCTACAGATTTCATATATAGGGATCTCTTTTCCCTGCAGCTTAGTTCTTCCCCACCCTAGCTAAAAAGCACTAACCTTGGAAGGCATGTTCAGCTGGACATATTTATCTTTACTTTTTTTCCTGCTGTCTAGTTCATATGCTGCCTTTCTCAACTTTCTGACCTGCTTTTCTACATCTTGCCAGCCTTGAAGGGCCCACTCCTCTGCTGTTGAAGGATGAGGTAAACTCATATAGGTCTGTAATGGATTTGTGTCACCTTACATCAGCAGTGAATCCAACCTGTTAAGTCTGAAAATGTGTCCAGTTTCAGTATTTCAATTACAGTCTCCCCAGAGAGGCATGATCTGGGAATAGCTTCTCCCAGATTTATTACACGATGCCACGAATAATGGCCAACACTTGAGCAGCTTTTATGGCTTTCACAGCATATTGCAAACTTGTAACTTGATGTCTAAAAGACATAGATATTTATAGATGTTTGCTGTATTCCCCAGAAATGCCTTGCAGGTTTTGCACAGGTTATGAAGAAGTTTTCGAACCCTATCCCCTTAAACATCATAAGACATCCTCTGATGACATGCCAACCTTGCAATCTTAAGACAACCAGTGAAAAAGAAAAAATTGCTGCACAACATGCTCTTTTAGACCCGAGAACAGAAATTCTCAGTAAAACCAGCAAGACAAACATAGAAATGCTATTTATCTTGATGAAGTAGTAATTTTTAATGTATTTTCTCTTGTACTGATAATCTATGCTTAAATAAACCCGAAAGGCATTTGAGTTTGTCATGTTATTTTTGCTCCTTCATAAAGCAAGACCCTTCACAGTGTTGTGTCAAGCTGTAGGACCCTTTTATTCCTGGTCCCTAGGTTAGAGCGGGGGAAGGAGTCAGCGGCTTGGATTTTGCCAGGTTTCCTTTCAAGAGATTAGAAATTTGCAGTGAAAAAATACCGTTACATGTTTTAAAAATCACTGCAAACAGGGAAGTTAAATCATGACTAAATAATGACAATGTGCTGAGGAAATGGTTGCTGAGGCCTGTAAAACTAAAAGACAGAGTAATTTTTTTTTTGCTTTGCCACTATTTCATAAGGGAGTTGTAAACCACCTGTAATGGGGCTGCCTGGTGGTTAATTAGTAAGAGAACCGTATTCAGCTCCCAGCAGGTTTCTTGCTCGCGAGGATGGAAGAAGCTGGAAGCATTTACAAGGTGATGTATATGTAACCTGTGGGAGGCATATACAGGAAAGGAGAGAACAGCCTCACAAAAGACAATTTACTTTGCCAGTAACTCTCTGAGTCTCCAGGAGTATTTATACAATCCATCTGTGTTTTACAACAAGAGTTTTCTGTCTCTCGGAGCTCACCTCGGCAACACAGTGTTAGTTGCCATTGGTAGTGAAATTGTAATATGTTGTCCTAGATCAGATGTGATGCCCCAGATTTGCTGTTACATGAGTCTGTGGCATATGGAGCAGCAAGTGTAAAAAGACATTTGCTTGAAGTAAGTAGTTTGTTAGTATAATCTTGTGCAAAGTGTTCTTTCCTGTGAAATACTGTCAGGGGAGGCTTGTGCCTCCAGGATGACCCGTGCTCTGCACCGTCCTCCTCTGCTGCAAAGAGTCACAAGAGGCCTCAGCTGGCTTGAAGCTAGGTAGAGGGAATAACACTTGGTGTCATTTAAGGAGCTCTGGCGTGTCCCAGGTAAAATCAACTGTATGCCATGCATCTGCATAGCAGCTAGGGAAAAAGGGCTGCCTTTTGTACAGTAAGTACAAAAAAAAACCAAACCCAAAACCAACCCACAAATGCCTTTAGCATCTGAGGCTTAAAATACAAGGAAAAGGTGTAAGTTGAATGAAAAATTTGTCCCACTGCATATTCTGTATCTTTTCAATAGTTAAAAGGTTGTGGTATTTCAAGATAGACAGTCAGCCCTCTCCCAAAAAGCATGCTCTGCAAGCTAAGAACTGCTGCAATATATATCTATTTAGGTAGTTACCTATAATCTGCCTATAACATAATAAAAGTTGATTCCTGCAGGATGATCTGGACAGGGTCATAATAATTAAAAACATAATAGAAAGAGTTTAACCCAAATAAAATTAAACACAAATAGTTTAATCCCAGTAAGTCTGGGGGATGAAAGCTTTTGCCTGTCCTAGCTAACACAAGCCATGCTCTGTCCGTCCTGGACTCTTCCAGTCACGGAGGCAAAGCAAAGAATCGCACAATGACTTCATTCTGAGCCAGCGGTGATAAGGCAGTTGCTGCCATCGGAGCCTGTAACATTATCACTTACGCACTGCCAGCATACCACCCTTCCTCTTTCTGAAGTCGTTCATTTCCACTTTTAGGGTTTGTTTGCATTTAACTAAAAAGGTGGATATTTAATTCAAAAGGCCTTCTTAAAAATCTTAACAATACAGTTTAAACTGCAGCAATTTTAAAAAGACACTCCAACAAGTGGTTAATCAGCCACTTTTACACCGTTCATCAACCTTAATAACCTTCCATGCACGATGGTTATGTTATAATGAAGATTTTGCTTCTAAGGCAGGTGTTCACAGAGTAGTGAACATTTTCCCTGTATATCAGAGCAACTATCCTCATTTGCACTGTTAAAAACTCCCACATTCTTTATATATTTACATTCAGCAGCCATGTATTTTTAAAATCCATGCAGTATATAGACAATCCACCTATGTGGCTTCATCGGTTCAGAGTTCCCATCACATATTAAAATACAGTTTTACCCAATTTGTGAGTGTATTTTAGAAACAAAGAAACATATTTCACCTACTCCTTATCAGTTTCACTGAGACCCAAGGCAATTTGCAGGGCAGCCATGAGAAAGCCGGTGGCCACGGTCCGTTCCAGCCCTCCTCACCACAGCCAAGGGCCAAAGAGCGGGAGAGCCTCTGAACTTCCCCATCCACAACCAGCGCAGAAGTCACAGCTGAAGTCATAAATTCAGTGCTACAGAGACTGGAAAGGCAGGACATGGAGCAAACAAATGTTGCTGGAGTCAATGGTTCACTCACCGCGGTTGTCTGGGAAAAGCTTCCTGTTCTCTGCATATTTTTACAGCTGCGGTACATGTCGTTGTGAAAATTTTTACAGGTTGTCTTGAAGGTAGTCAGATTTAGCGTAGGTACTGGAAGCAGGAGTTTCTGTTCTCCTCTGCCTTCTGCAGTTACATAAACCAGGGCAAAGAAAATTTTAGAACAATTATGTTAATGGCAGCATTTAAAAATCATTTTGCACCATTTAATATTGGCACTTACACAGTGCAGAAGAAGATGGTCCTCCATGAGCATTCCCTCACATGGGTAATAGTCATCTTACCTTGAAAAAGAGCGGGATGAATAGGAGAAACAATCACAACTGTAGCAGAGGCACACATTTGTACCTGTAAAATATTTGCAGTGTAACTGTACCTGTTGAAAATGCTTTTCAACACTGAAGTCTGTGGATACAATGCAAACCAAGTGGGTGATAGGAAGAGCCACATCTGATTATGTGGGATGGTTCAAGTGGTGATAGGTGTGATTCTTGTTCAGTGGTTTGGAAGAGCTTGTACTGAATTTTAGCATGTCTTCTTTTGAGCAGGATGCAATAACTCATCCTACACCAGCCAGCGCTCAGAAGCAGACTGTAAGTCACATTTTTAGACATCTTAAATCCTTTTATGTTCACCTGATATCTTACAGTTTTCCTGCAAACTAGAGTTACCACGATATTAAAAATTCAGTCTGGGAAAATATTCTACTTTGCTGTATTTGAGATACAAACATAAATTATGTTCATGCCTTTATCCTAGGTGAGTGCATAGCCACCAGGCTTTAGGTTTTTGTAGCTGGGAGTGGGCACTGGCACCACAAGCACTTTGAAGGGACTGAAGAAGGGAAACTTTGTGGCTGCCCCCATCCCTTTGTTCAGCCTGTGCCAGCTCGATGTGCCCGCAGGACACTGGTGTCTGGGGGGCTGATGCTCCTGGGGGTACCCATGGCCCAGGGAAACCTCTGTGGGGATGGAGGAAGCAGCCCAGAAGAGCTCTCGGTGCCACAGCTGTAATTTTCTTCTCCCAGATTTCCCCTCTGCTAAAATGTTTGGGATAAGTTTGCTATCTCTCTCTCTCTCGTGCAAGATGGGGATGCACCAAAAAAATCAGAAATATGAGGCAGAGAGCAGAAAGAGTGGAAATCCTTAAACATTCCAGAAGTAATAATTGGTCTAAAAATAGTCGCTCTCTGCATGAAGGGAGGAAAGAGGAGAATGAGGCCAGTGTTTCTGCTAGGTTTTATTTATTAAATTTATGCCTCTTCAGCATCTGGGATACTATGGCCATACAGTCCCTCTTTTTAACCACCCAGTCCGGTTACCAAGCCAGACCTCCCCAGTGAAAGGGCTTAAGCCCAGCACAGTTGCACTCCCACTAACTGGGGCTCTGCTTCTCGCCCTTGCGTCGGTCCATGCTGGCACCCAGCTTGGACATCACCGCGATGCAGGCACAGATGGGCTGACACGGGGTCGTACCATGGGCCTCATGGATGGGATATGCGAACAGAGAATGAAAGCCTCCTGTATAGGGGCAAACTGAAGAACTACGTGAACTCCAGTGTTCCCTTCTCAGTCTTCCTGCGTCTTGGCTTTACAACAACCAGGCAAAATCTCAAATGGTTGTCGATTCAGATAACATGAATATTTGAGGAAAGCTGTACGTTCATTAAATGGAAGCTTCATAATGAATAAATAAAAAGACCAGAAGGATTAAATAGGATTAATAGTATAGCTATAGATAGTCTACAGGTAACAGGCAGCTGGACCTTTGTGTGGGGAACCTGATTTAAGGGGATTTTCAACTGCTATTCCATAATGCAACTCCTTATCCCACTAAAATTGTTACATATTTAGCTTCTCACTAGAAACTCTTAACACATTTCTTCACAGAGAAAAGCTCTGAATAGCAAAATTATTAAAAGGAGGTATTACATTTAGTCATTTTGTGCTCATCATCTCTAATTCACTGATTGTCCAGTGTATATTCGTTATCTTCTCCTCTACCATGGTTTGCTTGAAAACAGTATTTAGTGTATATACTTTTAACTATAACCATTATGAAAGCTTTGGCAGCTATATGATGCAAGAGTGTATGTTTTAGCATAGCACAATATTGAAAGAAAATCACAGAAATCTGTGCCTGTGAGATTTTTCATATGCAGTGTGATGAGGTATCTGTTTGCCCACCCGGCTTTTCTTCAGCAGCATGGAGTTAGCTTGTGGCATTTCTCACCTTTGTCCTTGCTTTAAATTTTTAGACAATTTCAGACTTTCACCTTTTATTTATTTTCTTATTTTAAGTTTCTTTTATAATGTAATGTGCACATTGGTTTGATTCTTTTTAGTTGGAAGTATCCCAGAACTGTATTACCAGTCTCTCGTTTTATTTACCTGTGAAGCAAAATTTTCCTTTCCATTCCTCCAAAAGTCATAAAACAGTTGCAGGTTAAACAAAAATGAACTCTTAGTGTATACGGCAGGTCTTCCTGATATACTGGCAGTTATCTCTCACAGACATCCTTTCTGGGCCGGCTTGCTTTACATCATCTTATGGCCTACTGGATGACAACAACAAACACCCATCTGTTCACATATTCTTAGGATGGGTGCCCATGGAAAGGAAATCCCTGTAGATAAGAAACAGCATCAAATCAGAGAACAGCCAAGTGAGTGGAAAATGACCCTAGATCTGCTTTATCTTTGCTGCAAACCAAGTCAACATAGGACTGATGCCAGTAGCCCACGTCTATTAGTAAATGAGACTGCATTGCATGTGAAAGGGTTCTGCGGTCCAACACAAATGCTCTTTCTCATCTCATTCCCTATATTTTTCCCCTTGCTCCCTGACAAAAAGCTGTTCAAACATGCCCACTTTAGGGATGGGTTTAAGTATAAGAAAGGCTAAGGCTCCTGCTGACTGCTTTTACAATAAGGTGCACCCTGGGCTCTCTGATATCTTAGTTGGAGGATGCCCTAGCTTTTGACATCCAGAACAGATCTGTACAAATTATCACTCAGAAGACTTTTCTGCCTGTAATTCACCATAAGCATTATTTGTTTTTCATTTTTCAACCAGTTCTATTCAGAAACATGAAATAGAAAAGCATAGTTCTTCCACAGGCAGGAAGGAGACACCAAAATAGTTACATTTCTTTATTGAAACTTCAGGGGTTTGACCCCCAAAAATTCACATGCTATTTGGCATACACCTTTTCCTTACCTTATCCACCACCAGTGGGAAGGAGGGCAGAACATACCACTGACCGGGTATATTGGGCTGTATTAAGAGGAGTGTGGCCAGCAGGTCGAGGGAGGTTATCCTCCCCCTCTACTCTGCCCTGGTGAGACCCCACCTGGAGTACTGTGTCCAGTTCTGGGCTCCCCAGTTCAAGAAAGATGAGGAACTCCTAGAAAGAGTCCAGAGGAGGGCAACTAGGATGATAAAGGGACTGGAGCACCTCCCCTATGAGGAAAGGCTGAGTTGGGCTTGTTCAGCCTGAAGAAGAGAAGACTGAGAGGGGACCTTATCAACACATACAAATATCTTAAGGGCGGAAGTCATGAGGATGGAAGCAGTCTGTTTGCAGTGGTGTCCTGCGACAGGACTAGGGGCAATGGGTGCAAACTGAAACATAAGAGGTTTCAGTTGAATATGAGGAAAACTTCTTTACTTCGAGGGTGACAGAGCACTGGAACAGGCTGCCCAGGGAGGTTGTGGAGTCTCCTTCTCTGGAGATATTCAAGGCCAGCCTGGATGAAGTCCTGTGTAGAATGCTCTAGGAGAGCCTGCTTTAGATGATCTCCCGAGGTCCCTTCCAACCCTTGCAATTCTGTGATTCTGTGATTTAGAGCAAGCAACCGCCCAACAATGGTGAAGAAATTTCCCAGGATTTGGTGGGAGCTGCTCTTAGCCCAAGTGCAGACTGCGGCATCAGGAATATTTAGCAGACCCTGTGAAATTCTATCTTCACAGCTCATTTTAAATTCCCTTTATGCATAAATTTTATGATGAGATTGTTATAGCTCCTAAAAAATTAATCTATATTTGATTAATTCCTCATCTCTACTTGAAGCATGAGCTGCCTCAGTGCCTCTCTTCTGTGTCAATTATCACACAAATTGTCATTTTGGCTACCCACAAAGGAGCCTTACCAGCTTTGTGATGCTTTCCTTCTCACTTCTCAAAGTGAGAAGAGAAGACAGTTCCCAAATCTTCTCCTTATTTTCCTTCTTACATGATATTTCTTCACATCAGTACAGCCTGCCCTCGTTAAGAGGTGCAACTGCACAGCCAGGTATCAGTCATGAACAGCCAATGAACACAAATGTTCAGAAAACCACTTTATCCCAGCTCAGTCAGGTTCTTGAGCTGCTCTGAACCCACCACACTGCACAGAAGTGCTCAATGATGTAAAATGTACATCACAAGGTCCATACGTAACTAAGTCTACAGAGGTTAGCTGTAGTGCTGGTGCTGCAGTGGTCAGGGAAGCACTCTCAACATCCAAACCAACTTATTTATATCCAGTAAAGTTTATGCAGCACTGTGGAAAAATTATAGTTTACTCTAACTGCAGTGTGGCTACGAAAATAAGGGTTTTTTTAGATGTTCAAAGTCCTTTTCTACTGTATTGCCTAATTTCATTGGGGAGCAATAAATTACGTATCTTTTAGGAATCTTCCCTGCCCAACACTATCTGAGTAAAAAAGTTGCAGATTTTCAAATAGATAAACAATTAAAAAAAAGACATATGAGATACAAAAATAACCTCTCAATCAACAGTTTGGCCTATCACAATGCTCGGCATGTGCTAACAATAGCTCCTGGCAGGCTCGCACTCGGGTTGCCTGTGCGTGCCAGAGCCTGGCTGAGAGAGAGATCTTTATTGCTACTGCTATCCAGATCAAAATCTAGCAAAGGTGTGCCTACCCCTTGCCAAAGCTCTACTCGCTGTACAAATACCTTAAGGCAAAAGAAACACACTGAATCTCCAGAGACTGGGGAAGAGATAAAGAACAGAAAACAGGGAGAGAAATCCCTGCCAAGATGAAGGACTCGTACAGCAATCAGTCACTATGGGGAGATTTGGGGTTCATCCCTTTCACACCCATAGCGCTCGCTTCTCTGAAGGTGGAGAGTTGGTTTGCAACGTGTCGCTCCCAGAAATGTCCTCCCTAAACGAATCCTTCCCGTAGCTTTATGGCAGGTGTCAGCCAGACACACCCAAATACATATTTGCAAGACCTGCCCATATAGAAATAATTTCATAACCTGCAGATGTCAAGAACCAAGACAAAATAATACAGCACACACCAGGTTGAATGTGGTTAACTAGGTTGCTTTTAGTTTATTAATTTTACCCATATACATAGTTGGTTTTGAAAACACCACGTGAAAGAGCCAGGACAAAGTGTAACAAAATGGTACGGGAGAAGATTTCAATATGCAACATGCCAGTGTACCTACTGTGTTTTATACATACTTTATATTGAAAACCAAAAAACCCCCACAATTTTCAGAGGAAATACACAATTTATTTTGAACTGGCAGATTTAGTTTATTAATATGTAAAAAAATAAATCTACAATAGCAACAGTGCAAACACATTGGAACTCGCATGGCATACAGAACACAAATGAATAAAAATTATTATACAAAGGGCCCAATGTTTCCTATGGTACTAGCTGTGACTTGTACAACAAACAAGAGGGTGAGGAATAAACTGCAAGGTAAACAGGGAGATGAGCTGCATATTACTGGTTCTGTCTTGTACGGTCTCTCTATTTCAGGGGGTAAAGCTGTCATGCCTTGGATCTGCAATTAAAGTAATAAAAGTTCATCAGAGCTTCGTCACATAAGATTAGAAATCTGTATTTTGCTCTCTAATTAGCTGGCAGCTTGCATGAGAATCTATTGTTAGTTAGACAATCTATCGTCTCCTCTTACTGTGGAGACATCAAGCTCAGTAAAAATATTAATATATTGCACGCCAAATGATCAGCCAGTGTGCGCATCCACTGTTCTCAGCTCAGGAACAGCTGTACAGGCTGGCATCCTCTCCAGTAAAGCAAGGTTAGGCTTTTGTTGGTTGATTTGTATGACCTTGTTTTGCTTTGTATAACTATTTGGCTGGTTTGGGTTTTGTTTTCAATGAAAGTTTACGGTGTTACAGTGCAATAGGGATATGGGATGATATTTGAACACGTTCATGTGTGCATACAAGGCATACACTTGCATGCACAAGGCAGTTAATTGCGCATACATTTATTTCACAGAACCACAGAGTGGTTGAGGTTGGAAGGGACTTTTGGAGGTCAGCTGGTCCAATGTCCCTGCTCAAGCAGGGCTGCCTACAGCAGGGGCATATTTCTTCATATTGAGCATTTTTTATTCTTCACTTAGACCTCAGTGCAATTTTTATGGAGTTAGACACAACTACCTGCCTGTCCTGGCTTTGACATGAAATTGGAGAGAGTCCCGTACACTGTTTGGCTATGCTTTTCCTAAATGTACTCTTTACACGTTAAAGAGAAGAAGCTATGCAAAAAAGGAGCCCCTGGACACAAATATTTTGGGAAGTTTGAATGTCCACCTGCACAGCATGTGCTTGCTTTGGGGTTCTTCCATGTTGCAATTATCCTGCACTGCAGGAAAAAAAAAAAAAAAATCTAAATATTGACTTAATCTTAGTAAACACAACACAGAAAGCTAAAACTGATCAAGGGACCATCCCTACAGAAGGATGAAGGTACTTTCAACTCACTTTCTCTGCTTCAAGTTTTTACCTCCCTATTAAAAAAAAAAAAAATAAAAATCACTGATTGTCTGGTCATTCAGGTTAAATCTGTTCTTGATTTTGATGAGGATGGCCAATTTAATGTAATATCACTAATAAGGGAACAGAAAGGAAAGAGTCCTAATATTAGCTTTGATGAATATGCCCTAGTCATTGGAAATAGGAAACTATGATTAAAAGGAAGAACTCCCAGTTCCAGTGAGCTCACTCTTTGCCTACATTCTTTAAGTCATAAGTATTGTTCCTTCATCCTGTAAGATAAAGGGGAACAGCATTTTCCAGAAAGCATACCGTTTAAAATAAAAAAAAAAAAAAAATAAAACCAACAAGACAGTCCCTCCTGATAAAATTCCTATGTGCTTTTCATCATCTTAATTTGTCAGAGGACAAGTAATCAGTGAAAAAGTGGCTACACAGCTGCTACAGGCCAGCAGTTGCAAAGGTCAAGTTTAACCAAAACTGGTCCAACTGAAAGCACTCTGTGACCCACTACGAGGCAATGTGGGCTGCTTTGCCCACATTTGAATGAGGCAAAGGTCCTTTCCTAGGGAGTATATCATCAGTAGAATCTGGTATCAGCTCTGTTAGGCTGGCCTAAAATCACGGTAGGAGATAAGCCAGTACAATGAGACGATCTCCTCTCTGAGCAGAAAAGCTCAAAAAGTAAAATGGAGTCTTGAATTTGGACTCCGTAAAGGAGTTCAAGGAGCAATACACATTTTTCAGCATCTCCTTCATGCATGATACTACATGCACTAGTAGTTGTTTATAAACACAAATCACCACTAAAGATGACAACTTTTCCCAGCAGTCCTGTTAAAATACTAGTAGACATTTAGAATAAACAATAACTTACTAGGGAATTATCTTTTATCTTACAGGTTTTTTTCATCAAGAGTACTGGGAAAGGAAAACTATAGAAGATAAAATCTTCCAAAGGTGCACAAAGGGAACCGACAATCCGAATGTAGTTTTATTGGCCCAATGCTATAGACATCTCTAAGACACAAGGCCAACAAAAAAGCAAGAGATAGTGGAAGAGTCCTCATATAACTTTAGGTAGTCTAGATGCCTGAGTCAAGAAGTTAGATTCTTGAGGCTTCCTTATGCAGTCAGTAAGCTTCCCCCTACAGAGTGACTCAGAGAAGAAACCTGATTTAGGGAGTTTGAATCATTCATTCCAAGACCCTAACATAAATCCCTGACAATGGAGGCAGAAAGCTGTTTTCCCTTGACTAACTTGGTCACCTAATCTGGACACATAGGGTCACTCTCTGATCAGCCCCAGGCACACTGAAAGACTCTATACTCCTATGACTGATCCCAAGTGCTCATCAAAGCTCCAACTTCTCTATTCTTTTTAAATACTTCTAGAACTCAAGTTAGGTGAAAGCATTGATGAAACACTCTCAGCATTTGTTACTGTATGTAAATGCAATATAGACATGTAAACAATCCAAAGACATCGTTTACATGTCCTTATTCATATGCAATGAAGCACAGTAAACCACATTTGTTTCATGGCACTGTGGCCTCCTTTCCAACACTTAGACTTACCGACCATTCTGCATTATCTGTTTTTGAACATCTCACGTTCACTGGTAGTTTAAGCACAAGTTCATTATAGGAGACACCCTCCGATCTGGACCATTTGAATTTGTTCATTGCATCCATAAAAGACAGGTTTTTATATTGCTTTGGGCTCTTGATAATGAAAGGCCAAGTCCTAAAGAAAAATAAATAAATAAATAGATTTTTAAAAATACATAAATACCATGAAGCAGGAACTGACGAGGAAAAGCTTTTGGAGAATCTACTCAGAAAAACCAACGTACTATTAAATGCATATTATGCCTAACTCACAGTCTCAGCTAAGTTCTCTGCTACAGAAAACTGATGCAGTTTCATTGATTTTAACAGACGTACAGAAGTTCGACAGCAGTTTAGGACTTGCTGCCAGATGCTTTTAGAAATGGAAGGACTTTAAGTTAAGAAAAAGAATTACACTGCTGCTCTCTGATCTACAAACTGAGTACACAGCCAATGCAAAACAGATCTTCTGTTGTAACATCTCAAAAACCCAAAACTAAACAAAAGTCACACCCACACCCTCTACTAGGCCTGGCAGACAGTGTTGCAAAGAAACATTTGCCATTAGAAAGCTGCTTCCAGATGGCTCTGCCAGGCTCTGGCCAACCTCAGACAATGGGTCAAAACTCAGCCTAGCACAGGAGTTGCTCTAACATGCATTGGTTGGCAGCAGTGCCAAAAAGATCAAATGAGAATAACTGGTGGTATGGACATTGCCTTTTGGCATGTCCCTACATGCTGGCTGCAAGAGGACTTCGGGCCAGAGGTGGGCCAGCGACCTGCTACACTGCTGTGAGGGATCTGACTATTTGCCCACGTGTGGGAATCCTCCCCATGAACATGTGGGGCCAAACCCATTCCCCACCAGCCAAAGACGGGGAAAGGGAAGGAATGAGATTTCTTGTCTTTCATTTAGTAAAGAAAAATCAAAAAATAACACAGGAAAATTTAAAAAAAAAAAAAAACAAAAACAAACAGCTAAAGAAAACCTTTTCCATTGTTCTTGGTTTCTCCTTCTTTGACTCTACTGAGATGAACGGAAACAACACAGTGGATGAGTCAAGTTTTTAAAAACAGAAAGTCCAATACAGCTAGTGGAAGAATGAAAGCAGCTAAAACTTTACCTAAATAACCTAACTAATACTTTGGTTGGAGCCTGAGTTATCTTTTCAAAGCACTTTAGACAGATCTGCGTTATCTTGCAGTAGGCTTCTCCCACTTGCTTTGGGTGAAGTGCTGCCTATGCCAAAGTTCTGCTCTACTCAACACCTAGGCATGAAGGACATAATTTTACTCCAGCACCTATTTTACATTATTGTGGCTCAATCACTTTCATCTCAGCTCCTCATGATTTATACCACTGTCTGAGCCACCAGACTGAGGAAAAAAAAAGAGTTTTAAAGTGAGCCACAGTGCCTTGATCCTGCTTCCAGTTTGCCTTCATGTGTAAGTCAAGAGGGACTTTAAAGGAGTCAGTGAAGCAATGCCAGCGTTAAGACTGACACAAGAGAGATGAGTATCAGGTCACATATCCTTAGGCTGACAGAGCTTAATGAAACAAGAATTGTGGATTAGGTCATAAATACTAGAGGCATTAATAATCTCTTCTTCTAATTACTATTCCATTTGCGGCAGACAGTCTGCATACTTACTCTATTCAAAACATCTTTATTTCCCCAGGCCAAATGTGCATTTTTTTCCTTAAGTACAGTTATCATGAATGAACACTCAAGAGAGCATACATTTGTTAGAGTATTTTCTTTCTAAGCTCAGAAAGACTCTTTTAGCTAGGACTAATTTAGAAACTGTGTTCTTCCTGTATTAAAAGAGATTTCAAGTAGAAATAGTGTGGAAAATGAAGTAGACATTGATTGCATTGTGACTTTCTTCAAACTCTTGGATATAAATTTCAGAACTAAGACCAGTAAGCCTGTACATCAAATTATTTTGCAATAATGGTTTTATGTGGTTTTGTTAAGATAAACTATAAGGAAAGACAACCTATAAAATTTAAACGTGATGACACATTTTATTTTAAAATCTTACTATTACTTTAGCTTAGTGCAACTAACAATACAAATGTAATTCACCTATCCCCAGTAATAGTGCATTCTACTTTCTATTGCTTGATTATTTTTCTGCATTTCATTCATTTGGGAACTTTCTTCTTTAGACTACCCTCACTGTTTACAATCACTTCCACTGCTGATCTGCTATTCAGATACTTTAGTTTTAAGCACTTGTAAGAAACACTTGAAAACTGAAGTATGGTATTTATTGATTTCTATGTATTTGCACACATTTATCCTGTCTGTAGTGGGCTTCCTCCCATCTCCTGCCAAAATTTAAATTTTATGTTAGGTTCTGGAAATCACTCTTGCTCTTAGTGAGCAATACTGTCGTCAGGTCATCCCACTGACATTAAAGGGCAGAAAAGCCAGATCCAACAACACACTGGGAAGCATTTTGTTCTTGCCAAGGGCTCTCATGATGAAGGACAGCAAGACTTCTGCAGCCTTACTGGAGAAACTGTAACACCTTGTTTAAAATTCACCCACCTGTGGTTTGCCCCAGCAGTCAGATGCCAGCTGAATTGCACAGACCTTCATCGTGGTTGTTAAAGATCCTGAGTTGCCTAAATGGCAACAGCCCCCACCCCTCGCCATTCACAGAGGATATTAAATATTTGTGGAGAACTGAAGTAGACAGATCTTACAACAAAAGAATATTACCCCTTTTGAGCTGAACAGCAGCCAATATTCAGATTCTTGTGGGCTATTTTTATTAGGAAAAAAAAATTGATGAATTAGCTTGGGATTTTTCTTTCTGACATGGATTTACATCTCAAGAATGTGCAGGCTCTTGCTTCCCTGAACAGTAGGAGCCCGAGACTCAGAATACAGTGTCTTTGCACAGAACTGCAAGCCCCTGCAGCCAACAGTTCCCCTAGAAGCTCTTTTCTTACTCTTGGCTAGATCCCTACCACCGGTTCCATGTTCTTCTCTCTACCTACCTTGCATATCACCTTCTGACTTGTTATTCTTCTGAAGCCTCTAATTCTCTCATTTCTCTCCATCATGGTGCTTATCTACCATCTTTTACTATGAACAATTTAATATTCTCTCAGTCCCTCCATTTCATTTCTAACTTACAACTTCTTCCCCTTTTGTGCATTTTTGTCAGTGTCACCAAGACAGCGTTAAGCTCTGTGCGTGAGCAACAGTTCTAGGATATGGTTGCACTGACTGACTTCAGCGGAACTACTGATAACAAATCTACCCAGGCTAATTCGATGCCCATGCTCCCAAACTCCTTTTGCAAAATTATCTCTCTATATCTGAAACACTGATATGTTTTAATAAATTGATAGATTTGAAACTTTTATATGACATTGATACAGTCTTTTTATCGATGGTTGTGGTGGCAAAAGAACTGCTGTGAGAAATATTTTTTTTAACAGAAGAAACGGCTTTTTTATTTAAAAAAAAAAAAAGCAAAATAATTTGACAGGAGAAATAAGTAGCAGCACAGCGTATTGACCAAAAAGAAGTGGCGTGAGTGACCCTGCAACATGTTACACTATAAGAAAGAAATAAAGGTCATAAAAAATGACCCTGTAATCCCACAGACAGAAATAGAGGTGCTACACATATTCATAAACATTTTACTTGCCTGACTGGTCTATAGATTTCCTTGACACCAATGAACTGCAGCTGTTCCATTATATCTGGAATACTTGCACATCGGGTGAGGTTGATTCTTGGATAATAGAGCAGATACGACAGACACATTTCATTCCTGGTGCTCAGACCACCCTGAAAATTGGATTTTTCTTTTAATCAAGATGGCATTGGAATCCCACAGATAAAAACACTGATTAGCATTTATATGCTAATGACACACGTGTCAGGAAGCCCAATTCAACAGGTTTGTCTTGCACATTAGGCTACCAAGTAGTAAGACGTTATTACATAATTAATTACAAAATACACTGCAAGCTAAGGCAATAGCTCCTGAGCTTAAAAGATGTCAGAAAGAACAACTATCAATAAAATAAGACTCCTATTATGCCGAAGAGCACCATCTGGGAAGTTCAGGTTTATTTTCAGCTGTCTCCAAGGTACTTATATCTACCATGTTTCATAAAAGGGGCTTCAAAGCTGAGCAGATGTAGAAAAAATCTGGTAGGATAATTAGTTTGTTTAATAAGAAATTAAATTAGCTTTGCCTAGTAAAATGGAGGCTGGGATGGAAATGTATCTATATGGACTCCTCTTGTAAGTACATACGCAGACAAAGAGTACGAAAGAAAAGAATTATTTAAGTTAACAGATAATCTTGACTCAAGAACAAATGAGCACTAGCTATCAAATAATGAATTCAAGTAAGATTTTTAGCTAGCAGAAGAAACAGACTCTTAAAGAGTCTTCCATTGAGAGCCATGGGGCAAACAACTAATTTAAAATTAATCTTGGTAAGTATGGACAAGATTATGAGCTGCACATTCCTAAATCCTGTGTGGGAGCAGTTCCACAAATCTCACAGAACCACAGGAATAGGAATGGAGAAGAAAAATCTCACAAACCAAGGGCCAAGAGCTAGGGTAGTCACCACACAGGAAAACAGGACAAAAGAATTAATTCTCACTCTTTCGCTTTTCATTATATACCTACTGCATGTGCCTACATGCCAACCATGATCCAGGGAGAGATATCCCTGTGCTCTCTGGATGCCAGGAACAGGTCTTCCTTGCCGAACAGAAACCCCTCAGGTCTCGCCTCCCGGGAGCCCCTCCCAAGGAAGCGGGATCAGCCCCTGGCAAAGGCTGGGTGCCGGCAGCTACGTCCCTCCCATAAACATAGTGGGTCTGGCATCACTCTGGTTTCGTAGCCAACTGGCACAGTCCAGCTCATGTCGCAGCAACCAAATTCGCTTCACCTCCAAAACCAAGTGGCCACATAGCGATGGCCATTGCCTGGCCTCTGCTAACCTAAAAAGCTGCTTCTGGGAAACTGTGTGCTGCTATGTGCTAAACCTCAGCCCAGCCCCCCTCAACCCTGAAGGGGATGTTCACCCCCTGCCCATGGCCCTGCCTTGTCCACTGCCATGGACATGCACCCAGGGCTGTGGCACAGCCACTCCTCATGCCTTGGCTGCAAAGGTGCGAGGGTATGGGCACGGGCTCCTCCTGCACTGCCCAAGGGCCGCAGCCTTCCAGGAGGGTCCTGCCGCTGGAAAACCCACTGCCTGAGAAAGGAAACGTGCAGAGCCTCCTCCTCCCAGCCCTCCTGCACTCTACCTGGATTCTGCATGAGGCACAAAAGCAAGTGATCCCATCTTGGTCACGGCATAAGTAAAAACCAATGAGTAAGAACCGGCAATTACAACTTCAGGGAAAAAAAGGGTAGCAAGTTCATAAAAATAATTCATTAGAATATGCAGAATTTTCATGTTAATACATGTTATGAAGAAAGCACTCTTTATACTAGCAAAGTCTGATTTGTAAAGATCTTTTATGAGCTGGCTTGCTTATTTTTATAGTCATATGAATGCCTTATGCAAGAGATCAGACTATGATCATAACAGTCCTGATGACTATAAAACCTGAGAATCTACAAAAAAAAAATAACACATAATTACATGTACATAGGCATTAGCAAGTAAGTTCACACTTTTTAATAGCATTTTATGAAAAAGATTTTAGTCCTCAATATTATCTTATTTTGATCCATTAAAACTTTTCTTACCCATGTCATGCGAATTCGGTCCACAGTACTGTAGTGACATTCTGTGATTAAATTATCCCCCTGAAACACAAGATTTAGGAAGTTCAGAGTCCTGAAGTTTGTCAACACCAGCTTCAGGTAACCACAGATGACAGCAAACACTTAAGAAATAAAGATCAGAGCAGTGGATACGACTTTTTGGAAGAGCAAAGAATTAGGTAGTTGGCATATGCTAAGGCCTTGGCACTTAGCATTCATATTATCCCAGATCCTCAGGGATGCCCCATGAATTTAACAGGAGTCTTATTAAGAGCCTGGTCTGTTTTTTTAAAATAGCAACGTAGATGCCCAGTTATAATTCTATTTTCAGGAAAATTATATAGGTAGATTATTGTATACATGATTCTTGCTCCAAAACTCATCAAGTGCTACTTTGGATAGCTTTCCCCAGGCTAATTTATCCTGCCAACTTTGATAGAAATACCTGCCAAATGAGGAAAAGAAGGTTTTCCACATCACAATAACAACTATTTATCTGCTAAGCCTGGGAGTAGAGGAGTGGCAGGCAAAGACTTAACTACATCGACAGATATGTATGGGAAAGGCTGAATACTCACCTTCTCAAATACATACAATTAACTTTTTGCTGTCTTGACAAACTGATCTACAGTTTGTAGTAACTTTATTCCCAGTACCTAATCAAATACAAATCTCAAAATCACCATGATAATCAAATGGAAATTAAAATATTGAAGAACGTAGCCAGACATCAAATAGCTGGTATTTTGGGGCAACTTCTTATCCCAAGGGTGCCAGGAGTTTAATTGCTTTGGTTCATTTTTTTGTATCATCATCTTCCCTTATCACCCACTGTATTAATCTTCCCTGAAGAAATCAGATCACCCTTCAACCACTGAGAATTTCTCCTTTCCTGCAGGCTGTCTCGTTGCCAGACCAAGGCGAGTGCCAGCTATACACCCGGCTGCTGGAGGAAGGCGCGTCAGCCTCGCGTCGGCCAAACGTGGACAGGGCTTGCTGAAGCGGCGCATACCTGCACAGCTTCGCCGCTCCCAGCAGGAACATGATGGTTCCCACCAGCGAGGTCGCTGGCTCGTGTGGGTTACGCACTGGATAACATTTACTAAAAGCATTCCTTCTGCGAGGTTAGATGTTTTGCTTCCAAATTCAGAAGCGAGAGCTAGCATGTGAAGGAAACAAATAACCTGGACTCCACGAGCTGAAAGGACACACCCTTGGAAGAGCTGGCAGAAGGAGAGAATAACAAGAACTTCTATGATTTTTTTTTAATATTAGCTGATTGATTAGACTGTGGTCCAAATTACACCGGAATGATGTACGTAAAGCTGTACTGGTAGTTGTGTGTAAGATGAAAACAGTAAAAGGCATTAAAAAAGGCTCACTTCTCACTTCAGAGAAAGAATTCCAGCTTCCACTCAGACTACAGCTGTCTTTTTAAAGTTGCTGATACTATCAAATACCTCTTTTAGTCTTTCTGCTGTCTACTCCCTTTTGTTCTTGAATTTTAAGACGCCTTTCTCTATAATCTTCATGGATTTTCCTAAAAATATTACAGGCTTTCTCTGCAAACCTGTCATCTGCCAGCCTTCTTCCTAAACCCTTCAACACTTCTTTCCTGGAGGAGGTAACACCAGGTTGTCTTTGAAGTCCCTGTGGAGTTCAAGCAGTGGGACTTCAAAGAGTAAATGCTGCACCTGAACATCCAGGTTTTGCTGTAGAAATTAAATTAGAAAGTTAGCATTTTAGTTTCTTGCCTTTAAAGGACAAATATCAAACTATCCCCAGCGTGGGAGAAGAGACATAAGAGAGGAAGGGACTTGAAGAGAAGCCTGGAAGCCTAAACCATGGGCCTCCTGATCATACTTGAAGTTCAGTCGTTGCAATGGTCTTTCAGCTCCCTTTCCCTTACACTGGCTCCAGTCATAAACAAAATCCAGTTGTTCAATATTTTGCATCTGACCGATTCCATGAAGTAACTGGCTTGTTCACATGCACCAGGCCAAGCACATTTCCAGCTCTCTGCTGGCCAGATCTGGAACACCCAGCCTCTACAGTATTAAACTTTCTGTCCTCAGGCCAAAGCCTCAAAAATAGATGCCAGCTGTAACTAACAAAGGTTGAGTGAATAATTTTTAAATGAGTGGCTCATTCAAAAAAATATAGACTCTTCTCATGCCATACCTATGGATAGCTACTGCTTTATAATACAATTGCAGTTGGGATTTTTCTAAAAGATACATTACATTATTTTCACAAAAACAGCAGATAGAATTCCATGATTTCTTCTTCCAGAGGGTTTTGTTTACTCAATGAAACAGTGTTTTACTCCCAACAACAAATAAAAATGTGAAACAAACAGAAGGCTTGGCTGATTTGCAGTCATTTGCAAGGCTGGATACTTGCTCTGTGCAAATACTCAGTACGTGCTATGTGGTTCCAACAGCTCCGTAAAGACATGCAGTGGCATTTCTATTCTTCAGCTGGCTAGACACACAAAAATGGCACAACCAGGCACATATCTGATTTTATAATCTGCTTTCTTCAAACATTCATAGCGATAAAGTTCCAATCAAATAGCTGTGGACACCCAAAGAATAGCTTGAATTGATGGGCCAAGCCAGTTCTGTAGTGAATTGGGTGGACACTCCTGACACACTGCAACTTTAATGCATTAGCCACCCTGCAATAAGTGGAAAAATGAACAAAACATTCAAGAAATTCTGTTGAAAAATTAATCCTAAATGCGAGTAAATGTTAGGCACACGATCTCTTAAATACTTTCAGGGAAATAATTAAGAGCGTCATACCGGCAAGATAGTTCTTTCTTCTTCCAGATATTGAAACTCCTGGAAGTTGAAGTCAAACTCATCATCATAAGCAAGCAGCTTCTGCTCCTCGCCATTGTGGAAGTGGCGCATCCTGATAGCTCTGCCAGCAAGATGAGCATGAAGAAGTACCGCAAACACATGAATCCCAGTGGGTCTCTCAGCACCTAGAGCCTGGCCAGGGGAAGGTAACACCATCAGTGTGCCCAGAGGCAAAGCAATGTAATGTAATGTAATGCAGTGTACAAACAGAGTAAAAATATATTAATAAATGCATTTTACATTCCTTCGGTTTACAGCAAAATGCAGTCTGGAGCAAAACCAAAGCTGTATGTGAAATTAAGGTGTTAGATACAAAAAAGGCTAGGTTTTTTTCTGTGATTTGTTTCTTTAAATAAAAATGTGTTTTGACTCCTAATGCACACAGTTTTTATAAAAATCAACTAGACTGCCAATAATTCTCAATAGATGGAGACTTTCAAGGTTATTACACTAAAACCTGCAAATTATTTTACTGCTATTAGCCGATACTGCTGAATGGGGATGTTTATTGTGAAAAAGAATTTCTATGCAGTTATGAATAATGTTATCATCAATATTGTGCCAAGAGAAGCACTTTAAATCAAGAGGCTGTAATTATAATGTTCTCTACTTCCCATCTTCAAGCCAACTGGTAGTGAAATACTATAGGTTTACATATGAAACTTTTTTCCAGGTTAAAAAACATTTTTAAATGAACTTTTCCAAATTGACACAAATCTGACATCACTCCCATTCCAGCTGAGATCTACTGATCTGAACTTTTGGTAAGCGAAACTCTGATTCTTCTTTAGAGCTCAAACTAGAAATAATCTGTTATCGCAATACCTTTCAAGTACAGCCTTAAGGTCAGCAACCTCATGATAACAGATTACTCAAGGGGTTTTAGGCTGACATATGCTATGGCAATATGCAACATTTAACACCACCAAGAACAAGCCTAAATTCCAAATCTAATTTGCTCTTCACTCCAAACCACATCATAAAAAGTAGGCATTGATTTAGCCTTTCTCTATAAATGACAAAGTACATGAGAATCTCCCATGATATCTTTACCACAGATTTTAGACAATGCTTCCATTATCTGTAGAGATGTTTAAATTATCTTAATGAAACCAAGTGTTCAATGAATGCACAATTTTGTACTTTGGGCCATAGAACAAAACCTGCTCAGGTCTTTAGTTTCTGTAGTCGGTCAAAGAATACCTTTCAGGCTTTCACTTCACTTTTTCACATGCACAGATCTTAATTAGTCTCTCTCAACATTTTTTCTGGGCTAGGGATTCCAGGCTATTAATAGCTTTGCCGTGGAAAGCAATGTATGCTTGTATGTTGAACACAGAATTAAATCATCGCAAGCACTTTGTCATCCAGTATTATTCATATCGGTAAAGCTGCCTGAATAACTGAGCACCCCAAATACCCAGATCAAAAAGACTCAACATTCTGGAGGACTGCATGCAGCAGATGCCTTTGCTCATGTCTTTAACCCGTAACTATCAATCTTCCCAAGAAGTTAAAGAGGCTGTCCAAAACTATTTCTAAGAATGAAAACCAATGGATTCAGTCAGGAAACATACCTCTTCCAGACATTCCAGCGTGCAGTGACCCTCTGACACAAATTCAGGCATGCCCGGTGGGATATTGTGGAAAAGGCTGACCCAAAGACCAGCTTCAATAACTCCAGCATCGTATTTCCTTAAAACCGGAGTATAAATTAGCCTCAGACCAGAGTTATCTATCAAACCTGTGACAAAAGAACACAGTCAGCTGTGGCTCTAAATCAGTATTTAAAAAAATTAAAATACGAAAAATCCATTTATTTCACATTTTTCAAGGTTTATCCAAAGTTTTTTACATGAAAATCGAGGGATCAACCTGGAAGTGAGTCAAACCATCTCAAATAATAAATAGGGGCAGCCCACAGGAGGGTTGTTAAACATGGTATGTCGATATCTATGGTGTTCAGATGTGAACGAAAAATATGTGCTACCCATAGGCCTTGTGTCCCTTCCGCTAAGTTATCCAACAGGGTCCTCAGAGAAAAGGCGGCAGATCACAGGCAGAGCAAACAATACAAGGAAATAGTAAGACCTCAAAAGGTGCCATGTATGATTTTCAAATGAAATAAAGCAGAGCTTAAAGTTGTTGTGGGTTTTTTCTTAAAAGTTTTCAAGTCATGTGTTGCCTTCTACTTGTGAATTTATTTATTCCTTCACCTTGAGCCCTAGAATTAATTGTATTTTTTCTTTGTTTTGGATTGCCTGTCACATTACAGCATACCTCAGATGACCAACATCCCTTTTGCAGTCTCTCCAATTAAGAAAGCATCAACTAGACATATGAAAATTGGCCTCCTAAATCCCAAACTTGAACAGAAAACCAGCACCTTGAGTAAATTGGACAAGAGAACTACACAGGATGTTAATGCTGCACTCACTCAAGGACTTCTCTTGATTTCAAAAAATAGTTTAAGGAACTAAAGCCTGATGTAAAAAGGTTGACGTTTTTAAGAGTCAAAATTATATGAATCTATTTCATTCATTTAAATGCTTAGCTATAGGTCTTTGTGTATCTACTCAGAATTTATGTTGCCTCTATCATCTAACTGCTTATAATTATTTCTCTTGTATCAGCCATTTTTATTAGGAAATACACAAGCAAAACCCAAAGATTAATTTGTGTTGTACAAGCCCTACATTCTGTTAGGTCATCTCTTACGTTCTTCTTTGTTGTCCCTTTTCAAATTTCAGCTTTGAAAATTAAAAATGAAAAAAAACCTACCACGTATCTCAGTGAAGGTAAGAGGCTTCCTAGTGACCTATATTGGTCTTCTAAAAAACATTAGACATAATAGTGCCTGAAACCAAATTTTACATCAACATGAAATCAGCAGGCTATTTTAAGATAGGCAAATGACAGAGGGGCAGAGCAGGGACTGAGTTACGCAGTCACTGAAATACCTAAGAGAGAGTAGTATATCATTATTAAGGAACAAAGGATATGAACTACGCATAAGCAATTAAGAGTCGTAATCAGCTATGAGACATTCTGCAATATACAAATCATGACATTTCAGGTGATATATACTGTCCCACAACATCCCAGTTTTCACGTGGTTGGGAATCCATACTCATTCCCTTTCTGAAGCTATTTGTACAATCTCATCCACTTGTATTTTTCCTTGTCGTAGTTCCCCTTCAAGGTTGTTGCTGATATCTAAATGCCAGAAATTGTTACGGTATGTAAGAGTTTCTGATAAACAATCTCAGAAGAGCTCACCTTTCCAATTAGAAGTAAATGTTAAGGATTTAATAAACAGAAACATTCAAAATCAGCCAAGTTAGGAGCAGTTCAAACATTTTGGAGTCCAACTGGGAGCCAACGCTGACCACGAATCTGAGCCACTTAGGAAAACATCACCCCAGGTCAGGACATGAGGCTAACAATGCAGCTTTCAACCGCGAGACCCAGGCTGGCAAAATGCCAATCCCGAAATGGGAAAACGAAGGTGACCCAGTGCCAGGTTGGGTGCTGTGTCAGGACGACTCATGTGCCCCCACCCAAAGCAGTGGGAGCAGCCAGGTGTACTCCCCCCCACTCCTGGCATGATCTCATACCATGTATTCTGTCAGGGAGGAGAGAAACAGGACCTGGATTACAGACATCCCGCTCTGCCTATGCTCTCTGAATTTTCCCAGGTCTTTGGCAAGACCCTGTGTTCAGCTGGGACTGTCCCAACAAGGCAAAATTGTCCCTGTTGCTTAAAAAGGAAGCAAAACATTACGGACTCCCAGTTTTTGTATGTGCCAGTGGAACTAAAACAATGGTATTATACAGCATGGTCGATTAAAATAAAATAGTGAATTTGGGGACACAACCATTTTGAAAACAGTTTTTCTGCATGTGACTTCTCAGCTTTCAGGTAATATATTTGATGGAAAAGCATGCAACATAAAGGATGCAAATGAAGTTTACTGTATGCCACGCAAACGTGCATGCTGAAGGGCGAGAGTCCATCATTAAATAAAACAGTTTTGAGATAGTTCATCTAGAAAAAGAGGGGGAGCAACAGTAAGACAGGACACCGTAACACACAGAGAGGATTTTATTTAAAACACATGGGGGTGTAAAGAAAGGCCAGTACAGTGTGCAGCACTTGATTTTACTCAGTTCATATATAGCAATCACGAGAATATTCTCAGGTACAGTGGCTCAATAAACTTTTGTTTAAGAATAAAAAAAGTATCTTTCCAAAAGCCAGCTTCAAAGTTCCCTAGATTTTTCTGGGCCTCCCTCGTTTCTTCCTTTTGCTTCTTCTAAATACAAATGAATTTTAGAAAGAAGATTAAAAACCACTATAAATGAAAAGCTTTTATCTTTTAAGATAAAGTACTTTTACCCAGTGAATGGTCTAGCAACCTGAGTCTATAGTTCACCTTCAGAAACTGCCCACAGTTCAGGTAGATGTCTTAAAAACATGATAAAAAACCTAATAAAAGGCTTATTCCCTGTGTTGCTGTCTCACAGTCTGGGTGCTGTGCTGCTCTCTCTCAGTCTGATTTGATTTCCCAGCAAAAGGAAAGGAAAGAGAGATAACGTGAAGAATGTAGTGATAAAAGGAGATGTATTCACCCGGTCCACAGTTCTTTGTATATCTGAATCTCCCACTGACTTCAGGTTAAGCTCTGGAGTGCAGTGAGAAAAACATTGGGAACCAGGAATTATTGAGCAGAGAAAAATAAGCCTCAGCTTTGTATTTGCTCTGTTTGCTGTACAAAGCAATGAGAAGCACCTGTGCCTAGTACATTTTCCAATCTTGCATCATTTGAACAGTGTGAGGGTACAAACCTTCTGTGTATGAGGGATTGTCATAGTGCACCTCCATAAGAACAAACTGAGGGTCAGCTGCTGTGCCAATGGATAAGCCAACATGAGGAGGGTAGGTGAAGCCCTGGAAATCAACACACACATACAGAATTAAGGTATTTTTGCTGTGGTTAAGAGTTAATTTCTTTTTATAAATACATGGGGGAGGGGGGGTGGGGGGTGTTTTGCAATTATACAATCGTATTAATTGTAAAATTTACAATTGTAAAACTTTTTGAACATGGCATTGTGGCATAATATATTTATTATATACTCAATGCACTAAATAACTATGTCAATATAAAATAGTAGATCCTATGTTTGCCAGAGGATAAAGCCCTGAGCAAACTGGTCTGACCTCACCGCTGACCCTGCTTTGAGTAGGAGCCTGAAGTAGAGACTTCCTGAGGTCCCTTCCAACCTGCATTATCCTGTGATCTTATGATTATTTATCCTGTATTTATTGCTTGAACAGAAAAATCCATTTTAAATGTATAAACACTGCATCATCAAGCAGTTAGTCTGACAATAAAACCCTTATGAAAAAGTGACTCTACATTTTAAATGTTCCCAGTTTCTAAAAGCAGTAAGTTCCAGGGAATACCGAGGCTGTATGTAATTAGTTTGTTTTTCCTGCACAATTCACTGCATTCTAAGTAAAATGATTTGAACAATAAAGATTATCGTCGTGGCCACATTTACATTAGCAAGCCATGTAGTGCAAAAGAAATAGCTCTGTACAGCACAACAGCTTGTGCCGGACCCACTGTCCCCAAACGATGCTCCCTTGGACAAGCTCTGGCCAGACCCCATGCACTGAACCCCATTTATTGCTGGGAGGTGCTGGGTTCACCCCTGCACGTTCAGTTTAACTTCATCACAAAGGGGGCTGTGCAAGTTTTCCAACCACTCGTAATGATAAACAGAGCTTGGTAAGTGAGGATAACCAGGAGATTTACTTCAAAAGCTCAATCCTGATTCAAACCAAAATACCAGTATCTTCTAAGTGAATTCACTTACCAAATTCACTTTTATAGGAATTAATCTGCATAATTTTATATTATATAGCTAATATTTTAATATGCAATTTGAGATACTAACTTTCTGAAACGTGCAATTTGAGTTCCCAGCTTTCTTATGCTTGATGGACATTAATGAATTAATCATAGTATATAGGAATAAATATTATCACCTCCGTTCTACCACAAGGGTAAACTGAAGTAAGTGAAGTGAGTACTCCAGTAAACCTAAACGTAACCCAGATCTGCCAGGTTCCTCTCTACAGATCTTTAACACAGGGATCATCCTTGCAAAAGCCTCCACAGTGCTTGTCAAATTATAACTTATTTATATGAGTTTTTTATTTCACTTAGATTAAGACAGTTGAAAGTACAAATACTAGGTCAGAGCATAGCTGATGGCAAAAACGCACAAAGCATACATCAGGGATAATGCTCATAGCGGATTAAACTTCTTTTGATGGGTCCGTGTAGCAGCTCTGGCTTCCTCACACTCCAGCACTCGTAGACAGTTTTGGACTGCAGGCTGGCAAATGAAGGCTCCAGTAACTATCATCACCCTAGTCCATCTCTGTGCCCACACCGTCATTTCTGTGGGCACACAGTGAATCAAGGGGGTCAGGAAAGGGGGGGGATTCTTTTGGCAGTAATGCTGCCTTATGTCAGCTGAAAGCAGTAACTGCAGCCTAAATTAACATATGAAATAAGATGAAAACACAGCTTGGGTCAACATGGCATCAGAGACTGCGTGTTCTGGAGATATGCCCCATTGCCATGAGCAAAGCGGTCCCTGTGCTGGCTTTGCACTGACACAGGATCACTCCTACACTGAAATGATGTCTATTTGGGCTGGATCAGAATTATATTTCTGAATGGGGCAACACTGTAGCCAGGTTCTGGTGAGGCACGAAATTAACTAAATCCATGTCTAACTTCATTTGGAAAATCTTGCCTGCATAAAAGAATGCAGCCACCTACAGAGACTTCTTTTCTTTCTGTCATTCTCCATAGGCAACAGATATGGGTCATCGCTGGAGGCAGTGTATTTCCCTATCAGATGGGCCAAGCTGATACGGTGACAGACTTCCGTGCTCCCAAATCATCTTTCTTCCCCTAAGGCACCAACTCTCTCTATACTATTTTCATCACTTTTAGCTTGTCACTCAGGATGTTCGTTGCATTTCATACTTAAGAGGCCAACAAGAAGTTGAGGACTTACTGGTGAGGCATTTAGGGACTGTGATTGCATACCCTTAAAAACAGATAGGTTGAGTAATCACTAACATACTAGGAAGAAGCTTCATTATGATACACACCCCCCTAAAGCCCAATTGATGAACCGCGCTAGACAGACATTCATCCTACCTCTCCTCCAATGGCCCAAGCAAAAATGACGGTCTCACATGTAAGAAAAGAGTCTGGCATGTTGGGGTGGTAGCACTCATGCCCGTAGTCCAGCACACTGTCATTCAAATTGCTGCTGCACTGGTAGAGCAAGATATGGTGCACCAGATTCTCATGGCCTTTCTGGATCAATGGCTCAACCTGCCAATGTTAAAATGAAAAAGAAAGAGAAAGAAAACACATCTCAGACGTGACTATTTAAATCAAGATATGCAGACAGAACTAAAAATTATATGGTATATTTATTTTAAAAGAGGAGACTTGACTTCAGATTGTAGTTAGGTTGAGATGTTACTTCAGCACTCTGCAGCCCTAAGCATTAAAAAACGTCATTGCCCAAGTGCATCAACAGGGGAGAGGAAGAAAATTCTGAGTCTTGATGAAACCTCTGCTGCCATCTGTCTTGTTCTCCCTTCTCCCACATCAGTCTGGTGCTGTCACTTGTCCTTCTCCCTGCTCAATCTTGTTTAGCCACATTCCAGCATGAAGGGGATATAAACCAGCTGAAAGTCTGTTCAGCTAAACTAGCTTGGTATCTGAACTACTCTGAACTTTTCATCCCTGTTTCTGCCTCTTTTGTACTATTTCAAAACTAGAGCTGCCTATAGATTCTGTACTTCCAGGGTCAGCCTGGAGGTATACCCCACATTTCTCAGCAGCTCAAGATGGACTTTCAAATTTTTGTGACATTTACAAGAAATTAGAATTATTTTACAATCTGCTCAGTTGTAAAGACTTCATTAACGTGAAGTCATTCCTGAGAGATTGGGTGCTCCAGCCTGTTTATGGCAGTGATGAGCTGGAGGGCTCTCAGGGGTGCCCGGGTGCCCCCAGTATAATTTGACCACCGAACTTCAGGGTAGGCTGAAATTATTTCATTCCCATATAACAGTGTTCACCCTCTGTTTGGATGGATGATGTTAAATAAACTCTGTCAGAGATGACATCCCTGGGGCAAACGTGAATACTTCTGAAAAAAATAATTTTTCTCTTCAGAAGGACCATATTCCACAAAATATCAGCATATAGAAAAGAGTTTTAAAACAAAAGGAGTTTTTCCCCTGCTTTTGCTTTCAAAGATTGCATCCCATTCTATCATATCTACCTTCAAGCTGAATAAGAGAAACATTAATGTTTTCACAAGAAAAGTAAAGCTTTGGCAATGCAACTTTTAAGATGTAGGGTGCCATGCAATATTGGAAAAAGAAGGTATTTTCAACAGGCAAAAAATGTGTATACAACCTAACTTTGCATCCATTAGTTTTGTAACCACATGAACCCCCACTACCAGAGGACCAGAATGAGGTAAGCAAGAACAGTTTATTACATTATTAAAATAGTGCCAGCACATTGTTGTTACCAGCAATTTCTCTCTCTGCACTTTTTTCAAACCACTAAACCAATTACAAAAGAGGAAGGGCAGGAAGAAGCAACCAAAGTCTGTGCGTATCAAGACCACCCTCGTTGGTATGAATCTGCAAAATACCATTGAAGTTGGGCTCTCGGGGAGTCCAGCTACTGCTGAGTACCTGCATGTCTGTCCAAGAAGTGCACAACCCAAAACCACACGCTTCACTGCACTTAGAAGTCAATGGAAGGATGCCAATTTACACGGATGCACCAAAGTTTTGTTCTGACGGCAAGACTGAAATACTTCACAAGAGATCTTCTGTACTGTACCCAGTAATCCCTTTTTCAATTAGCATTACCATCATCATGAATTACTGTACTATGGAAGTAAAAGGTATTTTTGAAGGAGATAAGAGTCAGTTTTCCCATCAGATAAGTATTTATTCCCAAATATACCAGGCTGACTGACAAAGATTCAGAAATCCATTTCAGGCTGACGTTGCTTCTTCCTTCTGCTCTGTCATATACCTGAGTATTTATCCAAATACTGCAGAACCAAAACACACTCATATCGTGGCAGCTCATACATTAAATGACAATATATATCTCAAGAATTCAGAAGCTCTACATAACGTCTAGGTTAGTCAGGGGAATGGTTATGGGAATATTATCCCTGCATCTACCATGAAAAAAAGAGTATTTTTGTCCCAACATGTGACAGTTCTGCCTGCTGCTACAAGATCCCAGCACCTGCTGTGCTTACAATCGCTACTTCAAACCCGACTTCCCCTCAAAACAATGGGACATCACCAAAATTAGAAATTCACATCCTGCCATCGCTTTCTTAGCGTCAGTTACCCAAACAATAACAGCGCTTCAAAAAGTAGGTTTGTTCAGCTTTCTTTACTGAAGAAAAAAAATACACCTAGAACAAACCCTTAAGCATCTTTCTGATGCAACTTGTAGGACAATTTATATTCTTCAGATGTACAAATAAATAGTGAAAAGCAGCAGTGAAGTCACACTTTCTACACATTTTTATTACAACCTGATTAAAGAGGTGACATCTTTCTCTTGCCCCTTTTAAATAAATACAGACAAAAGAATCTATTAACAAAAATCTTAGGAAAATCTCATTAATCACAAATTGTTTATTTCACAGAAACGTATGGAAATATTTTAATGGCCAACTCCCTAAGGATCACAGCATCATTTCTGATTGAAATGAGAAAAGGAAGAGGAGCAGACCCCCTAGACACATTGGGTTCCGAAAAAAAAAAAATTAAGAAATACAATTTGATTCTCTGTTGTAGTGATGAACTGCAGCAGGGATTTAAACACGCTGTAGTACATGCCAGGTAGGTGCTGCGCTAGTTACTCAGCCATTTGTTATTTTAGCTTATAGAGTAAGGCAGTTGTTTAGGCTGCCTCCCTTTTCCTCCCTCACTTTCCACAAAGAGCATCTGTACAGCTTAGTTTGCTCCAAGCTGAACAGAAATTCCAAAACCTCATTTTTTTTTCCAAATAAACAAAATTCTTGTTTTCTGGCCAGCCTTACAAACAATGATGAACAATGACCAAGTTCTTCAAATATGGGGCCAATTCAGCAAATCACTAATGCATTTAAAAGTGCACATAAATAGTCCCCGGTGTAAAATTAGTTGCTAGAGTAGGTACCTACAATTAAATATCTAGATCAGGGTGGCCTGATTTCCAGAATACTTGCAGCCCCAATGAATAAAAACACAATTTGAAAGAGCTCATCTTCTACACGGTTATTTCTCTTTTAACAGCCTTTTATCAGCCTTGATCCCTAACTACAGGCATTCATTTTTAAAACATGGACTGTTTAACGCACACATCCAAAATTTCCAGTTATTTGCATTTTTAAGCATGAAGTTTTTGGTTCTTTGATAGCCTTCAATCCCCAAATCACACAACTGAAAGCTAAGCTAAGGTCTACTTTTGCAGGTCTCCAGTTACAGCAAGACTGGACCAACCCTGAAAAGTCACCATGACTGACTTGTTAATTTCTTTTGGGAAATATTGCGACTTTCAGAATACTTATAAAAACACAATAATTTACTGTGGTAAATTAGGGCAAAGTAGTGCAATACAGAAAAAATGGGATAAAAGTTGGCATAGTACATAATAGTTAATGAACCCTGCAGATTTAAGCTATTTGTTTTTATTTGGATTCTTATTTATGCATAGCCATGTTTACTCTGTTCTTGTAGGGTAAGGAGACTCTTAAATGACACTTTCAGCCACCAATAACTTGAGTACTTTAGATGAGTTGCAGTGAAAATGGGAATCCGCCTTTCACTTTCAATAATTATGAGGAAACCTGTGACTTTGAAATGTAGTTCCTTCCTCTTCCGTTGCTAATTTCTACCCACCTCTTGTTAGTCAAGAAAGAGGCTGAAAGGAGACTGAAAGGGAATATGCATATTACTACCTATTTTCTCCATTTTGCCTCATTTTTTGAGGCTCATCTGTGGTGCTTTCGCTGTTGCTGACATGCAAGGAAGACTCAGCTGTCAGGGTTCATCTATTTGCCATGTCGTGAAGAAGCCTGCAGAGATGCTGCACCACCGGGGCACCTCAGTGACTTCTTCCCCTGCAGGCAAAGTGCATTTTCTGCTTGACATTTCCTAACTGCCAGAGGCTCACATAACAAAAGCCCTATATCCACCCTACATCAAAATGCTGAAAGCGTTTGGGATTGCAAAAAATGTGTGTGCAACAATATACGACACCCCTGCTTTACAGGAACCCCACAGAAAGATGCTCCCATTTTATTATTCATGATGACTTACTTTATGCACTGTCTTTAACTTTCTTGAAAGCTTGGGCAAAATCGCTTTCTAACCAAGCAAACTGACATATATGAACCTATCTGACTCCCGCTAACAGAGATAAAAAAACCCCAGATGTACTATAATCCACCACCATATCAAACCAGGGTTTCCAAAGAGGGAGGTGTTTAAAATACACCACATTCAAACGCGAAATGAAGACACTGCCTTCTGCAACCAATGGATAGGTTACGGTTGTGGTGTTGGATTAGCATGACCGGTACTCGTTGGGCAGGTTGAGAGGTTTTACAGAGCTCCCTTCATCATACTGTATCTCTTAGCACTTCTCAAAATACTGGCTTTTGAAGACTAAAACTTTCAATTTATTATCAAGTTAGTTAATACAGACAAGACGTGTGTTTTCCACCTGTTCATTTAACAGAAGCTCTATTCTAGTCAACAGGCTGACATCACATGAACAAAGAAAATTCTTATATCTGCCAGTGCCAGGTAACTCAGCTTCAATTTTTCTTCCTCGGTTCTGTATTTCACAGTATCCCTTTACCTACTGCACAAATTGAACGCACCACATATCTTTGTTTCATAATAAAACAAGCCAAAATTGTAACATAATAGAGCCCTGCATCTCAAGCTACTGATAAGCAGGGTCAAGATACATATTAAACAAGACAAAAATGCAAACAGCCCAAATGGTCCAAGAAGTTAGATTCCCTACAAGAGAAAAGTATCTCCAGAAACCTGGAAGTCTTCCTTGCTTAATCCTTTTTATTTGCTTTGCTTCCTTTGATGCCGACAGCTGTGTTTTGTTCTTCATGCTTGCTTGTACAAATGATGGAAGTTAGTAAACTATATCCATAGTCTCCCCATAGTATCCCTGTTAGAAAATATAGCCCACTGAACTTCAGGTAACAAACTGCTGAATTTATTTTTATGTACAAAAATTGCAACAGGTTTTTTTATCTCGTTGCAGTGATGCTTCTACACTGAAGTGTCAGTGTGTAATACGATTTTATTTTTTCCAGCTCAAGAGGTAGCTTCAACTTAATCTTGCATTTTAAAGATGCTACGGGATAGAACATTGCCATATAAATGACTCTGGATAAGGCCACAGCCTTATACAACACCTTGTGTACCTAGCCAGCAGTGACACAGGGAAAAAACATTATTCTATAACCTCAAAATTGAGATCAAAAATTTGACGCAAGATTTTGTCTTGGCACTGCTGCATCTAAGAGTTTCTAGCCTATGGTTGGTTATTTTATTTGTATGATTTTGCCATGTCCCTGATAAACTCAGACCAAAAAGCAGTGGCTGCGAAACTGAGTGCTGGCTGGGTTTACTTGAGAGAATTTTTGTAGCAGAAGACCAAGTTATAGGGTCTCTGCTTTTTATCCTCATCCTCAGGAAGAGCTATCACCTTCTTACACATTTGTGAAAGAAATGCAAAGACCAGAGTAATCCGTATCGTGTACTTATATTGAAATATTTGGCTAACTTAGTTCTGAGTTCTTCAAAAGGTAGATACAATGTTCCCTTATTAGGAATCATCGAGACTTTTTTTCTGATTTTTTTTTTGCTTTTCAGAAGTGCAGCTGTAGAATGAACAAATATTTACCTAAAATATCTCTTCAGAAAAGCAAATATTTAGAATGCTTGGCTTAATAAAGTTGGGTCTTTTTCAGAAAAAAACTCTATATATTCCAGAAAAAAAACTCAATAGTGATATGGTTTTATTTTCACATAAATACTGCTAGTTGCTTTCTGCCTAACATTACTTCTTGCATATGACCCAGAGGTGTGCTGACCAAAAACCCAAGAGCTGGAAACGTTCCTCTGAGCTGGGGTGGATGTTGAAGTCCATAATTCCAGGGCAGACCAGGATTTTAACCCTACCAACCTAAACAGCTGTCTCACATCAGGAGAAAAGCCTGCCTAGGCCAGCGTCACGTCTGGGACGCTAATCAGCTGCAGACTTCCAGCCTGGAGTTCAGGCATCCTGGGGTCAGGCAGGGACCACCCTCCCCGTGCCCCCACCCCACCCTGTCTGTCAGAAAGCATTAAATTAATGCCACAGAATAGTTAGGGCTGAAAGAGATACCTCCGACGCTCAACCGGCTGCAGTCTAGCATGGACTCCTGCCATAATCGTCTTTCCTGAGATCAGCCGTATCGGTTCCATGTACACAGCTAAGTGCCCATTTCTGGTTTTTTCACTGTACAATCCAGATCCTCAATTCAGTCTTCATTACTAACAAAGCCCTTCATACCACTCTGTCCCAAGTGCTTCAGAATTTATACTGTGCTGCTTGCTTAGAAAGGTGTACGTTTTGGTGAGTGAATTGGCAGGAGGCAGAGACGGGGCCCTGGTTTTTGGTCGACGATACGC
>NW_009260493.1:8722535-8746891 GCF_000687185.1 Egretta garzetta | reverse complement strand
TGGCAGGAGGCAGAGCCGAGCCACTGTTTCTGGTTCACCGATAGTCATCTGTATATGACAGGGAGCATTACTGCTTAGCTTGAAATGTCCTTCAAAGACATAAATATTCATCCAGATTACTTTCATACACATTTTCCAGTTGGAGGAAAAGCTAACCTGTGCAGTTAGTGACATATCTTGCTTCTTGTATTTTAATACAAAGGAGATGGAGATGAGAAAAAGGTGCAGGCAACAGCAACCATCTCCATCCCCAACCTCATAACGTGATTAGGTAAGGTTTCCTTGGAGGATGGAAACTTTCCAGACCAAGAATAGAGGTTCCATACAACTTAAGGCACTTAAATTTGCATGATTCGTCCTTAGTATGCATGGAGGGATTTTTTTCCCAAAGCAAGATTTAAATACAGGATATAGTCCCAAGTTGAAATAACAGTGCTGACTTGTTTATTTATTTAAGCTATATTGTTGGCATTTGGGTTTAACTGGTTTTGGGTATACTTTAAAATGCAGAACAAAAATTCTAACATCACCATGGAGAAAAACTCCTTACCACATGAATGGAAAACCTTGTTCAAAGCACAGATATTTCCTGTTCTTGGTGTAAAGAAGAAACGATTTGTTTACTCAGTGACAGCATTGTTCAATGAAGGCTCTTATTAAAGTTTTATTAGTATACCACATTAAGGAGTAATTACCACACCTCCATTTGAAGATGCAGAATTTTTATTGGAAAAGAATATGTATTTTCAGGTAAAAGTTACTGTTGCTGTATCTCTAAATTCACACAAATCCTTCTGTCCCCACATAGGACTGCTAATGATTACACTGTACATCCAGAATTTCTATAGGTCTGTGTGCAGAACAACTTAAATATTTTAATTGGGAAAGAGAACTCAAACAACACAATAACCAATAAAACCAAACATTTAAAAATGGGAACCAGAGGATGTGTTTAGGGCTCCTTGTTCTCTCTGCCATCAAGTCCATTCCGAAGTTCTTATTCCTAATTAATCACCTGGAACTCTGCCACTCATAAAGAGTTTCAGACTTTAAAGGCATGCAGTAATTTAGACTAAATCTAAAAGAAGTATACCTCAAAGAAATATTCATAAAACGTTGTTTCTGCCTGAGGTATGTCTGAAGATTTAAGATAAGGCATTTAGTAACAGTTAAAAAGTATAACCCTGAGGAGAAGTGTGATAAAAAGCTCAGGTCAAGAAAAAACATGTTTCATTTGGTTACGCTTCCTGGCAACACACTCACTGCACTCCCAAGCAGCAGAAACACCGGCAGAGTGGTTGTGGTATTCGGTACGGCCATAGACTCTCAGCACAGTTGACACACACCAAGCAGAATTAATCAGCAATTAATCATCAACATCATTACCTTCTTGTGAAAACCATATAATAATAAAGTAATATGTAACCAAACAGATCTTTAGATCTAAAGCCAAAACAGGTAGTCTATAAAGAGTTTATGTTTATATTTATTCAAGAGGAACATATAATTTGAACAGTATAAACAATAAAGTCAATGAAGGTATTACCTTTTGTTCATGGAATCACCATTCATGCACAGCGATGTCTATCTATTTCTTTGAGAAGGCAATGGAAGAGGTTCTAATTCTATTGTACAACTGCAAAATGTTCCCTTCGATCATGTAGCTTAGTAACATTATACTTTTTTTTTTCCTCCTGCTTGGGTTTGAACGTACAGCTTTACCCAAAGACAGAGCACATGAGAATTTACAGTGTCTCTGTTTCTTGTTTTACACATAGTGGGGTATACGGTTAGGAAACATGTTTTCTGACAAGTAAATGCTGACTTCTGTGAAGGACTAGCAAAAGGGAATACACATGAGAAAGACTTTAGGCTTTCGGATACTGAGCTTCTGTAGAAGTCGCCAACCTGGACGCCCTGGCACCTAAAGTTTGCTGAAGGGAAAGCATGGGATAAAATAAGCACAAGGCTCATGATTTTGACGTGACACAGCCTCCTGAGTCAGCAGAACAAACCTCGGGAACTATTGCTCATAACCCTCTAAAAATGTCTATTTACAGGGTTAATATACAAACATAAGATGGCTTACAAAATAAGCGCGGTTAGGCAATGCCTACATTAATACTACGATTTTCACATTCTCTCAACCCAAGCCAGATCCTGGTATCCTTGTGTAGGGCTCCAACACCCCTCAACAGCACCCACGAAGTCACACAACAAGGGCCATTTTCAGATTACAAGGTTCTTTTGAAGTCACTTGAGAATAATGTATTAAAATTACACTGCGTTAATTCTCTAGAAACCAAAACTGTAATTAGCCCTTCACAAAACAGAAAGACACAGTTCCAGTCCAAGCGACTTAAGAAATAGCAATGGAAAGGTCACTGAAATGAGGGGATGAAGAATGGAGACTGAAGAGCATTAGTTTGCATTTTATAATAATTTGCTTAGATACTTATGTTTTCTCAAGGTTAGGGTGTTTTGTGTTTGGGGGTTTTTTTTGTGTGTATTTTAGCTGGATCCAAGATGTAAATTATTTTCATGCCGGGTAAAGCTTCGCTTCAGTCTTGGTGCAAAGAGAAACTGTTCACCATCGGCTTCTGGTTCAGTTGCCATCTGTGTGGATTTTAACGTCATGTATGCTATGTGTGGACATGGTGGAGTGGTGTTGTCTGACTATTGTCTGTCTATTTTTCCACTGTTATTAATGTTCTTTCTTTCTATTTTACCCCTGGGAGTCAGTGAACCTACGCTCTGGACATAGTTGCGACTGCTGTGCATCGCAAGTAGAAGCAGAGATGGAGAGGGTATCAACATCATTCTCTGAAAACTAACCCCAGTAGTTAATGCTGGGGTTGTGGAGTGAGAGGTCAGTACTGAAGAGAAACATTTTAAACAGCTAGATCAGAAATAAAATTTCTTCCCCATTTAAGTTACACTGGAGCAATTAAATGCGGCCCTATAGAAAATTTGCTTAAAATGCTGCTACTTGGTGACTTGTCTGAATTAGAAAGTTGAGTCTTAAGAAGCAATGCCAAGATGCTAGTAGGACCAAGGCAGATCTGTTCTGTGATCCATCCACTCACCTCACACTGTGCAAGCCCCATCAAGTCAGATTTTACTACCTATGTGTCTGCTGTTCTGGTATTTGCACAGAAGATGATTTATAATTGCTCATCCAAGGCCCAGTTCTACACTGAATTATTTTATTGCCTGCTACAATGAGAAGTGTTGATCGGTTGGCTGCAGACAATTCCTAGACACAATTTTCTTATCTTTGCAGCGCACTACCTAATCACAGGCTTACTCTAAAACCATATACAAGGCTAAGGATGAGGAAGAAACAAAGACATGGCACAAGACAAAATAGGGTTAGTCAATAGCAATCCCCTCCTAAAGATCACCCCACAAATCATCTCAGAATTGGGAGGTGAAAATCAGAGAGCTTCACAAAAATTGTACCTTCCCTTTCTCCATGCTCACCGTTGGTCATATTTTAAGTTAAGGCTCCTGCATCTCACAGTTGTATGTAACTAGAAATTACATAACTTCTGACTTTAATTTAACCCAAAAATCACATAAAACACATATTTTCCAATCATCTGCTGGCATAGTCAAGACATTGCCATAATGGATGGTAGTTGTTTTAATTAAGAAAAAAAAAAAATCAAAAAAACTGATTAAATTAACTAGGTGTTCAAGTTTACTGACGACAGAAATTAAGCAGATTATTTTTGCGTACCAAGTATGGAATAAATAATGCAGCAATAGCTGCATAGTTTAAGTATTCTTATTGTAAAAATATACAAGTGAAATGAAAGAAGACTACCGCAAAATACGAATATGTTCCACTAAGAAATATAAAGTTTGGTGACAGTAAAATCTGTGGTCACATGTACTTTCATCTTTGATCACAGAACGAAATAATATATGAAATAATTTTACATATGAAATAATTTAGCAGAATATGAGACGCTATTTCTGTTATTTCCCTGAGACAGTTGCTTGGGAAACTTAATTTCCAGCCAGCTCAGTTACCACGATTCCTTAACACTGCAAAGCCTAATGGGCCAATTCAGGCTTGCACTGAAGAGAGGGCCCTCCAGATCAAAGGGCAGATAGCTTGCAAGTTCTGCAGCGCAAGATGATTGTTTGGTTGCAAATCTAATTTACCAAGGCTGAAATTGCTTTGCAGGGGAACGTAGAGGAAAATACAGAACATTTGTTTATGTCAGGCTGCATGATGCAATCTGCTAGAGTTATCACATTTAGCAAAACGTAAAAGTTCGAGACACAAGAACAAGCAGTTACTGTCTGGTATCACTCAAGCTAAAAATCAGTGCCCTCATTTAGGTACTGAAGGCTACAAGCTGCCCTTCTGGCTTTCAATCAATCAGTCTCTCAAACTGGAGTCCCTTTGTATTTTCACACTGGGGTCTTTGGTATTACTAAGGCATTCCACTGTCAAAAAGCAGAGTTACCCTTGGCAACAAGTTTTTTTTGGAGTTTTTACTTCCTTATCAGGGATTGCTCTGAAACTGAACATGACGATTAACTAGCAGCTGCTGGTGTGCTCCGAGACAGGCCTTTCTTTAATTGAAAAGAGGCTCCCTTTTCTAAGGAGATCAAAATGGGAAACTTTGGTGCTTATATAAAAATATGCCCAATGTAACATTTCTCAGTTAATGCTAAATCATTACAGTTTTTTCTGGTGATGCGCTTGGCCTGTTTACACCAGTCACACCCTAAGTTCAGTGCCAAAAAACTACATAGGGTTATGGCTGAGAAAAACCCACTTTTCCTAAAGGCAATTTTAAATACAAAGGTTTATTTTGCAATTTTTGCTCCTACCACAATCTCTTCTGCCCCCTGACCATTTTGGTGTCCCCTGATATATCCATCTGGGAGCTACACATCTAGTAACAGGCTGGTTATCTGGGTTCTCTCTTCAGTCAATGGAGAGAGAGGCTGAACCATACAGGGGGTGTCTGAGCTCATATATTTCAGACACCTCCTCTAAGATGATAAAAACAGCTATTTTTGCCACTGTACAGTCCTTTAAGCAGCTGGTTCAGACCTGTAAATAAGTCAAGTTAGATGAGAGGAAGCCCATCTTTGTGGTTGGAAATTTACTGTCCTTAAACTGCCCAAGTTTAACTTAGTATGCATGAGGTGTACTTGAGAGATACTGAATTTTGACCACATAGTCTAACTCCCAGCATGGGGCTTCTTCCCCATGTCAGCAGCGCTAAACCTGCTCACTCTATTCTCCTAAGCAGGTTCAAATAATGCACACGAAAAGAGTGCTTTATACAGGCACCCAAGCATTTAAGAGCTTACAGAATGCCAACCTACTATCCTCCTTTCCAACACCAAATGCCCTCTAAAACTGGGTGTCCCATTAAAAAAGTTCTCTTACAGAATCAGAAGTATTTTACGCTCTTGAGCACAGCTGATTGCAGCCTTTCTGCCAGTATTTCTGACTATACTAGTTTCTAAAAAAAAAAGCAACCAGAAAGTTTGGAACTATAGGAAAATGAGTAATTCTTAGAGAAAAGACATGTAGATACAACTAAATGACCCTACTACCAACAGTATTTGTTATTTTACATAACCTCTTTTTCCTACTCTTAATAGTGAAATTCAATGTCCAAGATGGTTTTTTTTGTCTATTGGATTATTACTACCAAAGCCCGGGGAACTACTTCCCCTGAGGATATTTCAAAGAAATTAAGAAAATAAAGAGGGAAAACGTATGGAGTGTTGAAACTAGCACGGACATGCTACACACTGAAGCTGAAAAGCTTCACGCAAATTGATTATGGTACATCTGGCACAAAGAATACATATACGGTTCCTTCACCAATAAATACTGTAAAGTTTCAGAAGTTTACAAACAGAATTAACTAATTTGTCAGGTGTAGTGGGAGACCACAGGTATAAAGAATTCACAGAAAATCTATAGACAGTGGAGGAAATATTGTATCTTAAGGTTTTGTGGGAAAAAAAAAAAAGTGGAGCACATGAGAAACCTACGTTAATGCAAAGCCAAAGTAATGAATCTTTAGCAGATGCCATTACATTAATAAGCAATACAATTAAATTAAACAAATGGAAGACATGGAGAATTGAAACCTAAGCGAAAGACAGTAATAAAAAAAAAAAAAGCTGTATCTGTAGAACCACAAGTAGAAAGAGCAGTAAAAACAAGCAAAAGCTGTATTTACCAAAACACTGGGAAGAATTTCTCATGAACATGAAGCAAATTTTCACTTTCATGTCACTGGTAAACACCTGCATGATGCCAGCTCATGGTAAGAAAAAAATAAATTCAGCAAATAGGCAGAAAAAAACCCAATCATAGACAAACAGTCTTACAAACTGTCAAAGTAGAGAGGGACGTGTCAGCACACATACCCACGCACATTAAAAATCATGAAAATCAGGCATCTTGACAGCACAAGAACTAAAGGATCTCAGAAGCTCCAGTGTGCTGCCACCGAATAACTTATTTTTTTAACCAAAAGAGGAATAAGAAAGAGACTTTTTAAATGGGCCATTTACAAGAGGGAGGTTGCTGCAGACACCCTCCCACCCCTTTCCAGCGCATGCTCCACTGGGCAAGCACCTCTCACCCTGCAAGCCCTGGCTCCCAGCCCTGACCCTGCCTGCAAGGGATCTCCACACCCAAGGAGCTGCCCCCAGCAAGGCTGCAGCAGGGAAATGGAAACCTTCTCATGCAGAGGTCAGCACATGGACATGCCCATGTGTCTGGTCTACCAGTGAGAACTTCCCTCCCTCCAAGAGGTCCTGCCAGAGCGGAGGTCCTTCCCCAGGTGCAGCCAGTGAAAGCAGAGAACTTTCTTTAGGGACACGATTAAGAGACACATTCAGGACTGCTCAGAATAACAATATTTACAGAGAACTGCAAAAATCCTAGCAAGAAATAACCTTAAACCCATCTCTGGAAAATCTGGGCTAATGAGTGGAATGCATTTTTTCTAAGAAAGTTACTTCTGAGAAAGCTCCCAGCTAACTTCCCTGTGTGAGAAAAGTAAAAACCCGTGTAGGTTACCGAGCCCGAGGTACATACCACAGCCTGAAGCTCAAAGCAGCAGAACAGGCACGCGTAGCTGCAGGAAGATTTTGCAGCCAGGCAGCAATGTGCACTCTCCCACGCAGAGAGCAAGACAGAGTCCACCACCCCAGGACCACTGCAGAGCCATCCTGCAAACAGCTGACTTGAAGAAAGACGGCTGCCTGCAATTATCTCCAAGCAACCTCCTTCACCTGTTCCGCATATTGTTACTTTCAAAATTGACCTATTACCCTGGTAATTGGTTCTGCTAACAAAAAACACAAGGGAGGGAAAACCTGTAGAAGTTTAACAAATTTTCAAGCAGCCACCGCTCAGCCAGGTAGGCAGCTTGAAGCTGAGGAGTGAAGTACTCCATCAGAGTCATGAAACCAGCTCAGTGCCTGGTCTAGGTTGTAATCTGAGTAATTGTTATCACTGTTATGCCCAGCTATTGAGAAATCATCTTATTTTGTTTTATTTCTTAGCAGGCATAATATTATTATGAGTTATTTCTCCAGGAGTTCCTGGAGGCATCAGAGCAGATCTCGTAACAGAAGGCATTGTAGAGACATGTAGGAAGACACAAACTCTTCCCTAGGGAAGAAGTTGCACAGGATAGGAAACAAAAGGAGATTAAACAGAGAAGTTATAACCCTGGCTGGGTGCCCCGTTATCGCAGTGAAGCTCTGTTCTCCGTTGGTAAATGCAGCATAAGGAGAAATTACTTATCCATGTCCTTATTCTACCTGTGAGATGAATGCAATATTACAGTCTTATCTCTTGCACAATTTACATGTCATGTAGTGCAGCTTGGTCAAGAACAGTCAATGAAAGTATGCTGTTTCTCATTACCTGAGATTCTTGGAAAGTGGCATGAATATTATGTAAAGAGAAAGAAAAGACATAAGAACTTACGTAATTTACCTTCTACTGATTTTGAGATCTCTAATGCTAGTTATTTCTTTACCTCGTGCCAACAGAATAACCCAAACCTTCCAACAGTTACCCAAACAAGTGCTTTGATTCACTTCAAGGCAAAGGCAAGTATATTGGGACATCGGCTAAACAGCTTCTCATCGTCCGGGGAGTCATTCAGTTTGGGGGACAATTTTTTATGATAAAAAAAAGTTCAAAATAGGAAAAGGATGTGGTCCTGACATCCACACTAGCCAGCATCAGAAATGTTTTCTCTGTATAAGCACTGGTCTGGTCCCATGGACTGATGGCCCACTTCCACCTGGAGGACTTCTGTTGTGCTCGTGGGCTCAACTCCCCCTGCTGAGTTTCACCCAAAGGGGTTCAGTTCACAAGCTCCATGACAGCTCCACGGCAGTAACCATGCCGAAGTAAGCAAGAATAACTTGAAGATTCGCTTCAGAAGTGTGCTTCTCATCCCAACTAAAACACTACTGCAGATGCACCCTAAGACCAAGTGTTATCACTTACCCAGCTGTTGCACCACTAGATTGTATTTACAAAATATATTTGTAAATGCTTTGAATATGTTCTCCCTGACAGCATATAAGTACTCTTCTTTAAAATAATGTATGGCCAATGAAAGTTAAAAAATCCTTTTTTATTGGGAATCTGAATTCAAAATCTGGCATTCATTAACCAGAGATGATTAAATGTCTTGGCCTCTACCTTTAATCATAGGTCTAATTTTTTCTCAGACAGTTTCCTTCATTAAAATATTGTGCTTTCCTATTGAAGCTGATATTTTAAAAGATACATTATTATAAAATGCTCAGAGTAATTTTCAAGAAGAAAGGAATGACAGAGAACAGCTGAACAGTATAAAAAAAAAATCTTGTTGTGGCCATTGCACCTCCTTGCAACCCCAGATCAGCAGCAGATTCACGCATACGAACAGCTAAGCACACACTGCCATGGTGTTGATGGCACACATCGTTCAACAAGAGCTGGATGGCACTTCAGTGCTCCACAAAACCACACAGGAGGACAGAAATGGCCAAAGTCAGCTCACACGTACACTACTTAAGTAGACTGAATTATACCTGAGACAAATTTGCACCATTTTCTAAACTTCATTTTCTGTCTGTAAAAATGTGTAGGTTTGGATGAAAATGGTGCTACAGAAGGAATCCAGCATCGACAGCTAGGTAAGTATTTAACTAACACAGACAGTTTGATCAGGCCAAATAATTCATCTGTCCTCCCCTTTGTGAAATTCAATCTTTGTTTGCATAGCTAATATCCTCCAGAGTAGCCTTAAGCCCCATCCTTTGTGTATCAGTAGGCTTTAGGAAATGTTTAATCAGTTTGCAAGAGTGCAGAGATACAAATCCTCAACAAGCCTCTGTGTGTCATCTACAAAAGTCAAGCATATGAAAACATAAGTTGTGCCCCTGCAAAGAAATGCTAAGGAAGTGTTCCTACTGGGTGGCCCAGGGAGGTGGTAGAGTCTTCATCCCTGGAGGTATTTAAAAGAAGGATACATGAGGTGCTTAGGGACATGGTTTAGTGATCATGATTCTATGATTCTATGATATTGCTTCTGGGAAGGAATGTGAGAACCATCTTTCCCCCAGCACTCTTAAGCTTTCAGTTCCAAACTGAAAGAAAAGTTAGAAAATGTGTTATGGGAAAAAATGTTTATGCATGTAGGTTCTGAAATCCCCTTGGATCCTGCTGACCCTTGTGTGGCTGTTAACACACTTTGATTAATTTCTAAATGAACTACAACATCCATCTCTTTTTTCATAATATTTGGCTTTTACACAGCTGAAGATAACGAAGTCCGTGCTCACGTGATGTAATGTGGCATAACTCACTGTGGTCATCGCAAGAGAGGTGATTAGAATCAAATAAGAACCTGGCCCTTTATTTGAACAAACAGCACCATTTAATTATTTCTTAATCTATAGTTACTCTCCGTTAAAAGAAATTAATTACATTATTTTATATAAGAATAGTAATATAAGTACTATTAATAGTAATATAATAAGTAGAAACTTGATGGACCATTCTTTTAGACAACTTTACTTACTCTTTGCCAAAACTGTTTACAAGCAGAAATAGTTTTCAACCTCATTTTCTCAAGGGAGAGAGGACGTAGGAGAAGAGAAGGAAAGGGGCTCTGTCCCTGCGCGTGCCACTTGTCGGGGCACACCAGAATCAGATCCTGGGTGCACACCCACATAAGCTTGCCCCATGTTTGTGAAGACAGACAAGAGGTCTTGTTTTCACTCCAGTGAGCAGCAAAACAAATTTTGACAGTGCAGTAGCTGATTTGTAGAGTAAGCATTAGCTGAGCTCCTCTAAATTTGCTCAGTCAGAATCACTCACCTTTGTCACATGATGCTTTTCATGTTGTACAGGAATCTTAAACATTTGGCACCAATATGTTGTATCCTTGTCTGGTACAGGCACCTGTCTTAATAAAAAGGGCAAGAACACAATATTATAAAAGTCACATTACCCTGTTGCATAAGCAGCTTTGGCTGCCGCCTTATCCCTATCTCCACGTAAACCCAAAACCCGGAGTAACTTACGTCTTTGTTTGTCAAGTCAAAGTATGGCAAAGAGGCAGATAAGACTTCTTCTTTCTCAGGATTCAGTAGACGTAGACTCTTTGTACCACGATTAGACCCATGGTAATTTTGACCTGCTTCTCCCATGTCTTTGTGGTGGTAGGCCCATATTACCCGCATTGTGCTCTCCTGAAAAACAAAACAAAACAAAAAACCCCCAGTAAGTCCATAAGGAATAGGAATAATATCTTCCTTACATAGTTCACGTAATTCCTACGATAGGTATGATGTAGGTGTTGCTGTATTTGAACGACGATGATGTATACCAGAGGAGCAGTCACTTACTGACACCATTTTGCCTTTAAAGTTAATAATGTTTTATGCTCATAGGGTTCATTGGAGATACACAGAAGTTGAATCTCTCCCTGATAGATTCCTTCATTAATGTTGCAAATTTAATTCATATCTGTAAGCAGCACAACAGACGCATAAAGAGGTAACCAGCTAAACGCATGAAAAAAGTTTTTGTAGAGAGGTCACTTATTTGGCCAGAAATCGGAAGGTTTCTCCCCCAAAACATTTTCCAGGCTCAGCTCTGTAAAGATGCAAATATCTTCTGTGAACTGCTGTCCTTACATACTAGGGAAGATAGACTTTCAATTGCAGAACAGATTTACATCTTAAAAATCAATCTACAGCCATGGCAGAGATCAATTCTCTGTAAACCATTCTCAGATTGCAGTAATCACCCTTGAGGCAAAGTACTCTAATAAATCCTGAAGTGTCCCAGAATGTTAAATTATACTGAGAATTTGGAGCAGGTGCGAAAACCATAGATCTATTGAGTGCCTAGAAATCTGGCAGTTTATACAGCTGCAATTTGCATCCCGCAACTTTCAGCTCCTCATGTTGTTGTTATTGCTTATATCGTGAAAACATAGATCATGAAAATAGCGTTGAACTACTATAGCAATGTCTCCAAAATGAGTAGTAAACAAGCCAAAGCAGAGAAAATCTTGCAAATCTCTCTAATCTATCTGTCATTTCCAATATAGAAGTCATCAACTTCATGTAATTTAAAATCATGCTTAGGAAACAGTACAGCAGTCCCTAGGGCAACAGAAGTATTTACCATGAGATGTATTTTACGACGGAAAGAGTTTTATCATAAAACTCCTCAACTTCTTCATTTTGAATAAAGAAATAACACAAATATATACTTTAAATATACCCAAACTTTTTTAAAAGTCTGTCTTTAGATCAATTACAAGTTAGTGTAAGACCTAAAAAGTGTTTCTCCAGTTGGCATCTCTTGAATGATTGTAGCTGCGGGATACAGGACTTGATGGCCCAGAGGTACCTGTTTCAATCCCGTGTTCACTTGGTGTGTTAGAAATTAGAGAGCATAACTCATTAAAGTGGGACAAAGAAAGCTGAAATTAAAATATAAGAGCTTAATTAAACCAAGCACAAGTATTTTGCATGGATAATTTAAGTTGACCAAACAGATGTTTTGGAAAGTGAATTTCTCTAATTCTGTCCTTTTACTCTGATGAGATTTTAATAACCAGCTTCATAACCATGTATACATTTGGCCTGTACTGATTATTTCATCTCTCTACATATAGGCAGAGCCTCTTACCGTTATGCTTTTGTCATTTGTATCGCAAGTGTGTAGTTCTCTGCTAAAAGCCAATATTGTATGTGTGCTGTTTTCCATGGCATATTCCAGATGGTAATCCTGTTGAGGGTCCTTTTTAAGTACTCTGTTTTCATCTGTAAAATAATCCTGTCAAAAATAAAAGGTGGCCCATTATTAAAATCTAGTACTAATTTAAAAATAAAACGTTATGTCCAGTACTGAAGCCTCCTAAAACACATCTTTAAGTAAAACATAAAGTATCATCGTTTTTTATCAAATGATAAATTTGAGATGGCACTGAACATTTTTTTTTATTAAAAATCCTCAGGAAAGTGAGTCTCCTTGATAAGCAGCTTAAAGAATGTCTTGAGCAATTTTAACAACACGCTGCCTCTACAGAACTGCGCAAATAAAGGCTGCACCCAACAACCAAGAAACCTAATTTATCACGACTGGGGTGTCGTGAACTTTGGGGCAAATTACAGAGAGAATGAATTTCACTGAATGGTCACATCAGCACAACTTTTTCTTCCTTTTTTCTTCCCCACAAAAAGCAAACCTCTTGAATGAACATTGGCCAGAACCAGAAACCCTATGGCTTAACTAGCACAGAAAGTGCTCCGTTCATACAAAAGGTGCTGGGTCGGGGTTGGGTTGGGGTTTTGGGGGTGGGGGCATTAACCTCCTCACCCCAAATTCCTGTGGCCCCATGCAGCTGGGACCCAGCTCTCCCTCCCCTCCCACCCCAGCCACCTGGAAAGGGCTTGCCACCACCTCAGATGCACCTCCTCCGGTCGCCCTCCTTTGAGGTTTAGGCTATTTCTGCCCGGTTTGGGATGGGGAGGGGGGCTTTCTAAATATTTATTTCTCACGCTAAACAGGCTACAGGCAGACACCATTAATCGTGCGGCATCCTTGCAGAATAATGCAGCACTGGCTCCTCCTGGAAGGCATTTACTTCGGTAGCTATTTACACCTCCGTTCACTTTTACAGAGATTTCTAGCTTTCCCCTTTTGTTAAAGTGGAAGTAACCAAGCTGAAAAATTGTAAAATGTTATGTCCAAGTATTTTGATATCGGTAAAAGTAGCTGATAACTTCTTAATTCACTAAAGGATCACTGGGGAGCTGTAATCTTAAGCTTAATCGCACCCTAGAAATCTGTGTGTGCACAAGAGACCACATGCATACCAGTCAGAGTTCACAAGCTGGTCTGCCTTTTGTAGATGTACAAATAACTGCATGCCCAAACACTTCATTAAGGTATATTCATTTGGATGAAAATTCGTGTAAAATTGTCTCGGCCATTATGCAATTTCAAGGAAGAAAAGGATAAAAAGCTGTCCATTTTTTACCAGTATGAAAATACACAGATTTAATTCTGTCTTGCCAAAATTACTGAAACAGTTTGGATTTTTTCAGTTGTGGAACAAATCTAAATTTTAAAAATTTTTAAAGGTACTGAAAAGAGTCCTTCTTTTCCTGTCAGCCCTTCTCACGACAACAAGTGAATGAGTACACATGTGAAAGAATACAGACATGGAAAAATAATCACAAAAACTGCAAAAGAGGGGCCTGGGACCCAAAGTTGTATGCTGAAAGAAAGGGAACTGCTGAGTTTTGTTTGTTTAGAGAAAGAATTTTGGATTTGCTTTTCCAGAGGCAAATAATGGGCCTGTTCCGGCATGGTATTTGAGGACGGGTACTTTATGGGATCAAAAAACTCCACTTTAACCCTGCATCAGAGCTTGGAAAGGGGCAGTGTACGTCTATACACAATACCATCCCTGCTCTGAAAACATGGCTCGGTGGAATCTCCACTTCCATCTTAAAAATAGTAAGGGCTTGTCTGAAATGTAACCTTGTGAACATCTGTTTTTATTAAAGTGTGATATCTTTGCTGAAATGTTACATTAAACTGGAGGAAGCCACCCTTGTATTAGAATAAGCACCCACACATTGAATTATTGAGGGACACAGATTCAAGAATAGCATTTCCTCACGTGAACAGGTTGAAAGCCTCTGCCTGAAACCACTCTGAATGAAACCTTTAGAAATGTGAAGCAAAGTTAGGTGTGCACACTCAAATATTTTGCTGGTAAACTTCACCATTTCTTAATAAGCCTAGAGGACACAGTCATAACAAAAAAACCCACTTGTCATACAGCCCTGACTTCCATGAACCTGCAGGGAGAATGCAAAAATAACTCAAAGAAGTTGTGTAATTAAGGTATGAGCTCAGATGTGCCTTGATAAAATGATTGTCAGTGTAATTATTTCACTTGGAGGGATGACAAAGACAGGTCACAGCTCTGGCTCACTATGAGGGGGTCATTTTGTGGCCACCGGTGAATGCTGTGGGGAAGGTGGTCCCAAAGCCCAGGCCCCAGGAGAGGACGATGCTGCTTCTCACGGGAGGAGAGCTGCATTGGGAGGGCTGGGAGAGCTGTGTTGGGAGGGCTGGGAGAGCTGCGTTGGGAGAGCTGGGAGGGCTGTGTTGGGCTGTCGACACTGAACAGCACCTCACTCCCTGACTCACCTTAAATTATTTTGTGGGTAGATGCTAATCTGACCGACTAACGTTAATCTTTCCCATGTGAAAATCTCTGTGCAGTAATGAATTCCTTGTCTCTACTTACTTTCTCTGCCTGATACACGCTGCCTTGAAACAGCCCTTGAATACCTGGGTGCTGAGAATACCTGGGAAGCAAATTCATGTAGAGCCCCGGAAGACGGAGATGTTCATTTATTCCCCAAATCCTACAACTCCACTGAGTGCCGTGGGCCTGCCCTAGAGGAATCAAGTGTCACTACACTTGCCAGGAGATATTTAGAGTTAGTGAACTGCCTCTATTACTATTTTTATTTCCTTTGGTCAAAATTATCTAGGTGTTCATCGCAAAAATAAAATAAAGTAACAAAAAATTTCTGAAGGCTCAGAATTTGGTTGCTCAACCTCTCACATGAAAACGGTTTGTTTACCAGTTTTAAAACAAAATAAGGCCACATTGCCAAGGAAACATACTGATCTGTTTCTGTTCACAGAGAAGATTTTAAGTCAAACTGCACAGACTTTGCTCAATTTACTCATCAGAGCTTAAAAGCCTTTAAGACAGAAGTTTGTGCGCCAAATGTCATGAACAAAAGGAGGTTATCAAAAATGAAGTCACGCTGGCAAACTGTGATGCCACATCCTTTTCAACAGCATCTTGGAAAAGTAAGAAAAAGTTAGTTGTGGATATATCTATACAGATACATGTCTGTATCTTTATACACTTCCTGTGCTTCCTTTCAGAGTAGAAAAATAAGAATAAATGAAAGTGCTGCTCCTATGGTACAAAAGCAACCAAACCCACCCTATTTGGACAGCCTACGCTCCATTTAAGCCCCTGTGTCTGGTCAAAGGAGAAAGCTGGGTACCTCCGAAGGCCTTTGAAAAGTGACTTTGAAGGCCAAAGGACAGTGCAGAGGATGGAACCACCAGAGGCCAGAGAGGGGACATTAGGCATCTGGGCTTGAGCTGAACTGAGGATATCTAAATACGGGCTGAAACTCCCTCGGGGCCAGACTGCTGTAACACGGAACTCATCTAAATTCAAACGTTTCACCCATTGAATTTTGTAGAGAAATGAGTGTGACATTTTCATCAAGAGAATTACAGTGCTTTGTTATCTATCACAGATGGTCTGAAATGTGCCTCGTGTTGGAACAGTTTATTCTTCATACCGGGTAGGAAAAGGCTTGAATGGGGCATCCTCTTTGACACGGACCTAGTTTTGCGACCTCATAGTGTTAGCTAGAAAACCTGTGTCTTTTGTAGGACAGATTATACTGTCCCCCTGAATTTCATAGAGTCCCAGCAGAGATCTACAATAATTATTGAGTCCTTAAAACCGAATTTCTGAAACACTCACAGAGCAAACCTGACAACATGGATTTATGTACTGATTTGGCACTTGCATCCAGATTCTTCAGTTTCTAAGACACACAAAAGTATATATCATAGGTTAAATGAAGATAAAGTTTTCAAGTTTCACATCAACTTCACAGAAGTGTAAGCATTACAGAAAGAAAAGATAAGGGTGAAACAACTGTATTTTTCTAGTATGAGCATCTTATTTTGGTTATTTAAATAGTGTTTAAAACAAAGTTTCAGAAGTGTTATGGGTCATGCTACGTTACAACAAAGTTACTTTTATTTCAGGATTTGCTTATGTAAACTGTTTACATGTGAAACATTTAAAGTTTCTGTACTCTCTTTGATAATATTGCAAAAAATGGTTTTTTAAAGTCTGGATTAAGTTGTGCAATCAGTCAAATAATTATGTATCTCCTTCCTCGCATCACCTAGAAGCTGAAACAACATATGGAAAATGAAAAATCTTCCTGACAGTGCAAGTTATTTTATCTTCTTTTCCAGATGTGAGGCCGATCATGTTATACTGTTTTTTCAATCCCATTAGTCTCTCTTCCTCTTAGAAAAAAAAAAAAAAATGTTTTGCAGCATACATGGTTTCTGATTGCAGCTCTACAAACAGTCAAGGAGAATAATTTCTTAAGGATGTGAAAAGAGGCTGGTTTCTCCTCCGAGAATGTAAGCACAGCTGCGGAGGGAAGCCTGACCCCGCAAGCACCACCAGCTGTCATCGCAGGTGTTTATGGGACTCCCTCCGTAGATCTTTACAATGTACAAGACTGCTTTGTTTATGATATCCATTTCCCATCCTAAATTATATACAGCACCTTTCAACCTCAAGAAGCATAAAATAACTCTCAAACTGTGGCCCCATCCAGCAATCGCCTTGCGGGCTCGGCTTGTGAGCAGCTCTGCCGCCGGGATTTATGCACGCTGCCCTTCTCTCACCGGGAGATCGCTTCCATTTCAGCAGCAATTTAACACTTACAAGCGAGTAAAGGGACAAGCCAGGAATGGGAAATGAGGGCAAAACAAGCTGTGTGGCAACTAGTCCTCACCTATGGTCTGTAGCCAACCCATGGAGTTTTGAACATCCCCAAACCAATGTCTAAGACCGGGGCTGAAGACGCGTTTGGCAAAAGGAATTGGGAAGCTGCAACCAAGATGGAAGTTGGCGCAGGAGGAGATCTATCCGAGTATAAATAGGATGGATAAATTGCTACAGTATGCAAAAGAACTGACCAAAACATTTGTTTGAAATAAGCACCGAGCTATGCCTTTCTGGGTTTCCAAAAAAATTACTGTGGTTAACATTTCTCTTTTTTATTGTTGCATTCAACTGAGATGGAATCCTGCTGCTCATGGTTCCAGCACACACTGGATGTTACCACCAAAAAGAAGCAAGCTGGTTTTACATTGTATCTGGCAAGAAGCAAACAGAGCATGAGTTTACAAATAAGCAAACCAAACTTTTTTGCAACCTCAAACAAATTTCAGCTTGAGTTTCAGGCAAAGATGTTACTACGCTCTTATGTTAGGGAAAAACAGAGCCCACCCACAGAAAGCTAACATGAAGCAGGAGTCTGAAAGCATCACTGCTCCGTACCCGAATACCTTGAGAGCATTCCGGTTGACTGATCCAGTCTCGGGATTGGCCCCAAATGAAAAAAATATCCACAGGAAAGGTTAGAGCAACAGCAATCAAGCAGTTGCAAGAAGTTCCTAAAGTGACTGGGATCAGTAAGTTCAGCTGCTGCCCTATGAGCAGTCTGTTTGTAATTAATTTACCAATGGATTTATTTATTTTTATCAACAGAGCAGATTAGTACAAAGTGATTCACTTCTTCCTAGGAAGCCTGGATCTCACTCACGCAGGCAGTTTGGAGAAGCTGTACATAATTCCCGGTACAAATCCAATTAAACTGAATTACGCTGGAGTAAATGTGGCTGATGTACTTCGGGTGTACTACTAACTTCAACAAGGACAGAAAATTTTTATCTATAACAACTAGTTGTGGGTGTGTCTGCATTTTAAATGCAGACATACACATATACACAGACACACATCTTCCACTTGCGTATTTACAGAAACAGATAACGTGTGTATGTGTGTGTACATGTACATATAGCTTCTTTGCAGAACGAGGGTGCATATTTTTTACACATGAAACACTATTATTTACTTAGAGCCGCACCTTTCCGCATTCAAACTGCAAGTCATTTGAATACACTTCAGCGTATTTCTTATATCTAGTTAAATGCTGCCCAGGACAGCTTCCCGGTAGCCTACAGCCGGCAGTGACACCCCTCGGTTTCTGTGGGATTCCTGGGAGATATAAAAATATCGCTTTCTCCACACACGAATGAAAAACACTGAAATGTGGAGAGCTCTCTAACTCACCACACAAAGGTGTAAGAAGCACGAGCGGTTAGAAGCTGAAACACGACCTTGCATATCGGCGTGGACAATTTGACTTTGCAGCAGAGTCCCAAGGACCTATCCGAGTCTTTACATCCAGAATAAGCGTTGATTTAAGAGGTTATATTCCAGTTACATCAGAAGCTATAAAGCTAGATTAGAGGCTGTCCTAACACAAACAGACTAGCCAAAACATGTACCAATGTGTTTTAAGGGCAAGAAAACCTGTAGTGGGAGATACTGTGTGATCCAATCTCACAACTCTACTTTATCACAGGGAACATTCCTTACACAGGACCCACATTTAACCAGTACAAGTTTTCTTGTTTTAATTACTTTAATTACTTCAATTATGAGGAAGTTTTAAAAACACTTAAGGGATTTTTGAGCACAACTGTGAGTGATACTTGTTCCCAAAATCTCTGTGTGTGCCTTCAGAAATCTCCCCTCCTCCCTCTCCTAAGATACGTGTTTATATAGAGAATGAAATTGTTCCCCTGTTATTTTAAGCCTTTGCATCACTCATGGTGGCTACATTTCCATGGTGGCTACATTTCCATCCTGCCCCAGGTACTTATTTTTGGGGAGCGGTAAGAAAAATTAATTTTCTTCGTGTTCCCAAAATCCAAAGGACAAGAAAGAATACCATAAAGAACAACAACAAAAAAGCACCTCGCAAAACAGCCCCCCCCAAAGCCTGCAAAATACAAGAGCTATGGGACTCTTCTCATCCGTTGTTCACCAGCTGTTGCTTCCTTGTCCTAACTATTATAACTCCGAAAGGGAACTGCAAAGCACCCAGCCAGTGGGGATGTGCACTGGAGTGCCTCTTTATGCCCCACATGGAAGCCAAGAGGGACTCATTAGTCATCTGGAGATTTTGCCCCAATGCCCAAAGGCATGAAATACCTCCAACAAAGCACCAACTGAGATATGTCAGTGTGGCACTCACTTTGCATCTCTCTCTTGGTGCCTTTCAAGTTGTTTTCCAAACACTTCTTTTGTTGCTGTTGGCATGAGTGCACTTAAAAGCAGCATATCGTTAAGTAGAGAGAATGCTCACTGTTTTCTGTCCTTTAAAATCTCTTCCAAGTACTTCCCTATGAGCAATTAAGCTAACTCTATGGGATACATTTGATAACAGATATTCTTTAGTTTGGGTGACAGTTAACAAGCAAGGCTGTAATGAATAATAAAGTACTTTTTAGTGACACACAGTCCCTATTCACCCTGAGTAGGGTCTATTTTTGTGCAAGTTCAACAGAAGATTCGAACAATGCAACCCTCTTGTATAACTTGCACAAAATAGGCATTCATCAAGGAGGATTACTCTTCCCAAAATGGGGCTCTCAGAAGCTACGTGCTGTGGGTGGGGATGCACAATTCCAGACAGGGGTGGAGACCAAGGAAAAGGCATGGGTCTAGCATGAAAATGCATGCTGTGTCAATTCATAAGCACAAAAGAGATGCTTTAAAAAAAAAGGGGGGGGGGGGGGAAAGGAAGAAAGAAAACTAGATGCAAAATCTAAGGCTGCCCCAAGAACTTTTCTGAAGAGCAACACATGCTGCAAGTGACCAGGGCAGTATTTCAAGGTTGTATTTTGCTAAGTATGAACTCTCCTTCCAAGTCCACCCCATCCCTATAGAGACAAAGGCAGCTCCCAGCTTTCCAACACCAGCCTCTTTTGGTATCTTCTACTTGTTCTCAAACACGCTCACCCAAACCCCACATGATCTGCTGCTCTGTCACCACCCCAGGGCTCCCAGTAACGTTAGAATAATTTGTTCACTGATCTCTCTCTTTTTCTCCCGCTGCTTGATAGAGGTGTGTCCCTCACAACAATACAGTAAAGCTACTCGAGGAAAGAAAACTAGATGCAAAATCTAAGGCTGCCCCAAGAACTTTTCTGAAGAGCAACACATGCTGCAAGTGACCAGGGCAGTATTTCAAGGTTGTATTTTGCTAAGTATGAACTCTCCTTCCAAGTCCACCCCATCCCTATAGAGACAAAGGCAGCTCCCAGCTTTCCAACACCAGCCTCTTTTGGTATCTTCTACTTGTTCTCAAACACGCTCACCCAAACCCCACATGATCTGCTGCTCTGTCACCACCCCAGGGCTCCCAGTAACGTTAGAATAATTTGTTCACTGATCTCTCTCTTTTTCTCCCGCTGCTTGATAGAGGTGTGTCCCTCACAACAATACAGTAAAGCTACTTGTGTATATATATATGTATATGTCTTCATGCTATGTCCCCTACATCCTCCCTAAATATGTCTAAGTTCCCATTCCAAATACCGAGCTTCTGAAAAGTTAGGATAGTAGATGTATATTTCTCCAATCATTCAATGCTCTTCAAAAAGCTACTCTGGTACACCATGAAGGTTTGTTGTTCTTCTCTCATGACATCTAAACACTTTTCACCTTGATTTATTTAGAGAGAACTAAACCTCAGACTTCCAACTCATTTTAGCCTTTACTTATTTTGCCAGACACCTTTTTAGCTTAAATACAGCTCAAAAGTGGAAAAGCAAACCAAAACAAATAATTCATTACACCCAAGTTCAGGATACACCTAAAAACTGAGAAATGAAAACACAATCTCAGATATCCAGATTTTTTTTCAAGGAAAGCACTGCCTGATGACGGTGGGAATAGCATCCACTTGCTCTGAGAGGATGAAGAATAAATGCCAGAGGAAATGTTTTCTCTCATCTCTAAATACTACCTGGAAGTTTCCCTCTACGTCAATACACCGATCTTCCACAGACGAAGGAGAATATCTGCTTTTACCCTTACTGATGGCTGTAGAGTCTAACTACATTTACACATTTGCTCCCAGAAGAGGACTCTTGCCTCCAAGAACACTTTCTATTTTTAAAGGAGGAGAGAGAATTTAAGGGGGGTGGAGAGAGGCTAAATTCTCCCAAGAGACTGGCGATTTCAATGCCCACTTGAAAGGCTATAAAGGTGTTTCAGAACATCTTCTGAAAATCAGGCCATGAACAAGCATCTCAAAACTTTCAAAGAAACCAAAAAATGACCCTTCTAAGAGTTTAGACCACGATGCACATTTTCCGACTGATGATCATGGAATAAAAACATATTTCTAAAACCAAAAAGAAAAGTAAGTTCTTTCATTATAGGGTGTACATATTTTACAGAGTGCAGCCAGGCATAAAACCACATACTTTCAAGGCTGCTATCTATGAAAAATTCTTTTTTAGTTGTAAATAATGTCAATGATGATGATATACACTTAACACAGAACATGTTTTTAAAATATTAACTGTGTTTGTGCGTCCTGTAAAGGGAAGAATTGGATACTATTGAAATAGCATTCTAGAACAAGTTATTCATCTTACGGCAATCCCTGCTGACTGGCCAGAAGAAGCTTTTGCACAATTTTTGTTTCTCCATCATCTTTGTTTCTGGGCTTTCCTTGTTGGTGCAAGTAAGGAACTCTTTAAACCGAGCAACTTTTTTATTTGACAGCATTCCAGTTTAAAAAGAAACATTGCTGTCTAGAACCGAAGAAAAGATGAAGATGGAGAAAACCTCTGGCTGCAAGCAAGCTTAACTGATACAACGGCTTCTTCTGTGCTTTACTTACTCCAAAGTGCAACAAAATAGAATCCTAGCACTTAGGGCAGCAGATGTTCATGAGCTAAAGTAGTGTTTCGGGAAAAATATCAGGTGCTTTGTAACAGGACGTGCTTGCTACAGTCCTTCCCTCCTCTCTCTCAGTTGTATTTGCGACCGGATGCCAGTGAGCAAAATCTTTGGAAGAAGAATGGAATTTCTATGAAGCCGTTTTTTAAAGGATGCTGAAAACCTGTGAGACGTGCTGAAAAGAGCCACAAAAGTGCTTTGAGTGCTGGGGGAAATATCCTGCAGTGGGATGCTTAAAAAGCTCACTCTATTAATTTTATGCAAAAGAAAAGCGAGGAGTGACTTGATTACAGCATATAAATAACTTTATGGAGGTGGGATGGGGGGGGAGTAGGCTTTTTAACATAGTAAATACATAGCTGGAGTCTGAACCCAGACAAACTAATACTGGAAATTGGGAATAGGAAAGACTTGCCATTGCCACAAGCTACCAAGGGAAGCAATGGATCCTCTGTCTTTACACTAGCTTTGGGTGCCTTTCTAAAAGGCTTGCTTTACCCCAGCAGGATCTATGAACTAACCAGGCACAAAGCTTGTTTCTTTTAACGGTTAAGAGGTGCATCTTCTGAAATGTAAGGCTCCAGCAAGCCTCACATTCTGTGAGCTAAGAGCTCATTGCTTGATAACCAGAATGGATTATTATTATTATTAATTAATTTATTTATTTAGACTGAGTTTTTTTGAAAAATCATCTTCATTTTGAAATACGGAGAAAAAAAGATTCTGAAAATCGTCAGTCTGAGATTAGATAAAACAACTATTTGCCTAAACTTCACCGAGTGAACTAATAGGGGGGGGAAATTGAAGTATTTATGCTAAAATATCCCTTTTTCTTGAAAAGGTTTGATTTTATAAAATCTTGACAAATAGTTGAGGGAGAATGTTAACCATTTAGTTTTCTTATGATGAAATGTAGGTAAAAATCCCTATTCTTAAAGCAAAATCTCACAAAATTTAAGCAGCAGCTTCAAAGATCAACTAGTTCTAACACGATGAAGAGAAGACAGACAGCTTCTCCTAGACCACACTCTAACAACTGGGTGTTGCTCTGCTCTTGAACTGCCTCTCTGAAAGTTATTATTCAGGCAACCGGGGGTGACAAGTTCCCCTTTCACTCACCCATGGGACAAGTTGTCCCTGCTCCCCCCAGCCCCAGAGCAAGTGCTGAAGGCTGGATCTCCAGTCACTGAGAGGGGAGCGAAGGTGTGGGTCCCTTCCCCTCTCACAGCTCCCACCCCACCAGCCACCGGTGCCTCTTGGAGGGTGGACGCTTTGCTGGAAGCACCAGTGGAGCCCATGTCCCATACTCCTGTTCCCAGCCATAGCCCTATCCAGCAATATCCAGACAACTACAGAAACTAGAGAATTATGCCAACACATCTGGGCTCCTCCGAGGTTGCTTTACCAGAGCAAGGACAAGTACCAGGAGCCCCAGAGGTCGCTCTGTAATAATTCCTTTTCAATACCTGAGTCAAAACACCTCCCGGAGAGGAGAGGAGAGCAGAGCAGAGCAGAGCAGAGCAGAGGAGAGGAGAGACACCAAGGACAGGAGCAGCACTGGCTGTGTCCCAGCAGACGAGTCCGTCAGTGGTCTGGGAAGCTAGCGGGATCGTTGGGAAGCTAGACGGATCGTTGTTGGGAAGCTAGCAGGATCGTTGTTGGGAAGCTAGCGGGATCATGCCAGTGGGATCACAAAGAGGAAGCTGAGGCGGCACCAGGACACCCAAGCTCCATCCCTTGCCGGCAGGGTGCGGGGGAAGGTGCCGCACCTCGCTGGGAGAGGCTCCGCCATCCCTCCCCTCTCCCCCTCGGGTCTTGGCTCCGGGAGCCGGCAGGGAGAGAGTGCCCAAGGAGAGGGAAAAGGGCTGTTGCGTTTTCTGGATAAAGAGGAAGGAAACCTGACACCTTCGACGAAACCCGCGTAGAAGTTTAGAGGGAAGGTTGGCAGGCAGCGGACCGAAAAGGAAGAGCTCCTCCGGGGGGAGAGGACCGCAGAACAATAGGAATAACCAAAAAGCTGGAAGGAAAGAGGCGAGGTACGGAGACGAGGGGCAGGGAAGGGGGGGCGTCCCGAGAAGGAAAGAGCAGGGGAAGGCGGACGGACAAAGAGGACCGGGGACGCGGGGCGGGGAGCGG
>NW_009260493.1:8715964-8721869 GCF_000687185.1 Egretta garzetta | reverse complement strand
CGCTGCTCGCTGGGGACCCCCGGCCCCGCGGGAGCTTCCACCCCCGTGGAAGAAGCCCGCGGGAGGAAGCCTGGGGGCAAAGGAGCGCTCTCCGGCTCTCGGCCGCTTCTTCACGCAGTGTGAGAGCACGGTGCCGCGGACGGGTGGCTAAGGAGGAGGTCCCCCGCCGGGAGAGGGATTTTTGCTCCGAAGTGGGAAACGAGGACCCCCAGAGTGATTTGCACCGGTGCGGCTCCAAAAGCGCAGCTCAAGACGCCACCCGTGTTCCCTTGGCACCCCCGCACCCGTCCCTGGTGCCGCCGTCGCTCGGCCAGCCTGGCCGTGCCGTCCCCGACACCCCAGTAGGAGAAGCTGCACCCACCCCCCTCCGCCCATGCCATTTCGGCAGAAAAGTATAAAGATCAGAAAGGTGGGTTTTGGAGGAATGTTCCCTGGCCCCCTACAAATCTGGATGGAAAGGGAAAATAGCATAGCACCCAAAATGGGAAGGTCATGGTCTGCAAGAAGTCGTGTCCGCCCTTGAGAGCTCTGAGCAGTAGGAAATCAGTTTTAAGACAAAGTTACACTGTTTTAATGGTGTTTTGTTTGTATTTAAAGGAAAGAGGGAGAGCCTGGCACTCCACAGAAATTGAACATTAATTCTGTGAAAACCAATCAAACTAGTACATAAGGGGAATTAGTAATGCTTCCTTTTTAGGCTTTTGCATGAAAATATTTCAGAAATACCACTGGGGCTTCCAGAATATCACCGCCTACTGTGATGTGAGGAATACATCAAACTGCAAAACCATTTCGAGAAAAGAAAATGCTTAAAAAATGGTAAGCAGCAAAAATTACTTTTACCTAAAACCTCATAAGAAATTAGAGAAAAACAATCATTAGATACCGGTGAAATGAAAATAGTTTTTAAAGGAATAGAATAGCTGTGAACTTCAAAGTAACTTCAAAGGTACAAACTCAGATGACTGACCAAAAAAAAAAAAAGGTGAGATGCTGAGCGTTTAGATTCTCTTCTAAAAAACTACCGACACCGACAAGTGGATGTGGATTAATTTAAGGAGAAATTGGGAGTCCGCGATACCTCTCAAGGCCAAAGGTGTGACCTCAGCACTCAACTGGGGGGACGCACCCTTGGTAAAGCTGTGTGTGAGAGGAGGGATCCCTAGGACAGTTACAAAAAATTATGTTTAGGTTTTCTGGGGGCAAGGGCAAGGAAGGAATGAAGGATGTTTCTTAAAATTAGCTTTTTTTCTTAATTTTCTTATAAGACTGTATATTATGTTCTTACATAACAGAACCCTGAGATGAAGTTTCGACCACGTGGCCATGACAAGCTCATGCAGCAACTTCACGCTCAGAAAGAACGATTGAATTACAGGGCTGGCAGGAGGATCGACGCCTTTCGACCACAACAGTGGGCACTGAAGTCTTAACCAGTGCTTTCCATCGTGTGGTATAAGTGTTTGCACAAAATAATGGAAAATACTCACTTTAAAGCACTCCGTGATGTCTCAGTTTGGTAAGGATGGTACTGACGACACTGTAGAGGCCTGTACACAGCGTGGGATAATGTCATATAGGGGAGGATGATGGAATATCCCGTGCAGCACACTCTGCTGTGCAGCACAGCAGGCAGAAAGAGGCTTCCCCGGGCAGCCTGGGTGCGGGTCCATGAGGGAAGCAGAGCTGGGGCCGGGTGTGCACCACAGAGGCTGTTGTCGGTAAGAGCTGCACACCTCTCCCCGTCCAGAAAGCCTGGCCACCACCCCCTGCACCCCAGTCCAACTCCCTGCTCCTCTGAGGGCAAACAAGCACAAGCAGAAAACGGAGAAACAGGCTCTAATGAACGAACTCAAACTTGGGGTTGGCTGAGATCATTCTGGTAATTCAGCCAAAAGCCGAGACAGCAGGATCATCTAGCGACTTGGACAAACTGCACTATCTCTGAAAAGCCTGAGGTTTGTTATAGTGGGTCTGGTTGAAGTGGTAATGCTCACAGGAAATAGCCTGGGGTTTCTGGGGAGCTTCAGGGGCTGTGGAGGGCAGGCAGCCCCCGCACAGCCTGGCATGCGAGTGTCCTGTGCTGGCAGAGCCTGTGGCCAGGACGCCCCTGTTCCACGGCTCTGGAGCCGACCCCAGATTGCTCCCAGGCTTTATTTTCCTTTGTGGAGAAAAATGACGTTTTGGAGGTTGAGAGCTGGAATGGAGACAGTACTCGAGTTCTTGAAATCTCCCGCGGGATTGAATGGTCTTCTCTCCGCACAGCTCGAGGGTCAGCCTGCTTCTCAGCAGCTCTGAAGCCTTTATTCCCAAAGCCCTTGTCACCCTTTACCAAAACCTGGGGGTGCTGGTAACCCATCTTCCAGCAGTGGAAGTGCACTCAGCACCCCTGCTCCCCCTGTCACGCTGACCATGTTCAGACTAGTAGAAGTGCAGGAATAGCAGCCCTATTGCTTTCCAATCTCCAGCAGATATTTTTCCATCAAAACAAACCATCCAAACAGTTTTGCAGAGCTGTGCACTTGATCTACAAACACTGTGACGAAATCAACCTTTTTCAACTTGCTGCTATTTATAATCCTAAGAACAATACTCATGTAATAAAACTTTCCTAGCAGAGTTAGAAGAGGCGCTTTATGGGCAGAGTAGTACAATTCCCAAAACTCACAGTAAAGAGACTTTGGTGACTTTGACAAAAATGTTTTGCATCTTTAAGAGACCAAAGTCATATGAAGAAAACGGTCTAAATCTGAGCTTTGGCCTAGAAGTAATGCTGCTGGGTGACGTTAGCTTACCACCTTCCCCTGGCTGAACTCAATCCCATCGCCTCTCTGCTGGAGGAAGGCAGTCACCTAACCAAGCACAGAAAGATTCAGCAAGTGGTTTTCTTTCAAAAATCTCTTACCACCACTACTGAAGATGATCTTGCCAATCACTCCCACGCGCCACTGCACAGCATGGGTCATATACTAAAGTACCGATTAAAAAATGGCACTTTTTTGTTGATATCGCAGATATTTGAGAAAAAAAAAGCACAGGATCCATAAAGCATTAAAAACCTGCTAAAATCATAGACAACTCTTGATACAGACCAGTGCACTTTGCTGTAGAAGACACTCCACCCACCCATTCCCAAAACTGTAAGGAAAGAAAGAACATGGCACAGCTGAAACAACAACCTGTGACTATCCAGAAGAAAGCTGGCCCTCAGCCAGGGAGCTTATTAAGCTGTGTAAGAAACAAACCTTAAAAATCACTTGGAGCCAACAGTGACACCAGGTTTCACCCAGAGCAACAACACGACTGTCTCCCCTGAACACACCTCTTACCTGAAACACCCTCCTGCACCAGACACCCCTTGTCTATATTACTATATTGCTATATTTTTATATTACTATAGAAAGATTTGAAACCGCCTGTGTAAGGACCTTCTTGAGTCCTGAGAGGAAAGCATGCAAACGCATCGCATAGAAGTGTGGCACCAAGTACCTGTGAGTAATGCTGTAAGGAACAGTATATAGCAATTACTGTAAAAAAAAAATCTGCTCTTAAACCTGTGCAAAAAGCATTTAAACTCTGTGTATGCCCTGTGTGACAGATAGCTGGACGAACAGGTAGAACTGTAATTACATGTGCATTAACATAGTAAAGATATATATGAAGCATAAGTAACCATTGTAAAATGGTGCTTGCACTTAAAGGTATGTGTGTTAAAAGGTATTTCACTACAGGAAACATCAGCGCCCGACCAGGTACGCTCAGTGAAAAGTCAAAAAATTGGGACTGGGTTAAATTGAAACAAAAGGGACCGAATTCTTCCCCACGCGTGAGGAGATCTGACCGGGTAGCAATGCCACTGCTGAGGTATTTTTATATATATATATATATATATATATATATATATCCGCTTGGTGTGGATCAGCTCCCGGCACTACACTGCGCGACTGACTGCAGCGAAGTGCCTCCTTTCGCAGAGGTACTCGTAAAAGAAGGGAAAAGACAACAACCACAACCAGGAGAAATGAGAGACTCTTTGCTGTAAAGCCTGTCGGCTTTTCCAACTGGTCTAATAAAACTCTTGCCCTCCAATTTTCTCTCCCAAGAGAAGTAAGAAGTTTTTATGAACTTGAGTCAAGGTATTTGGAAATTTGGCAACATCTGCAGGAACCAGCCTGCCAGTGTGGAAAAGAAAGCTAAATCATTCTGCTGGTGTCCTGAGCACAGGATCGGGAAAATAATTTTTTTTCTAACATGGATTTTATTTTTCTGTCCTCAGGCAAGTCATTTAAAACATCAATCGGCATGAGTCCAAACGCATTGCAAGAATAGCTGAAAGCATGCTAGTCTTTATTTATTACTAGTTTGAGATCAACAGAGCAGTTAAAATGTAGGTTGTAGGTAGCACAGGGGAGCTCCAAAACTACCCTAACTTGAGCCAAGGTCAGGCTGCTTCAAGAACGGAGAGGTAGAAAATGCTCCACCTCCGTACCCACTGGTGCCAGGCGTTGCTTCCAGCCCCAGTGATTAATGTATATTACTTCATAAGAAGAATTTGCGTCTCCTCGGTATGCCAACCCGAAAGCAAAACCAGCTGTGTCTTCTTCTCTACTACCCCCAGTAAAAGAAAATAAAACTGCAAAACAAGTACATAAAATGCATAGAAAGAGCAGGAAAAAGTTATAAAAGCCTTCATGCAGTTACTCTGTTTGCAGCAATCAATTAAATTGTAGGCATTTTCCACTTTACAATGTCAAAATAATTTTCAAGTATGTGGGAATTGGGGTGGAAAAAGGACAAGGGGAAAAATAAAACTTTAAAGACCAAAAAATGAAATAATAGAGCAAATTAAAAAAAAAAAAACCCATATGGAAACACTGGAGAGTTTGTATCCCCACTTTGACCGATATCTTGCTTTCAGAGGGCTTTCATTTTCAGAAGACACAACGGAGCCATATACTTCCCCTCTCAGAATTAGCCAATGCCTTTGGTATCTTTTCAGAAAAACACAGGAGTGCATAGGAACAGTAAATACACCACCTCTGGTGTATGGCCACGTTGCTTTTCTCCTAACTGCAGCTTCAATAAATGTCAATAAAATAGGGACAATGCTCTCTTCTCCCACCTTAATCAAGTAGGTTAAGACAAAACAGTGTTCCCAACCTGAAGGTTTTTTTCTCTAAGTTAAATATTTTAAACAAGTGTTTAAGAGCAGACAGATCATCACGTGTGCCCCAGGAAGTGTTTGGTGCTGGCGGAGGCACAGGAGGAACATCTCCACCTTCCTCTTCTTTAAGCAGCTGGATCTCTTCTTGAAGCCTTGGATCACGGCAGAAGAGTTTTCCAGCTCCTCTCGCCTGTGCTGGTAGTAATGTTCCCAAAGGAGCCCATCCTGCTGGCTCAGCATTTTGGAGACAACATCAAGTTCAACACACAAACCTTCCCGCTCTCAGACCCCCATGTACATCGAACACGAACAGGACTGTCAGTGAAGCTGGGTTTATTCCGCATAGGTATTCTCCCGCTGTAACAAGCTTCCAGCTGGATCTGCAAGCTGCTTTTCTAACCCTCTTGCCTCATGTTGATGTCAAAATCTGGATTTATGCAGGTCATTCCAAAAGGGACAGAAATCGTTAAATTAAAAGGGTAAATAAAAAGTGCTTCATTTCATTTTCACAGGTGAGAACAGACTTCTTGTTGCCCTCTGTCAGCAAGATGGTGTTGCTATTGCCTAGGTAGTTTATAAAACGTTTATAAAAGACTTTGCATTAATTACTACTGTATAATCAATGATCAATATTCATGGTTTCCTGCATGTAAACTAAATTGCATAAGAGAACAGCCAGCAGGCATCTAACCCAAAGTATGCCACAGAGCACAGGGTACATTAGAAATGGGCTGAAACCTC
>NW_009260493.1:8711447-8715644 GCF_000687185.1 Egretta garzetta | reverse complement strand
CAGCCCCAAACCCTGCCACATTTAGCTTATGTACAGGTGCTACAGACGTAATGCGTAGGCCTGAATTAATGAGTAATTCATTATGTATAATGAATATAAAACCAGTATATATTTTAGAGAGAAATCTTTCCAAGTTTAAATGCACCAAAACTATAGCTGAAAAATTAAACCAACAAAATTTAGAGTTGCATACATTTTTTTTTTTTAAACAAACGAGGAGTCTGAGGTTTCTGGGTTTGGGTGGTTTACGGTACACCTCTAAACCAGTTTCTCATAGTTCCATTAAAAATCCCATCAATTTTTTTAGTATTATTGCAAAGATTTTGGTGATTACACAAAACATCTGGATGGATTAAACACTGTAAAATAGTTCCTCTTTTCTAATATTTCTTCATCGAAAATCATAGAATCACTTTGGTTGGAAAAGACCTTTGAGATCATCGAGTCCAACCTTTAACCTAACCCTGACATCCCACCACTAAACCATGTCCCTAAGCACCTCATCTATCCTTCTTTTAAATACCTCCAGGGATGAGGACTCTACCACCTCCCTGGGCAGCCCATTCCAGAGCCTGACAACCCTTTCGGTGAAGAAGTTTTCCCTAATGTCTAGCCTAACCTGCCCTGGCGCAGCTTCAAACCATTCCCCCTCGTCCTATCATCTGTTACCAGGGAGGAGAGGCTGACCCCCACCTCCCTACAGCCTCCTCTCAGGCAGTTTGTAGAGGGCGATCAGGTCTCCCCTCAGCCTCCTCTTCTCCAGACTAAATAACCCCAGTTCCCTCAGCCGTTTTTTATCACTTCCCTACTTCTGCTGGTCACACTATTTCTTATACAGGCCAGGATGCCATTGGCCTTCTTGGCCACCTGGGCACACTGCTGGCTCATATTCAGCTGGCTGTCAACCAGTACCCCCAGGTCCTTTTCCACCAGGCAGCTTTCCAGCCACTCTTCCCCAAGCCTGTAGTGCTGCATGGGGTTGTTGTGACCCAAGTGCAGGACCCGGCACTTGGCCTTGTTGAACCTCATGCAGTTGGCCTCGGCCCATCGATCCAGCCTGTCCAGGTCTCTCTGCAGAGCCCTCCTCCCCTCAAGCAGATCAACACTACCAGCCAGTTTGGTGTCATCCGCAAATTAATGAGGGGACACTCAATCCCCTCATCCAGGTCATTGATAAAGATATTAAACAAGACTGGCCCTAGAACTGAGCCCTGGGGGACACCGCTTGGCTCAGTTCTAGTACCTCCTATACTCTTCCTCTCATATGGCCAGAAAAATCTATTTATTTGGAGCGGAGGCAGAGTGGGGGAAGTCAGCTAGCCCCAGGAAGAACAACAACTGGTGCCAAGTGGGCTTTCATCAGTGACACCAGTGAAAGAAATGGAGTCAAATTGCTTCGCTCTGCCATGGCTTCATAATTTCAGACACGAGAAGAAATCTAGAAAGCCAAAGTTATTCAACTCATTTTTTTTACTGGTTATAACAAGACTGTAGAGACATTGTCTGTTGCTTTCTCCACATAGTACTAAATTTCTGAGAGACGGAGTATACACTAATGGCTTGATAACTATATAATATTAACATCTCTTTTACTGAAAAAAAATTAAAATTATGTAGGTTGTCAAATAATTGTCAGATTGAGAGCAGACCTGTGGATTTTTTTTTCCTTAAGACAGTCTGTCTAAAATCAAAATTAGAGTCTTTATCAGCCTAATGCACTTCTCAGGTGAGAATTATCTTCCCAAGACCATCTACTAAGCCAAGCCCTGACTCCAGGGCAGGATCAGCTTTTACCCACGTCAGACGCAGGAGATGTCTGTCCAGCCTCCCCTTTAGGATGTCCATCAGTGTGGATTTTTTTCTCTTCTCCTCTGTCCTTCTGCCTTTGCATAAAATAGACTCCGATCCATCACCACTCTTCCCAACAGAAAGCTCTGTTAGGTGTCTCATCTTCGCAGCAGCAATTTAAGCCCATAACCGCTGTTCTGCACCTTATATTTGTATTGATTGGGCTGACTGGAAGCCAACACAGCTGCTCTTGGAGGGGAGAAAGGCCCCTCCCGGTCCCTACCCCTTGCTGCCTCGTTCTCTGTCTTGGTAGAGTTCAGAAACCAACTGGTGGATATAGGTTTTCAACCTGTATGACTTTTATAAGAAGCTGTGCAGCCTTCACAAAGCTTGATAGGCATCCAGTTTTCTAAATCTGAATGAACAACCTCTACTTTTTTCCTAATTGGACAGATGGATTCAGAGAGCATAACTTACCTCTGGGTTTAATCTCCCTCTCTCGTTTATGTCAAAATTAGCAGAATGAACACAAAACAGAAGGAGAGCAGAAGGTGGGACTTGATGCTTTTGGGGGAATGTGTTGTTCTGCAGAAGTGGGGAGCATCCCCCTGCCCTACCCTCTGTACAAACAGCTTGCATAGCCAGTCAAAGCTATAAATACGCACAAGAAACAAAAACATAGCAGAAAAAGCATGCCAAATGTACTGCATCCTTTGGACAACAGCAGTAGCATCTGTCTTCCCAACAAATTATGAAGATAAGCTCTCAATTACACCATCACATAAAAGTGTCCAGAATTTTTCAACAGCAGACTATTGAACCCAATCCTGTTTCCATTGAAGTCAATGGTAAATTCCCAGTGCAAACAGAAGTAACCTTGCTTTTGAGAAGGAAAAAATTCCTTGGTGGAAAAGAAATACCCATCTCTAAAACTTACCAGCTGAGTTTTTTTCCTCAGCATTGATGCAATACATTTTGCTCCTATACATGTAACACACATGCTCCTATATATATACACACCCCCAAAGACTTAACACACACAAGATGGCTTGTATTTTAGCAAATAAAAAAAATTTGTTGAAATGTGGAGTTTATATATAGAGTGTATGCATATAGATTGTACACAGGTTGAGGAACAAGATCCTTGCCTGCTGATTTGAAGGTAAGTTTGCTATAAGATTTCCAAAATATGGTGTTTAACGTGCCATCCTTAAAATGTCTGTATTTTTCTCCTGGATTTGCTGAGTTCCTTATCATGGTCATAGGTGGTTTTGTCAAGTTTCAAGCGTAGAATAACAAGCACTCTTACTATGATGTCAAAAGAAATATGACAGAAAGCAATGAAATTAAAATCCTTAGTATTAACAAATGACATAATCTCTTGACAACAGTGATGTCAGCAATGAATCACTAACTTCAGGGGACACAAGGCAGACCTGAAGAAGGAACACAAAAATGCAAGACCATAACATCAAGTGTAGAAAAAATTAAAGTCACAGGTATGTGATAGAAAAAGTACCCTGGAAGCAGTGATGCCGAAAGAGACCGAGGCATCTTTCTAAACAATCTGCTGAGCAGGACCCCCAGAGTGAGACAACGAGAGAGAGGAGGGCTGGCTGTGCCTCCAGGGAAGGAGGCAAGCATCGCCATGCTATTGTCCCGGGTCCACACACTGAAAAGATAATTGAGAAACTGAAAATACACAGAAAATGACCGAAAGACTCGCTGAAGGCCTCGAAAACCTGCTTCCATTTCTTAGCTCCGAGTCAAAGGTAAGACATGAGTTGATTGTGGCCTGTAAGCACCAACAGATAAAATTATAGTAAAAAAAGATTATCTGTAGATAAAAATATTACTCAGCTGCAACACCGAAAGCAAAACCTGTTCAAATTCAAAGCAAGAAAGACAACTGTATGGAAAAGTTAAATGGTGGCCATAAATGCTTGACCAGCAATGCCTGACCAGCTTCCCAAAAGATGTGGTGGGTCCTCAGGCCCTGCAGTCTCAAGGCAGGACCCATGGTCCTATGTGCAGGCACGTGCCGGCTCAACCCGGAGCTGTGAATTGGGTGCAGAAATTTCTGGGCTATACTCTGTGGTGATCAGACATCAGAGTCACAGTAGCCGTTCTGGCCTTGACATCGGCAGGGGATAACAGGACATAAATTTTAAATTAAAAAAAGTCTTCACGGCAAAGCTAAATTCCAATGCAAATGTCGAGTTATCACTGGAAGGGAGTTTAATTGACTTAATACAACCTGAAGCGCGTTCAGGCTGCCACATGTGTCCTGTTCTTACTGCATCTGAACTGGGCAAAAAGACTGCTGTCCCAGCCAAGACCCAGGTATTCACCCTCGCTTTCCTCATTGGGAGTTGCCACTTTCCCCCCATCTTTCCCTTCCTTCCCTAC
>NW_009260493.1:8688818-8711293 GCF_000687185.1 Egretta garzetta | reverse complement strand
CCTACACTGCTGCTGCTCCCCAGTTTACTGCCCTAACCTCTCCCTAACCCAATGTGTTCCAAATGAGCAGGCCCCAAACCATGCTTTTAAAGCTTTTAAACTAGCTCAGCTCCTTATAGCTTTGACAAGAAATCATTCTTTTTTTGTTATACAGCCCTGCCCCATATTTGTACAAGGAAGTCTTGTGATCTCTTTGCAATGCCATTCACCTTCTCAGTAGCTGGCTGTGCGAAAAGGGGTCTGCATGGCTGGTTTGTGACTGTATGAGAATGCCATATCTGGTAAAATATTTTCCCATGCTCAGTTTGGTCATTTAAGAGTTACTCTAACAGAATTATTTATACTTTTGCATTCTTATTCTTTTATAATAGAACTATGTTGAAGATACCGTGTCATCAGTACATTTTATTTTGTGAAGACATTATGCAGGTGTTGCAGAAAAAACAGTAAGTATGATGGAGTCATTGCTAGACTTTTTGGCAAAGTTTAAGTCCAGACCACAGCAGACCACAGGCGTTCCTTCTAAACGTCAGGAGAAAACCAGCTGTCAGATGCTTCCGTATGAGCACTACCGTACAGCTTTGCAGCTGTCTGACGTTCATAGGCACAATCATTTTCAAATTAGAGCTCACTTCACCAAAGCTGGAGTCTTCCAAACAAAACTAAACAAATCATTGCTTGGAGCACACAATACCAAGCCAAAGCATGAATACATGTTATTTCAGTTTTTGGCGATGACAGGTTTGTTAATAAACGCACGAGACGGAAGCCCGAAACCCATACTTATATAAGCAACCTTTCTACATGTGACTGCACCAGCTGAGCTCAGTGGCCACGGACTATTTGCGGGGACTCCTGGGTGGAGCTGTATTTAACACTTTCTGCTGGTGATACGAATCTCGGTCCTTGCTTTCTTTATAAGCCATCATATGACTCCAGATGTGCTAAGCTGGAGAACAAAGATCATGCAGAAGCCACTGCCTATGTGCTGGCTTTTGTTTTAACCGAGGCTTTAATTCCTTTTGTATTAGTCACAAGTCATGATATTAAGAAAATACAGAGATAATCCCATTTTGACAAAACATCACTGGACTGTGGGAGAAAGAAACTACCTCTCCCCGTAACAGAGTTTGCTTTGAACTTCCAGGAGCTGCAGTTCTTTAATATGAAAAACTGACAAGCAAAAAAAAAAAACAAACAAACTTATATATTTGTTTTAATTTAGGAGAACATTTACTTTTAAATATGAGGATCAAGACTGATTACTTGATCCCTAAATTTACTTCAGGTCAGGTTGTGTGGTCACCTCATGGTTGGGGTGGAGGAAAGCAGGGAAGAGGTTGCACAAGGAGACAGGGAACCCTTCACTCCCCCTCCCCCCGCTTCTATTCTGCTAGAGGAGTGCCAAAGGAAGGGCTGTCTGTTCTGCACTCCCAAAGAAAAAACATTTCTATGAGAAAAAGTCATAAAGATAGGAAAAGAGCTCTGGTCCCCATTCCTCCAGGCTTGGGGGTTAGAGCTGGCCACTCCACAAGCTGTGACGGAACAGGAGCGCTCCTTTCACAGAGCCAGGGGCTCCGGGGGCACACTGGGGCTGGGCAAGCAAAGCTGCTGCAGCAATTGCACAAGCAAACTATTAACAGTGCAAATGTCAGAGCAGCGGCTTTTGTGCAGTCTGGATGTGGGAACACGCATGTACAAAACAACCTTCTCAAGCCTCCCTCCTGACGGAGGTGGGAGGCATCCCCAAACTGCCTTTTCGCAAAGGGTTGGGGGTTTTTTTGCCTTAAATCCCCCATGCTGGTGCCAAGGTTTCAAGCAGCTGACTTGGGTGATGCTGTGTGATGGTATGGCCTGTGAAGCACCTTGCAAACAGAAAATTCTTCTACAATCCATGATTTCTTTTGATATAGCAATTTGTAGGCAAGTAATGTTTACATACACTACTCTAGCTCAGAGCAGGGAAAGAAGCTTCACCCCCCCATCCCTTTTCCTTCCTCCAATAAGAGAAAAATCACCCTACTGAGATCAACCAGATATTGAAATTGCTCAGCAGGGAAAACTACAGGGAATTACAATCCCTGCTAGAAGGGACAATTCCATTAGAGAGGATCTCCGTTTTTCCTTTGGGAAGGGATATACGGTAAAGTAAGACAGGCCATGGAGACGGCAGTGTTGGGGAATTGCTCTGGGCACAGAGAAGCTCTCCTTCTTCAGGGGCCGGTCCCAGTGGCTCTTGCACTTCCACCACCACTTTGCAGACTTCCCATCTCTGAAGCTAAGCCCTTTAAAGACACCAGTTCCCAATACCACATCTTCCTTTCCCAGCCAACACACTACTAGCACTTACCAGCAAAACTTACCAAAAGCGTTTGCTTTCTGATGGCCCCTTGCCCTGTTAGTGTCTTACAGATCTGCTCTAAAATACTGATACCGCTGTTGCCAGCAGACAGTGATTTGTTCTGGCAGTGTAACACTCTGGAGCTCACACATCTGGGCCCATAATAGTTCTGCTTTTGAAGCAAAGATCCTTGAGGAAGCAGTGAATTCAGTCCTCTCCCCCAAACCCTCTGTGGAAGCTGGAGAAGGCGGTCACAGTACACATCCATCTGTGGTCACAACCTCAAAAGACTCATGTGATACCAATGCTGCTGTGGACCACTTCTTTCCAACCTAGCTGCACAATGTGTCATTTTCAGTAAGTAGTGGCATTTCATGGACGTTAAATCATGATGTCATTTTTTGTTTTGCTTCATTCATCTCTCTCTGTTCCTACAAGCCTGACATTGCAACAGCCAAACTCTCAGTTTTCCATTAAATAGATGGACTACGAATAATGAACTTTGGTTTGTTGGCGCTGTACTGTAATTTCACAGTGCTAAGTATAGATCAGAGTCTGACTCCTCAGCATTTTTCAGGAGCTTCTGTATTATTTTAACACCATACTCTTGTTATCCCTGATAGGATGAGAGGTTACAGTCCAAATCCAGACTTCCCTGCAAATTGCTAGTTTACATGTTTGCAGCCTCTTGTCAGAGATTTCTCTGTGAAGTACATCACTGCTAGCTCAAGAGACGCCCGCAGTCACCTGTTTATTCTTCTAGCAAATCTTCACCTGGACTAATGATCTAAAAAACACCATTGAGGGTTTTCCAGACAGTACCTGCAGATCTTGGGCAGATCTTGCCCTGTGTATCACCAATCTGAGCCCTTAGAGCTGGTGGAAAAATGCCACCAATAGGGTGACTGGGGTGCAGGTTTGTCTAGGTTGCTCTGATCCAAGGAGCGGCTGAGGGAACTGGGGATGTTTAGTCTGGAGAAGAGAAGGCTGAGGGGAGACCTTATCGCCCTCTACAACTGCCTGACAGGAGGCTGTAGCCAGGTGGTGGTCGGCCTCTTCTCTCTTGTAACAGGTGATAGGACAAGGGGAAATAGTCTGAAGTTGCACCAGGGCAGGTTTAGGTTAGACATTAGGAAAAATTTCTTCACAGAAAGGGTTGTCAGGCACTGGAACGGGCTGCCCAGGGAAGTGGTCAAGTCCCCGTCCCTGGAGGTATTTAAAAGACGGGTAGATGAGGTGCTTAGGGATGTGGTTCAGTGGTGGGATGGCAGGGTTAGGTTAACGGTTGGACTTGATGATCTTAAAAGGTATTTTCCAACCCAAACAACTCTATGATCCACTTTGAGGAAAAAGACAGCCTGGATAGGTTATGCCACAGCATCTCAGGCTTCAGACTCTACCCCTAGGCTGTTGCCTGAGTTTCAAGCAGACAGTTAGGGTTGGTTTGGCTTGGGTTTTGGTTTTTTGGTTTTGTTTTGTTTTTAATAAATGATTTCCCCATCAGTGCCTCGGAAACAGCACTGTTCTGAGGTGCAGTTGTTACCTACTTGTTCTCATCTGAGATGACACCCACGCACCGGCCCAGACTGGTCTCAGTCTTGTGCCATCCTCTTAAGTTTACTTCATCCCCCTTGCCCACAGTGCCTTTAACAAAGTAAACACTCAAGGTACTTTGGCACCCATTAAAAGCAAATCAGTACTGTTAGCACCGTAATGACTAGCAGTCATTAAGCACCACTCAGCACAGTGGGAAGTATTCTGTAATGCATATCCATGGAAAATTTTACAACCCTGGATAAGTAGAAAAAAAAACAACAAACAGCTCCTAAAAAGAGCTCCTGTTAGAGGATGGGTTAAACATTGTTAAAGATGCATTCTCCTCTCCCATTTTGATTTACAAACCCCGTATGTTTTTTTCTTTAGCACTCAGGAATTTTTGGTCACATGGTTTCCTGATAAAGAATTTGATAATGTTGTACTTTTTGCCTTCCTTAAGTGCTTCTGGCTTGATTTCGTTAAGGACCTCATGAAAAGATTCTCTGTGTATCTGCATGTCAAAGCCTAACCAGGAAAGACTGAGGACCAAGGTGAGGAAACTCCTCTCCCTTTTCCCTTTAGGAACCACTACTGAAGGCCAGCCCAAATTTGGGACTCCAAAAAAAAAAGTTTAGTTGCCAGATGAAAATATTCAAGGTGTCTTTGGCATCAAAGAGCAGCATGTCAGATATGCGTAAGTTCTTACTACCTCTTCAGCACCTGCAGTGGTATTTTGAACACACCTTTCAAAAAATCAGCCTTGATCAGCCTTGCCCTTGTGTTCCTTTGGAGGTCGGAGTTGCTGCACCCAAGCAGAGAGCACAGCTTAGGGCAGGATTCTTGCTAGAAACATCCCACCAGAGTAGCATAGGAGTACTGCAGATACGATTTTGGTGCAGGGAAATCGTGGCAAAAAGCACAAATGAACAAGCATGCATTGGGAACAGCCCATTTCCTTCACCAGCACCTTCCCAACAGAGACGAAGAAGCACAAAAGTAATTAAGAACCAAAAGTAATTAAAATACCAACAGCCTTGGACCCTTTGTGACCTTAAAGATGCTGTCAAGGCAAATATATTTATGCCTTCCTGAAATTTTGAATATGATTTAATAAAATATCTGACTTGCTAAGTGTCTAATTTTTTGAGACTGGTATATATTTTGTCTTATAACAACTCGTGCATAGCCAAACTGAATTATGCCCATATATCTCAATTTTTTGATGTTATTACGATGCCATTACTTTGGTCATGATGTTAGTATGATTGTACTTTGGTACAATCCTTTTACAAGCCTTCCTAGCATATCTTGCCTCTGCTGTAGTCCTTCTTAAGTTGTTTTGCTCTGCACACAGCCACCCCAGAAAACAAGAACATAACTGGGAAGTCAAGAAAAGTTCAGGGATCTGAGTTCTTCCCGAGACTCCTAACAAAAATGACTCCTGACTCGTAACACCAGACTACTGAAGCCTTAGGATACAAATGAAACACAAGATGCAGAAAAGCTCCTGTTTTTTTTCCCTCCCAAAGCTGTAAAACAACAACAGCAAAGATGGTTTTTCTGGCTGTAGAAAAGGCCAGCTTTAGAAGGCTATTCATAGAAGAGCAATTTCCAAAATTTGAGTCATCTGTACTGGGTGACAGGCAGCCACCAGTTATTGCCCAGAACAATGTTGCATAGTGTTACCCAGTACAACCCTCCGCAGTCACATCCAGTTTCTCAGACCTACACTTGTTATATTTATTGCTGTCCTTCTCTATAGCACAAGCTATAGAAAGATCCTTTTCTGTCTCTGCTACCTCATCCTCACCCCTCAAATATTTTTCTTACTTTCGTTTAGTCTTGTGGGCTTTATGTAATATTTCTGGGTTTTCGTAGCACTTCTAGTCTATGTGCATGGTTTACAAAATATCCCTTCAGCCTTTTTATGCAGAGCTGTGTTTGCAAATGGATGAATCACAGACCTCATACTTTTTTTTTTTTTTTTGGAGAAGGAATTTCTACTGAAAATCCAGAGGAGTTGCAGTTTAGCTAAAGAGTTCATGGATATCTTATGTCTGGGGGAAAAGAGAAACTTGAGGTGAAACTTCCACTGCCCTGGCAATGTTCAGATGTAAATGGGGGTGGGGGGGCTGGCAGGGGAGGGGAGAGGAGGGTTGACTTGCAGGGAAATGCTTGGCTCCCTGGGTACTTGCCTGTTCTCAGGTGCAGTTCCATCATAACACTAGAACTGTAGGGATTAAAAAAAAATAAATCTCACTCCAGGGTCTGCCAGAAGAAACAAACTGAATTTCCCTCTTCATTGGGAAGAGCTATGCTGAGATCAAGGCTGGTTGAGTAGTTCATGGAAGTTACTGAACTGATGATGTCAAATCGCTCCATCACTGAATGCCTTTGACACCAAGTGAATAAAATGTTTGTTCCCAGCCTAGAACTACTGATTTGCACAGCAACCACGTAGCCAACCGAAATGACCTTATTTGCAAACAGAAATTCGGCACAACGGGGCAGGAAGGACCTTAAAGCAGAGCCGATTCTGCCCATACAGGCTGCCAGGCGAAGGCTGGAGAAGGAGAAAAGCTGCCAGCTGGAAAGGCAAGAGGAAGATAAATTGTGAAAAGAGTTGCTTTTAAAAAAAACCTGCCTCCCATCTGGGTGAGTTGGCATGGGGAACATCGGGAAGATGCTGAAGGAGGCGAGTCTGAGTCCTGGAGAGAGACCTTGGTTTCTGAGGGCAGCACTCCAAGGGTGGTAAAGCCTGGGAGGTGGACTGCAGTGCTGCTTGCCTTCTTGGCGCTGGTTTGTGCACCTCCCACACTCTCTCTGTGAATGAGACACAACCCCCCTTGCAAAAACCAGCTTTTGATTCTCCTGTTAAGTTTCTGCAAAGACCAACTGTAAGCGGTGCTTCACAGAGACGGTTTCAAAGGGACAGGGATGCTACGTGGCTGAGCTGGCAGGGTCTCAGCCTGTTCAGTCACCATTTGCCCCAAACCAAGGGTTAGGGAAATCCTGTTGAAGCCGCCCATGTTTCCAGGTAGCTGCTCATTTAGTTTAGCATAATGAGCAACCAAAAAAATACCTTACACATCTTACAGAATTGTATTGATATTTTTCCTGAATAAATCTCAAGTATCATACCATCCACTACCCTCAGTTTATAGAGCACTGAAAGCAAATCTGTGTATTTGGAAATATATTTTATATTCCAAATATATTTAACAAAATCCTTTCTCCTCAAAGCAGATTAGGAGCAGGTAATTACCACCCTTTATTGAAACATCCAGATACCAAAACTGTGAAAGAAACTTCCACAAAAAGAACAACGAAGAAATTCTCTGCTCATCTCAAGGCACCGCAGACTTTAACAAGGGCCAGTCCAACACTCATCCGCAAAGCAACTACTAAGAGATACCCAAGTGACTCTCACTAATAATCCAGCTGCTTGTTCTCGCTGTAATTTCAGATTCTTCAGGTGTTCAAACACCTGACTCTATTCCTATTTGCAACCAGATGAGCTTAAAGAACCACCACATCCCCCCCGCCCCCCCAGCATGTGATGGCTGACCAGGCTGCAGAGGAGCCCCTTCCCTCTGAAGTCAGGCATGAGGGAGAGGGGCACACATCTATTTCTCTTGCAGCAGCTGGTATTTAAAAGTATTTCATCCTTTAAAGGAAAAGCCTGCTTTTGCCCTAAGACTTGAAAATTAATGATGCCCTGTGCTTTTGTCTGGCTGCTCAGGTGCTGGATGGCCCTTTTCCAGGGATGCCTCTGTGGGGCTGCAGTGGAAGGAGGGTAGCGGGCTCACTGCTGCAGAGACAGCCCCTCTCCCCCTGGAGCGTCAAGGTTTGCAATTCCCTCCTTGGTTTATAAGCTACTGGTTTATAAGCTCACAGAAACAGTGCAGAACAGGGACAAATGCTCTAGTTTCTTCTTCCATTTTAAGTTCTCTTTTTATTATTTTAAATAATGATTTGCTGAAGACATCAAAACCAAGGCTGACACAGGATGAGAAAGCCTCAGCTTGTTTTTGTCATCTTACAAAGACAGTTTAAATCTACTTTTTAATAAGCATTTCTAATCCTCTGAGTGCCTTCAGCCTAATTCTCCCTGACAACACAGTGGCTAGTCTCCAAGACTGTATTTATTCTTTATCTGGTTGAAGAAGGGCTGTCAGGGAATGGCCTATCAGACAATGGGGCCTCTCGCTATTTCAGTGTTGCTCCACAGCAGAGAAGTTCTTGAAGAGCATGAGATATGGAGGTCTAATCTTTCCCTTGTGCTGGGCTCTGGGAACCCAATTTTGGGTTTTCAGTTCCCTCTGCAGAGGGAACATCCAGGCATATGCAAGGGTGGGTGTGAGGGAGCAAACAGCACAGATGGCAGGGAATATATTTATCTACCCTCTCCACAAGCTGCTGGCTGATGTTCTCCTTTAGAACAGAAAAGATCCTCCCCTTGTCCCTTACCTCCTTCAGATAAAGGTCCATCCAGTGGGCAGCTGAAGCTGTCGCTGAGGCAGTCGTTGTGGGTCTTGAGCTTAGTTGAGTCCTCTCTCCTTGCCCTGGTTTCAGCTGGGACAGAATTAATATTCTTCCCAGTAGCTGGTATAGTGCTGTGTTTTGGATTTAGTACTGGAAGAATGTTGATAACACACCGATGTTTTAGTTGTCGCTGGGCAGTGCTTAGACTGGCCAAGGACTTCTCAGCTCTGCCAGGGGCACAAGAAGCTGGGAGGGGGCACAGCCGGGACACCTGACCCCAACTGACCGCAGGGATATCCCACACCACACGATGTCATGCTCAGCATATAAGCTGGGGGAAGAAGAAGGAAGGGGGGGATGTTTGGAGTGATGGCGTTTGTCTTCCCAAGTCACCGTTACGCGTGATGGAGCCCTGCTTTCCTGGAGGTGGCCGAGCACCCGCCTGCCCATGGGAAGCAGCGAATGCATTCCTTGCTTTGCTTTGCTTGCGCGCGCGGCTTTTTCTTTACCTATTAAACTGTCTATCTCAGCCCACGAGCTTTCTCACTTTTACTCCTCTGATTCTCTCCCCTGTCCCATTGTGGGGGAGTGAGTGAGCGGCTGCGTGGTGCTGAGTTGCCAGCAGGGGTTAAACCACGACAGTCCTGAACGGCAAGCTTGGCACTTAGAGCAACAGCTCCAGCAGCTTCTCCTTTTTTGAGTAAAGGTGGGAAGGTGCATTATCATTTATGCTGCCTGGATTATGCAGTTTGCCTGCTCCTTCCCACCCTTATTACCTCTTCAAACTTCAACCTGCACTGACCAAACATTCTCTGCATAAACATTAAATAAAGGAAAAACATGATCATAACTCATTCCAGGATGAATCTTGAAGAACTTCGTTGGGCAGGGGCGGGGGGAAGGGGTAAACAATGCTGCTAGTAACCTCCCCTTTTTTTGTTATTTTTACTTTTTCCCCCCCCACTTTTTGCAAGAGTACTTTAAAACACATTACACTAAGAAGAACAAAGCTGCAATGTGATTTTCTTGTGCTAACAAGCCTTTTAATCTGGGCTATTTTTTGTCTTTAATCAGAAAAATATATTTTCTCAGCAGCAAAGCACTGTGTTGTGAGGCATGACTATTAATGAGCAGATGCTTACAGAGAGTATTTCTTCCTCGGAATATTCTTGTAAATATCAACAAGTGTGATGAATTCCCTTGTACCTTCCTGGTATTTGGAATAGGAGCAAAAAGAATCATTGCAGCTGTGTTGAAGCCTGGACATTCAAGATAGCCAACGGGAACATTAGAGAATCAACTGTATAAATAGCAAATTACAACATCATTTGGTGCTCTCATGATGTTCTACTTGAAGGAGTACAGCGTGCCTTTCAAAAAAATGAACATTTTGTTACTTTTTCTGGTTATTTCTGGGTTTGTAGAGATCCTCACTGTCGTGCAAACACTTGGCTTCCTCTATTACTGAATTCGCTCAGGACAAACAAAGAACGAAATAAATGCCTTATTACTTGCATGCTTGAGCTATAGACACTTGAGCAGCTTCAGGGGCACCACAGACAGGGACAAAGATGTCTGAAAGCTGATCGCTTTCAGATATTTATTCTTCCAACTCTGCTGCAGTAGCATCTAGAATGGCTCTGCAGGTGGGCACCTCATCAGAGAATAATTACTCCTCACTCCACCACAGCTTTGGGTGAGAGATTTGGGCTTAATTGCAAACTGAAAAGGAAAGCTGCATGCTATGCACTTGAGCACCACTGTGCACCGTAGGTATCGTAAGAAACAGAAATTCATCAAATGTTGATATCCAGCAGCAAGGAGATCTCTGCTCTTTCTCACTTACCTTCTGCTCTTGAAAGCATCAAACAGGTTCAACTAGAGCTAAACAAAAGCAAAGCAAGTCGTCTCTGCCACGTGCAACACCAAACCATCCCAAAGCAGGGATCCACTACAAGGGTATCTGAGGTTTCAAACTTAGTGACTAACAGATTACACCATTACCTCCCTCCCTCCCACCTTTCAACCCCTTACTTCCCAAGATTAACATTTTTTTCATGGTTTCAAGCTAACTTTGATGCCCAAAATCTAGCCCACACCTCTGACATCAAACGTATTTGCTGACCGTATGCACACACTGTGGGTGCACACACTGTGGGTGACTTAAGGTGGCTCTTGGGTATGAAGCTGGTTTGGGGATATCGTACACCCTGCTGGTTATCAAGAACAATTTCCAAGAGGGGAGGTGCAGGGGAAAAAAAACAAAAAGCGCCTTTAAAAAGCTGTCTGCCCCTGTGATTTTCAGCAATTGAAAAAGCAAGAAAGACCAGAAAAGCACCCCTGGTGTGTGGTTAAGATAACAACAAAGGAACTATTCTTACCAGGTTCCTTCAGTAAAATGAAGGGTGCTTTGATTGCATTTTTTGGCCTTGCTAATCTGACAGATATTGATGGGTCATTTGGAACAGCCAAAATCTTTGTTCTAAAAACAGTGACTCATACATGTTACATCCAGATGTTTTACCAGGTTCTTAACAGATACCAAAGCTTTCTTTAAATACTTGGAAATTGTGTTTTATAGAGTTAAAAGTGCAGGGAAAAGACAGGAGAGGAGCTCTATTAAGAGCAGATTAAAAAGGAATATTTATGCCACCCAACACGGACACTCTAAATACAAAAAAGCCCAACGCTCTGTTTCTGCCTAATGAAGTTTGAAAATTCATAGCACCAAGATTCTTAATGAGCAATTAGGGCCTCGCAGGCTGGTCTCCCCAACAGGCACAGGAGCTTGTGTGCAAACACTCCAGCACTGACTTCCCCACCACCCTCTGCCTCCCCGCCGGGGCAGCAAGGCTGGAAGCAGCCACGCCCCCACTCGGTTGCCCAGGCAGAAACATCCCCGTGACTTCTGTCAGCAGGCCCTTCAGCTCTTCAAGAAGGAAGGGGCTCCAGTGTCCCCCCTGAACTGGGATTCAAGAATGGAAGAAATCTTTCCCAAGAGTACATGGGGAAGGGAGCCCACCCCTGTAAGTAGTTTTTAAGAGTAGGAGATGGTGAATGAAAGCCAGCGATCCATGCACCGTGGCTCTCGGCAGCACTCTTCTCCCGGACAGTGCCTGAACCACTACCACCAGTGAGCAGCTGAACGGAGAAGGTGCACAACCATCTAAACAGAAAGAGCCAACAGCACGTGGGAAATTAAGATGTGAGGGAAAATCAGGCACAGAAGAACAAAAACAGAGGCAGCAGGTTGCAGCGTGGGTTTGGGAAATGTGATGCTGTGCAACTCGCAAAATTTCTAAGTCACTCGAAGTTGTTGCCCCAGTCTGGTTCTCACCAGCTCCTGACAGATGAAGCTTTAGGTGCTGGCTATTCTGCTTTACAGTCACTGCTGGATAAACTCAGTAAGGAAGGTACTCATCCCAAGATGAGCAATATCCTTCAACCTGGTAAGCCTTTTAGCAGAGAACACTTCTAGCAGAAAAACGAACAAATTGCAATGCAAACAGAATGTGACAAGCATCAAGCATAGACAGAATTTCTGATCTGCCAGGAGTCAGGGCCAAAGATCTGCTTTTCCATCCCAAGTGCATCAGTGGGATCAGTCATGGCCAGAAGCAGGCATTAGGTACTGCAAGAGAGAAAAGGATCTCCTGGGCAAGTAGGGTCAGGCCATTCCTCTGCACCTGTTTGCAATAGAGTTTGTTAAGCATTAAGGTCAGGAAACTTTCAAAGTCAGTTTTAGACAGTTCACTGGTGAGAAAGCTACTCAGCCAAAATGCCGACTGCTCTTCTAGTTTAGACTAGTGTAGTCTGGAAACTAAAAAAGGTGTTAGCATTACTAGTGCCAGCCTTGGGGCTGGCAGCGGCCCAGGGCATATCTGATGGTAATTTAACAAGTAAGGTAACAGTCCCAGCCTCACTCGCAGCACAAAGGCAGCCACAGGAAGGAACACAGTAGCTGGGATCTTAACACACAAGAGTCCATACTGCAATTTATGTGAAAATTAAATTCCCCTTTCCATCTCAGAGGTGTTTTCCACGTTACATAGAGCACAGTCATGCAGCTTCACAGGGCTTGCTTTTGGGAATCCAAATAAAGCAGCACAAGGCTCCTTCCCGCACCAGGGATTCCAATCCCTCACAAGTTTCAGGCTATGCCAAAGGAGAGCCCGCACCAGCCTACCCCCGGCACCCATGGTCAGCAGCCACACAAAGTGAAGTGGCCTTTCCTCCTGAGACTGGGCTCACACAGGTGGGAATGCAAGATCCAGGAGCCTTTTCATTAATGATGTGAAGTGCAGCACAGGAACCGAGGTCTCTCTGGGCTGATCAGCCAGCAAAGCCGAAGTTCTCTGGAGTTGTTCAGAGAAGTTTCAATTGTTTGCATAAAAGCAAAGATGACAGCTGTGCTTGTGAAGACAGATTCTGAAAAAAAGGAACTACTAGAAGAACATATGCTTTAAAAGACCTTTATTTTGGTTGCACGGTTACAACTCTGGAGTCCATTTATGCTTACAGTTAGATTGTTCCCAAATAGTATTTCATATCTCACCATGTAAACAGTGCATTCTCTATCAGCCTAGTGTACAATAACTTTATAAAATACAGATTAAGTGACTTCTTCATCTGTACACTTTTCAGATTAGTTCACAGAGATCGATTAAAAAGGCAAATAGATTAATTGGCAAAAAAGTGTTGTTACATTTTTAATATATTAGTACAAAATGGCACAGAAGGAAAAAGGTCGTTTTAAAGGCTATAAGCATCAAATGTCCTAAACAGTTTGAATCAGTTCAACTGATTTCAACCTAATTTCAAGTACCACTGCTGAACTTGGAGTTGAACTTGTAACCTTCTTATCTTCAGCTGTATGAGAGACCTCACATCCAACTTAGGATCTGTTCATGGAAACCAAATCACGGTAGTTTCAGAACAGTGACATTCAAGTGCAGTTAGGAAGTTGGGAATTTCTATTCTTCCCAGTAAATCTAAGAATTCACAGACTAGAGCTTATTTTCATCTAGCCAAGCTCATTGATGCATACTTCCGATGCAAAGATACCAGATGTGTGCACATAAAACACAGTATTTCTTAAAGCAAGAACTGAAACAAAAGATCCACATAATTACATCATCCACCCTACCTACCTTTGTAGGAGGCTTCCATGCATAACCATACTCAATGCCAGATAAAGAGATATATGAAGCATCTAAAAGATTTCAGGCCAACTGAAGGCTTCAGTTGTAAAAGATCACACCAACTTCAGCAACCTACATTTTATTGTTGAACCACCCATATCAAATGGGCAGGCGAGGGGGATGGAAGGGAGAGATAGGAAGACATTTCTAACTTAAAAATACATTCTGAGATGTGAATTTGTTGCCTCAAGCAACAGTTCAGGAGTTTGTTTTGGCAGCAACATTTAGCAATATCCCAAAAGATAATTACCTGCCTCGTCAAAACAAATTATCAGGATTTTGATTAGCCACCTAAACCTTAAGAGGTTTTTTACACTTAAGGTAATGGAACAGTTTATGACCTTGACTTGTCTTCTGGTCAGACAGCACCCACATCCAAGAGGGCAGGCAGTTACACTGACAGTAGTACTGAAAAAGTTACTTCACAGGTTAAAACAAAAAGTCTTATAAAAAAAAGTAAGTGTGATGAAGTACAGAACCATTATTTTACTCAGCTTCACAATGAGCAAATCATGACCAGGAATTTCCTTTCGTTATTTAAATACCAATTGCAATGCCTTCTCCAGAGACTTATTTTGTACATAACCATAAGATGATCCCAAGAAGCAATACTCCAACAGCAAGTATAATAAAGAGGATACACATCTTCTTTCGGGACTTTTGCTGCCAATAGAGGAAAAAAACAAGTTGGTTGAAAACTGCACCACTACCATCAGAAGACTACTCAAATGCTTTTACGGTCCTACTGCTTGTGCAATCTAACTAAGTTGTGTCCTTGCTAACAATAAGTCATATAAAGTCATTCAAGAAAAAAAAAAAAGAGTTAAGCTATCCATGACTTATTTTTATGGCTGTATTATTCAACAGGAAGATTTCAGTGGTATTTTCTGGCATATATAATGAACTAATGAAAGAGAATGCAGTAACATAATGAATGGCTGTAAATAGGACACTGGGGGAAAGAAAACATGAGAGAGCAGGTGACCCCATAACAGAGGAAAAAATCAATCTGCATAGTAGAGGAGGAATTATCTGCTACGAAAAAAATATATAAAGAATATTAATGTATATACAGACAGGGACAAAGGACTGCAATTTTAGACTTCTGGAAGATTGACTTCACATCTATTCAGAGAGTTATTTTAAAGTTATTTTTGTCAAGTTTCTGAGGTACAACTTGCTCCTAAAAAAAATTGAGAAGAAAAATTTAAAGGGAAAAAAAAAAAAAAAAAAGACCTGACTAGAGACCCAGTTAAATTGGTGTCACTAAAATACAGTGTAAGTTATGAGTACGTCCAGAACTTTCACATCTCCTCTACAGGTCTGTAACTTGAGATATCAGAGCACCCAAGACTAGCAACAATCTGTCATCCTTTGTCTGAAGGATACGGAATCTGAAGGTTTCCTTCACAGCAGGTAAGGAAATTACCACTGGGTTTTACAGGCTTTTGCTGATAGCCAAGGGACAATAACACTCAAATCTCTGGCTTCTAGGCCACAGCTCCAGCAGCAAAGGCACACTTTATTTGGCAGAGGTTCTTCTTGCCTGAGTGTTTTGGGGTTTTCTTCCCGCCCTGCAGAACTACGTCTGTGTCAGTTCTTCACTGGTGCTCGCAGTTCTCTGCCCAGTACCACCCACACTACGAAGTTTCTTAACTATTCTCCTCTTCTACTTTTAGTATCTCACTGTCACTTCTCCCATTGTCAGGCTGAGATTTCCTTGTTTCATCATTTTACTTGCTAGAACTCAACCTGTTTGCTAGAGTATCTTTTTGCTAGCGTATCACAAATGGCATTCCCCAGGGCTCAGTATTGGGGCCAGTCTTGTTTAATATCTTTATCAGTGATCTGGATTGAATGCACCCTCAGTGAGTTTGCAGATGACACCAAATTGGGTGGGAGTGTTGATCTGCTCGAGGGTAAGCAGGCTCTACAGAGGGATCTAGACAGGCTGGATCGATGGGCCAAGGCCAACTGTATAAGGCTGAACAAGGCCAAGTGCTGGGTCCTGCACTTCAGTCACAACAACCCCATGCAACACTACAGGCCTGGGGAAGAGTGGCTGCAGAGCTGCCTGGCAGAAAGGGACCTGGGGGTACTGGTCAACAGCCAGCAGTATGCCCAGGTGGCCAAGGCATCCTGGCTTGTATCAGGAATAGTGTGGCCAGCAGGAACAGGGAAGTGATCATGCCCTTGTACTCAGCACTGGTGAGGCTGCACCTCAAATACTGTGTTCAGTTTTGGGCCCCTCAGTTCAAGAAGGACATTAAGATGCTGGAACATGTCCAGAGAAGGGCAACAAAGCTGGTGAAGGGTCTGGAGCACAAGTCTTACGAGGAGCAGCTGAGGGAACTGGGGTTGTTTAGCCTGGAGAAGAGGAGGCTGAGGGGAGACCTTATCACTCTCTACCACTGCCTGGAAGGAGGCTGTAGCGAGGTGGGTGTTGGTCTCTTCTCCCAAGTTACAAGTGATAGGACAAGAAGAAACAGCCTCAAGTTGCACCAGAGGAAGTTTAGATTGGATATTAGGAAAAAATTCTTTACTGAAAGAGTGGTCAAGCATTGGAACAGGCTGCCTGGAGAGGTGGTGGAGTCACCATCCCTGGAGGTGTTCAAAAAACATGGAGATGTGGCACTTCAGGACATGGTTTAGTAGGCATGGTGGTGTTGGGTTGACAGTTGGACTTGATGATCTTACAGGTCTTTTCCAACCTTAACTATTCTGTTCTATTCTACTCTATTCTATTCTATTCCTTTTTATTTAATATGTGGCCAGATTCTCTCCTTAGACTCCCAGTCTCTTCCTTTTTCATCCTGGAGTCCACCTCTTGCCAACATTGCATTGAAGTCAAAACATTTGTGCTGTAACACTACTTAAGCAAGCTAGTGGACTAAAGACATGGAGATCTTACTTCCTCATACACTTGATCATCATTTCTGTGACTGCTGAAGCAGGAGTGGTAAAGAAGGAAAGAAAGGAGAGGAGCCCGGCTTTGCACAAATGGCTCTGCTGTGTAAATGCGCACCACATAGCAGATGGGTGGTGCATACCTCATCCAACCACAAACTGGAGCTGTGAGGGTAGTACCAATCATGTGCAGCCTTGTCCCCACCAGCATGCCTGGGCCTCTAACACTTCCTTGACAGGGTCAGGGCTTACAGATATAATAGATGCCCAAATTAAAATAATTCTGCTGAAAGTGGAAATTACTTTTTCAGCATCTTGGAACAAGGATGGGTTTTCAAGCAAAGGAAAGTTAAAATCTGAAGCAACCTACACAGTCCTTTAAAACACAGGCCAACTCCACAGAATAGTTGGTCTCTGCTGCAAGATCAATGGAACAGAAGCTTATCAAAAGTCTCGATAACCTTCCTTTGAGATCAGAAGACAGTTGTCCTTTTCTCCTCAAGATAAAGCACAAAGTTTTTCATTTAAAATTTCAACCAGAAGACTAACACCTTCCACAGAAAATTTTGGCTACTATTATTTTTTTCCTGAACTTTGTCAGTATCAAAATAGGATTCATAACCATACTTAATGTACCAATTAGTGCCACCTAGAATACAGTTCAAGGATGCATCTACCCCTTCCCCTCTCCCACTTCTGAAATCAGCAGGCAATCCTTCAGGTATTTTGCCATTGATTTACTGTCCTGGCTACTACTAACACACATAAGAGGATTAAAAAAAAAAAAAAAAAAAAAAAGAAGTCTTAAGGACTAACTCTGACTAAAGAGGGAAGATTTATTACTAATAAGATTATTTCTAGTAAGTTCCAAAATGTTATAAAGAAGTGGCATTTAAGGGTATTTAAAAGGCTTTCCAAAAAAGTTTGAGAGTTTTAAATACAATTTTACCATCAAGGTAGCAATTAACAGAAGCTGGATATATACAGATATATATGAGAAGATTTTGGACAGCAAAAACTGATGCTAGCTGACAGCATCTTCAAAAGACTTCCCTGCCTATCTTTCCTGCTCCTCCAGTGATCTTTAGAGGCTTACTCTCTGTACACAGGAACCTTTTACTTCCTGAGCTGTAAAAGGAAGGGGTTTTTTGTTTGTTTTTATTTAAAGCTATAACTCCAGGTGCTCTGAAATAGCCTGGCTAATTTTACAGAAAACTCAGTTTTCAGAGGTCACTGACTTTTGTTTTACAGTGACAGAGAAATACCATCATAGTCTAAGATGAACATTTAAGTAAGTCTCCAAGCCTTGAGGAAACTGATAAACAAAATCCAAACTGAGTAAGTGGAAGTCAGGACTACTGAGAGAGAACAGTTACACACAACTGGCAGTCGGCATTGGCATTACCTGGTAGTTTGCTGCTCTCGACAGCTGCTGGTTTGCTTGCTGCACGTGTACCTCTGCATTTTCCACATTGGCTTCTATGCTGTCTTTATTTTAAAAGGAAATATTTCAAATTTTGGTTAGTCATAACCCAGCCAAAGGAATGGAATTTCTTGAAATTCCTCTGGAATGCTGAAATACACTTGGGAGCATGTTAATAGCTGCCCCTCAGCTGCTGGTGTCTTCATCAATATCTAAAGTTTTACACCTTGCATTATGGAAGTTAGAACCATCCTATACCTATACCCAAGTTCATTTCTGAACCACCCAGGCAATGAGCGGCTGAATTCACATCAGTAACAGCTCCTCTGCTCTAGAAGCAGGGCTGAGCCTTAGAAACTGACCGGGGCAGAAACTTTCAGTACTTTTCTGTCCTTCCAACTTGCTACTGACTGCCCTTTGCTCAGATTAAAAAAGCCCCATGAAATCAGAGGAAACAGACACACAAAACACCCCAAAAGGCATGACTCCCTATCATACTGACAGAGATTTTCTTTTTTTTTTTTTTTTTTTTTTTTTTTTTTTTGGTGAAAAAGTATAATGGGATCTTGAACAGATTATGGGCTGAGGTGATAGAAAAAGCCCCGCAAATGTATGCTGGACACAGACAACAGCATGGTTTAATGGCAGACTCGGAAAATGTACTTTCCAATCACATTTCATTAAAAGAATAAGCTTGCCTGCAAGGATGGTAAAGCAGGAACCTTTGCTGAATCTGCACACTTACATCACTAGTCAATACAGCAAAACTCTCCACGTGAACTCCAATCTTACGTACAAAGAGTTCCAAAAACTACTTTTAAACACATTTTATACACATTAAAAACTACATAATTTTTTAAAATTACACTTTAAGCCCACTTTCTTAATGTATTCTCAGTCACCTTAGCCAGTCTACCCGTTACCAGGTTGCACCTGATTTGCTTTAGCACTGATATTCTCATTACAGAGATTTTTCTAGCAAAAGGAAGTTGTACATTACTGCAGAGACACAGAATATAAAATTTTCAGAGAAAATTTGAGTTGGACTTACCTATGACATCACCTTGCTCATGAATCATCATTCCCAAATCTTTAAAAATTTCGTTGATGTCCATAATATCTGCCTGCAAGGAAACAATCAGCACATTAATTGACATAGCATGGAATGGATCTCTATGCATTTAGATATAAATATTGCTCCTTCTCCTCCCAAGTATGCATCCATGATAAAAAAACCCACCTTAATATGTTTATTTGGAAGGCTTTTTTGTATTTGAGAGCAAGTTTATTATAATCAAACTAACTGAAGATGAGTATGGGCACAAAGCACACTTCATGTCACATCACAAACAGGATCTCTCATGGCTGAGGGCTCATCTGCACACATAGAATCATAGAATGTTTTGGGTTGGAAGGGACCTTTAGAGGTCACCTAATCCAAGCCCCCTGCAGTGAGCAGGGAGACAGTTAACTAGATCAGGTTGCTCAGAGCCTCATCCAGCCTGGTCTTGAATGTTTCCAGGGATGGGGCCTCCACTACCTCCCTGGGCAACCCGTTCCAGTGTTTCACCACCCTCATTGTAAAGAATTTCTTCCTTATATCCAGTCTAAACCTACCCAGTTTTAGTTTAAAACCATTGCCCTTTGTCCTGTCACAGCTACTACTACTACTAAAAAGATTTTCCCCATCTTTCCTATAGGCCCCCTTTAGGTACTTGTATTAATTTAACTGAAGGGGCAGGCTCATGCCAACTTTGCTTAAAAGCTAATGCTTTAACCCAAATGAATAAAAGCATATGCAGGAAGTATTTTGCATTAATTTTAGTACATCCACTAAATTAAACACACACAAATTTCACAAGCAGCACATTTTACAGAAATTACCTCTGTAATATGGCCAGGCTGCTGCACCTATGTTACATTACCCTATTACCATCTGGTTATGATGAAGTGATAGATGTCGCATTACCGCTGTGCATGTGAACTCTTCTCAACAACTGATACATGTTTAGTTCAATTCACTCTATGTTAATGTATGGGTAACAAGGGAGAGATTATTGCAAAATTTATACACAGAATGGATTTTGTCACATGCATCAGCAAGATTTCCTGACAAACCCCAGTTCCAGCATCTTTCTTGTTGATGGCAGAGATGGGGATTCCAGATTGGATGGAAAAATTCATTTTGTCTTCACAGAAGTCTCTTGATGTCAGTATTTCATCACACGTGACAATTTTTTTTGTGTAGTTTATATCGTGGTTTTAAATGCTTTTAACTTTTTTACAAGCTCTTACAGATGTTTGAATGAAACATAGCACCTCAGTATTTCCAGAAGAGGTGTTCAAAAAAGCCGCTTACAAAATGAACATGCTGAACAATACACTGGGAATACCTGGGAGGAAAGGTATGAATTTGCTTCTTTTATAGCTATGGTTAAAAAAGGTTACATGATATGACCACTACATTGGAAAAAAAAGGATATATATTTTTTTCATGCAAACACATGAGCACTCTCTTGGTCCATAACTGAACCACTGAAGTTAAACACAGTATCAAAACATGGCTTTCATACAGTAGATTTCTAATGCACGTTTCACATACCATCTAAAGGCAGTATTTGTAGTTTTGAAGAAAAAAAACTCACACCCACAGACAAACCCTAGCCCCTCAAGATTAATGCCTGCAATTAAGGCTCATGCCACTATAAAATGTTTTTTCTCTGGAAACATTAAAAGCATATTCTGCTGTAAAACCACTTGTACATACCTCAAGCTGCCTAATGGAAGATTCCCTCTCCTCAATAAGACGGAGGTCATCTTCTGTAATTTCTTCATCTTGCACTTGTGCTTGTGGTTGACTATCAAACAAAACAAAAAATAAAACAAAAACCAAACCACCCAGAATTGAACAGGCATGATGAGAAAGGACTCAGAAGAACAAAAGGACATAATTTACATTACCAGTTAACAAAATGCATGTTTTTACCCTTGCCTGTCTAGCTAACAGGGAAGGTCTAACAATCACACCTTCAGTATAGGAAGCTGCTGCTGTAGCAAAGTTGGATATAGCATTGAGCTGGCTGATTGGAAATATGAATACAAGGGCAAAGCTTCTTCTGAATTATAAACTGTAGAGTTTATATCCTTCTAAAGCAAAAGCAAGCTAGCCAACACAACAGACTCTGAGACTGAGAAGCAGTTCTTGGAGAGTATGAAAGCAATGGGAGATCGCAGTAAATACTGGGCTTTTTATCACAGCTTAAGTTTTACTCTATTGACAGGTTGGACTGTGCTTACCTAAGTTTGGGTGTCTCAAAGCCCAGATATGGACTTGGGGCAGCTTAAGGAGATGACTGAAGCCAAAGCATGGGGAAAGAAGGGGGAAGATTATGTGAACTGCTTTTTCTTCCCACCTATCCCACCAAAAAGACTCCTCTCTACACCTGCCCTATAGAAGAAAACCTGACTGAACAACCTATCCCAACTCCCTCCAAGAAAAGGCAATTGATCAGAAAAAAAATTAGAAAGCAAGCCCAAAAATATCAGTAGCTGGCTTCCTTGCAGGCCATTTACTATTCTGAGCTACATTAAGATTTATTAACAAATTCAGCCTACCTGTCCCAAGAGACAAGCGTTCCTTCTTTGTAGGTATCTTCAGGAGCACCACCCTACAAGATCAGTGTTTAAAAAAAAAACAAAACCAAACATCATGGCCCTGAAAGGAGCACTCTCAGCACTTCTATAATGAGTTAATATTACAAGGTTTATAGTAAGTCACCTTCAAACTGAAACAAGATTTAAAATATTCTCATCCCAATTTTGCTTTATGCATGCATAAAGCTGAAATACAAGCGAAAACACTCAGTAACTGCCTGCTAAAATTACAAGTACAGCAACATGCATTTGGCACATAGTAAAAAGGCAAAATTGATATGTTAACAAGGAAAAGCTCAAGATCTCAAGCTCCTCAGCACTTCTTCATTTTAATACTGCATAGAAATCTGGCAAGCGATTCTTCTCTGTAGGAAAATCCTGTTGATATCTAAAGGTCCCACAAAAGCATTGCAGAATTTACTAAAAATTGCCTTTGCAAGATTACGGCATGAACCCAGGGGCAGTTCATGCCTTTGTGTGACAGAGGCAAAGGAAAAGTAACAGTTTTCAGTGGGGGTTCATCGCAACTTAATTCAGCCTTTACTATAAAATGAACTGCATAATTCAGCTATGCGAAAAAGTGAGCAAAGAAAGCTTATAATTGTACACTTATTATGCACACATCCTGCAGTATTTGGAGTCAGATATGAGCTTTTGTAAGTAGCATTACAGAGGTAAGTTTGACATTCGACACCACCAACACAACTGTAATCAGAGTATAATGGCTCATTTTCTGATACTTACAGATACCCTTGAGCTGGCTCTTACTCTGGCTACAAAGTCTTTTTCTTTCTCAGCAGCTTGCCTTTGGAGTCGTTGGAAATTTGTTAGTGCTGTGGTGAACTCCCCTACAAGACGGTCTTTCTGTATTTTTCTTTGACGCTATAGGAGAAAAAGTTTTACCAAGTCAAATGAGTTGAGGCTTTTC